>NW_021620926.1:3587667-3611767 GCF_004785775.1 Grammomys surdaster
GTAGGTGAGTCAGGTAGGTGAATTCTGGGAGTGGTTGTCCCAGCAACATAGGAGTCGCAGGCCCCTGAATATGACGTCACCGGGTTCAGACTTATACTAACACACCCCAAGCTCAGTCTCTTAAAAACTTTGCTTCTCCTCTGGAGTGAATATCGAGCTGCTGTCTGGTATTTCATGCCCTGGAGAGAAAGTATCACAACCTATTCTGCCCACCTCAGAGAGACCTCCACAGGATCAGCTCCCACAGAGCCTAGAGCTAGGGCTTGCTGTGGGCACATTAGTTCCTGAGCTCTGTACAGCAGAATCGTGAAATGGTCACAAAGTCCTTGAATAATATCTCAACTGCTTGTGGGCCCTTGGACACGGTGAGGACCCATGGCCAGTACTGATTGTCTTTCATAATGGTTCATGAACCTTCTGACACTGATCCTTCCATGTCAGGCCTGCCTGGATCACTCTCGCTTCCAACTCTATGTTCTTTTGAGTAACTCCACCATTGCAGGGAAACCACTCCCAAGAATTCAGAAGATGACCTACCATAGTCTGCTCAGGAGAGAATGGCTAGCTTACAACTGGTGCAGTTTCCCCCGCTCGGTGAGTAGTATCATAGCTATGGCATAGAGGATGTATCCTAGGACCAGGAGCAAAGAGCAGGGGAGGGGCCCAATGCCACAAAGAAGGCCATCAGGAGCAGGAGCAGTGTCCGGTAACTGCCCAGAAAACAGAGGCTGGGCCTGGGATCCCGTGCAGGATTGGTGACCTGCCTCCGCCCTACAGGACTCAGCAGGTGTCTGTTGCTCAAGATAGGCTCAGTAAGGTGGTAGCCAGAAGCTGCCAAGGAAATCATTCCAGGAACACAGAGCTGCCATCTGGCCTGCAAATCTGTGGTTGATGGCAGAGGACAGCCGGAAGAGTGCACGGACCAGACTGGTGATTTCGTAGCTCCGGATGGGCTGCAGTTCTAAGTCCCCCTGGCACTCAATCTCAAATCTTCGCAGACCATTAATGATCTGGTATCGGCCCATTTGGTTGGTTGTTATTTTTTCTTACTTTTCTTTTATACTTGAGATTTTTATTTTTATTTTTCTGCAATGTTTTGTAAAGTACTATAATTATGTATCCACAATTATTATTTTTCAGATGGGCTGCATTAGCAGAATTATTAAATAACCAGCTTTCTCATGTCATCTCATCTTGCTTCAAACGTCATTTTATGTGATACCCTAAGCATACTTGGCTATGTCTCTAAGTTCTTGATTGTATTCCTTTTTCCATTTTTCCATATTGTCTTAGTTCTAAATCTCTATAAGCAGAAAAATGTTTCTATCATTTCTCTAGTATGCATATACCTTAATTTTTTGTGCCTGTTTACTTTTCTATCTGGAGTTTTCTTCACAAGAACATAATCATCAAAACACTTGTTTTTCCCAGTGTTACATGATGTTACGTTATTTTCTTCTCTATGTAATGTTTACAGTGATGAAAAAATTGTTAAAACCTAACTGCTTCATAGTTCAACTCAAAATGTTTTCATTTTCCCCCTAAAGTGCTTTGTTTTGATATAGGTTTAAATTTCTTTATTACATTGTATTTAAGTAGTTTTCTTTTATTGCATTGATTTTAAATATCATCAAACTTGTTGATCAATGAATTCAGCTGTAGCCAATGTCAGAAGTTTCTATGCCAGTTATAATCATCAAGATTTGAGAAAGGTCAGGACACATCAACAACCAAAGAATGGGTAGGACTCATGGGAAGATTTTCACTTTGATCAAGGAAGTCTGAGTTCAGTTGTTGATTCATTATTGATCTAAGAGAATCTTTTCATTTCCCCAGCAGAAATATCTTCATCTCAAAACAGACACCACAATGACAAGTTTCATAAGATCTATTAATATGTCAGTCAATGTCTAATTACATTGATTTAAATATCATTTTATTCCCTTTTTTGAGACAAGGTCTTAATGTGTAATCCTAGCTGACATGAAACTCTCTATATAGACTAGGCTAGCCTCAAACTCACAGAGACCTGCTGATCTCTTCCTCCCATGTGCTGGGATTAAAGGTGTGGGCCATGAAACACAGCCTAATTTTATACTTCTTAATCTTAGAGTAAATTTAGCTTTCTTGTTACTACTGCTGATCTCTTCCTTTAAAAAGATAACACACAACAAGCAATTTCTAAACTATTTTTATACTCTCACTCCTCAGCACTTCCCAAAATTAGAAAAATTAATATGAATGGAACACTTTTCTATTTTAGAATCCTCATTTTCTTTAGTAACAATAATTTCCTAATGAGGATTCATTTCTTTTGTCCTGTCTCAAACTTTTAAACATAAATTTTCCTGAAATACCTTTTCTACTTTCAGGAATAATTGTGTTTATAGAAAATTCTCATTGAAAATTAATGCTGAATATCTTATGGATTTGCACATCAGTTTTGTTACCTTTCTGTCTCTTTTACAGTGCCCTTCAGTCCCATCATGTCATCTTCAAAAAGAAGGTCACTGAAATGCCTCTCAACCTCTTATTTCTAAACCTTCGACACTATCAGCAACTGACTGAAATACTTCTGGACACTTGCTCCATGACTCTTTAGAAATAGATGAACTTGTCCAATCATTGTGGGATCGTTATAATATGGAAAACACTTGGTCATCAAAAGGATGAATCAGAATCCAGTTTCTTTTATTTATACAGTACACAAAAAATATTCTTTAACTAATTGGACATTACCTAAAATGTGTTTGGTTGATAATGTGTCCCTCATGTATTTGCTCAATTCCTCCTAATTATCCTAAAGATTATTAGCTGCAATGGGATTACAGCTTCTCTGCTGTACAATGTCAATGCTCCAAGCCTGGTATCAGAGTACATCTGGCTTAGCAACAGCAAGGGGCAAATGTATTTTGCCAATAACACAATTGACTTGAATATGTATTTTGTTTGAAATATGAAAGGTAATTGAGATACTGATTCTAAATTGCAGTACTATCAAAAGGACTCACATCACAGGAAAGAGACTCTCTTGAAATTGTGGCTCCTTTGACTATTCTAAAACCATGTATCTAAAGATTTTGCTGAATAAAAATATAAATTATACCTTTAGACTGGAGCAGACACACAGCTGGTCTGCTCCTGTGGAGATACTGAATCCTGAGCCATCCTAGAAGAGCCACTGCACTCAGAGCAGTGGGTAAGAACCCCGTCCCAGTACCTACGCCCCAGAGATACATCTGGGAGTCAGGGGCACTCAAGACCCACCAAGCACCCAAACCCTGCCCCTCCAGAATTCCACTTCCCTTCTGCCTCTGCCTGGTCCTTTTGGCTGGAGCAGACACATAGATGGTCTGCTCCTGTGGAGATAGTGGATCTGAGCGATCCTAGAGGAGCCACTGCACTCAGAGCAGTAGACACCTAGCTGGTTTACTCTTGTAGAGACACCAAATCCTGAGCCATTCTAGAGGAACTACTGCACTCAGAGCAGCAGGATTTCCAGATCCCAGAGGTGGCCTGAGTCCTGGGAGTTCTTCTACCCAGGAGCTTAGCATCACAAGACCACAGAGACATCTGGACTCTGAGGAGTTCTGACACAAGCAAGATAACTGGAAATACAGACTCCAGTCAGACACAGTGAGGGCAGCTAACACAAGAGTTAACCAAATGGTGAAAGGCAAGTGTAAGAACATAAACCACAGAAACCAAAGTTACTTGGCATCATAAGTACCCAGTTCTCCCATCAAAGCAAGCCCTGAAATGCCCATCACACCAGAAAAGCAGGATTCAGAACTAAAATCACTTCTCATGATGATGATGATAGAAGATTTTAAGAAGGACATAAGTAACTCCCTTAAAGAAGTACAGGAGAGCACAAGTAAACAGGTAGAATCCCATAAAGAAGAAAAACAGAAATGCCTTAAAGAACTGCAAGAAAACACAATGAAGGAATTAAACAAAACCATTCAGGATCTGAAAATGGAAATAGAAACAATAAAGAAATCTGAAAGGGAAACAACCCTGGAGACAGAAAACCTAGGAAAGAGATCAGGAGTCATAGACACAAGCATCACCAACAGAATACAAGAGATAGAAGAGAGAATCTCATGTGAGGAAGATACCATGGAAAACATTGACACAACTCTCAAAGAAAATGCAAAATGCAGAAAGCTCCTAACCCAAAACATCCAGGAAATCCAGGACACAATGAGAACACCAAATCTAAGGATAATAGATACAGATGAGAGTGAAGATTCCCAACTTAAAGGGCCAGTAAATACCTTCAACAAAATTATTGAGGAAAACTTCCCTAACCTAAAGAACGAGATGCCCATAAACATACAAGAAGCCTATAGAACACCAAATAGACTAGACCAGAAAAGAAATACCTACCATCACATAATAATCAAAACATCAAATGCACATAACAAAGAAAAAATACTAAAAGCAGTAAGGGAAAAAGATCAAGTAACATGTAAAGGCAGACCTATAAGAATTACACCAGACTTCTCACCAGAGACTATAAAAGCCAGAAGAGCCTGGACTGACATCATACAGACCCTAAGAGAACACAAATGCCAGCCCAGACTACTATACCCAGCAAAACTCTCAATCACTATAGTTAGTGAAACCAAGATATTCCATGACAAAACCAAATTTGCACAATATCTTCACACAAAACCAGTACTTCAAAGGATAATTGATAGAAAACACCAACACAAGGAGGGAAACTACAACCTAGAAAGGGCAAGGAAGTAATCTTCCAGCAATCGCAAAAGAAGATAGCTATACAAACATAATTCTACCTCTAATAACAAAAATAACAGGAAGCCAAAATCATTTTTCCTTAACATCTCTTAACATCAATGGACTTAATTCTCCAATAAAAAGATGCAGACTATCAGACTGGATACACAAACAAGACCCAGAATTTTGCCAGATACAGGAAACGCACCTCAGTGAAAAAGACAGGCACTACCTCAGAGTAAAAAGATGGAAAACAATTTTCCAAGCAAATGGTCCCAAGGAACAAGCTGGAGTAGCCATTCTAATATCAAATAAAATCGACTTTCAACCAAAAGTAATCAAAAAAGATAAGGAAGGACACTTCATACTCATCAAAGGAAAAATCTACCAAAGTGAACTCTCAATTCTGAACATCTATGCTCCAAATGCAAGGGCACCTACATACATAAAAGAAACTCTACTAAAGCTCAAAACACACATTACACCTCAGACTATAATAGTGGGGGATTTCAACACCCCACTCTCAGCAATGGGCAGATCATGGAAACGGAAACTAAACGAAGACACTTTGAAATTAACAGAAGTTATGAACCAAATGTATTTAATAGATATCTATAAAACATTTCCTCCTAAAACAATAGAATATACCTTTTTCTCAGTATCTCATGGTACCTTCTCCAAAATAGACCATATAATTGGTCACAAAACAGGCCTCTACAGATACAAAAAGACTGAAATAATCCCTTGCATTCTAACAGATCACCACAGAATAAGGCTGGTCTTTAATAATGACAAAACCAATGGAAAACCCACATGCACATGGAAACTGAACAACTCTCTACTCAACGATGACTTAGTCAAGGAAGAAATAAAGAAAGAAATTAAAGACTTTTTAGAATTTAATGAAAATGAGGACACGTCATACCAAAACTTGTGAGAGTCCGTGAAGGCAGTGCTAAGAGGAAAATCCATAGCTCTAAGTGCCTACAAAAAGAAACTGGAGAGAGCATACACTAACAACTTGACAGCACAACTAAAAGCTCTAGAACAAAAAGAAGCAAATACACCCAGGAGGAGTAGAGGGCAGGAAATAATCAAAGTCAGGGCTGAAATCAACCAAATAGAAACAGAAAGAACAATACAAAATATCAACAAAACCAGGAGCTGGTTCTTTGAGAAAATCAACAAGATAGATAAACCCTTAGCCAGATTAACCAGAGGACACAGAGACAGTACCCAAATTAATAAAATCAGAACTGAAAAGGGAGACATAACAACAGAAACTGAGGAAATTAAAAAAATCATCAGATCCTACTACAAAGGCCTGTGCTCAACAAAACTGGAAAACCTGGATGAAATGGACAACTTCCTAGTCAGATACCAGGTAAAAAAGTTAAATCAGGAGCAAATAAACCATCTAAACAGTTGCATAACCCCTAAGGAAATAGCAGCAGTCATTAAAAGTCTCCCCACCAAAAAAAGTCCAGGACCAGATGGTTTTAGTGCAGAATTTCAGACCTTCAAGGAAGACCTAATACCAATTCTCTTCAAACTATTCCACAAAATAGAAACAGAAGGAACACTACCCAATTGGTTCTATGAAGGTATAATTACACTCATACCCAAACCTCACAAAGACCCAACAAAGAAAGAGAACTTCAGATCAATCTCCCTTATGAACATCGATGCAAAAAATACTCAATAAAATTATAGAAAACTGAATCCAAGAACACATCAAAACAATCATCCATCATGATCAAGTAAGTTTTATCCCAGGAATGCAGGGATGGTTCAATATATGTAAATCCAGCAATGTAATACACTATATAAACAAACTCAAAGAAAAAACCACATGATCATCTCACTAGGTGCTTAGAAAGCATTTGACAAAACTCAACATCCCTTCATGATAAAAGTCTTGGAAAGATCAGGAATTCAAGGCCCATACCTAAACATAGTAAAAGCAATATACAGCAAACAAGTAGCCAACATCAAACTAAATGGAGAGAAACTTGAAGCAATCCCACTAAGATCAGGGACTAGACAAGGCTGCCCACTCTTCCCTTAGCTATTCAATATAGTCCTGGAAGTCCTATCCAGAGCAATTAGACAACAAGAAGAAGTCAAAGGGGTACAAATAGGAAAGGAAGAAGTCAAAATATCACTATTTGCAGATGATATGATAGTATACTTAAGTGACCCCAAAACTTCCACCAGAGGACTCCTAAACCTGATAAACAACTTCAGCAAAGTGGCTGGTTATAAAATCAACTCAAACAAATCAGTAGCCTTCCTCTACATGAAAGATAAACAGACTGAAAAAGAAATTAGGGAAATGACACCCTTCACAATAGTTGCAAATGATATAAAATATCTTGGTGTGAATCTAACCAAGCAAGTGAAAGACCTGTATGACAAGAACTTCAAGTCTCTGAAGAAAGAAATCGAAGAAGATCTCAGAAGATGTAAAGATCTCCCATGCTCATAGATTGGCAGGATTAAAATAGTAAAAATAGCCATCTTGCCAAAAGCAATCTACAGATTCAATGCAATTCCCATTAAAATTCCCAACTCAATTCTTCACAGAGTTAGAAAAGGAAATTCTCAAATTCATTTGGAATAACAAAAAACCCAGGACAGTGAAAACTATTCTCAACAATAAAAGAACTTCTGGAGGAATCACCATCCCTGACCTCAAGCTGTACTACAGAGCAATAGTGATCAAAACTGCATGGTATTGGTACAGAGACAGGCAGGAAGATCAATGGAATAGAATTGAAGACCCAGAAATGAACCCACACTCCTATGGTCACTTGATCTTTGACAAAGGAGCTAAAACTGTCCAGTGGAAAAAGGACAGTATTTTCAACAAATGGTGCTGGTTCAACTGGAGGACAACATGTAGAAGAATGCAAATCGATCTATTCTTATCTCCTTGTACAAAGCTCAAGTCTAAGTGGATAAAGGACCTCCACATAAAACAAGATACACTGAAACTAATAGAAGGGAAGGTGGGGAAGAACCTCGAATACTTGGGCACAGGAAAAGTTCCTGAACAGAGCACCAATGGCTTATGCTCTAAGATCAAGAATTGACAAATGGGACTCCATAAAATTGCAAAGTTTCTGTAAGGCAAAGGACACTGTCAATAGGAAAAAAAATGGCAACCAACAAATTGAGAAAAGATCTTTACCCATCCTACATCTGATAGAGGGCTAATATCCAATATATACAAAGAACTCAAGAAATTAGACTCCAGACAACCAAATAACCCTATTAAAAAATAGGATTTAGAGCTTAACAAAGAATTTTCATCTGAGGAAACTCGAATGGCTGAGAAGAGAAGCACCTAAAGAAATGTTCAGTATCCTTAGTCATCAGGGAAATGCAAATCAAAACAACCCTGAGATTCCATCTCACACCAGTCAGAATGGCTAAGATTAAAAACTCAGGTGATAGTAGATGCTGGCAAAGGTGTGGAGAAAGAGGAACACTCCTCCATTGTTGGTGAGACTGCAAGATGGTGCAACCACTTTGGAAATCAGTCTGGCGGTTCCTCAGAAAATTGGACACAGCATTACCTGAGGATCCAACTATACCACTCCTGGGTATATACCCAGAAGATGCTTGAACATATAACAAGGACATATGCTCAACTATGTTCATAGCAGCCTTATTTATAATAGCCAGAAGCTGGAAAGAACCCAGATGTCCTTCAACTGAGGAATGGATACAAAAATTGTGGTACAGTTACACAATGGAGTATTACTGAGCTATTAGAAACAATGAATTCGAGAAATTCTTCGATAAATGGATGGAACTAGAAAATATCATCCTTAGTGGACTAAGCCAATGACAAAAGAACACACATGGTATTCAGTCACTGATTATTGGATATTAGCCCAGAACCTTGAAATACCGAAGATTCAACTCACAGGCCACATGAAGCTCATGAAGAAGGAAGTCCAAGTGGGCGTGCTTCAGTCCTTCTTAGAAGAAGTAACAAAATACTCAAGGGAGCAAATATGGAGACAAAGTGAGGGACAGAAACTGAAGGAGGGGCCATCTGGAGACCATTCCACCTGGGTATCCATCCCATGTGCAGTCACCAAAGGTAGATGCTGATGTGGAAGTCTGGAAGTGCATGCTGACAAGAGCCTGATATAGCTGTCTCCTTAGAGGTCTGCAAGAGTCTGACATATTCAGAGGCAGATGCTCACAGCTAACCATTGAACTGATCATGGGGTTCCAAATGGAGGAGTTAGACTGTAAGAGCTGAAATGGTTTGTGGCCCCATGAGGAGAGCAACAATACCAACCAACCAGAGCTCGCAGGGTCTAACCCACCAGCCTGGGAGCACTTAGGGAGAGATCCATGGCGCCAGCTGTATATGTAAGGGTGAAGGGCCCTATCGGGCATAGGTGGGAGAAGAGATCCTTGGTTTCATGAAGGCTGAACGCCCCAGTGGGTGGGAATTTGAGGTTGGGGAGGTGGGAGTGGGGGGGTAGGTAGGGGCACCTCCACAGAGAACCAGGAGGAGGGGTGAGGGGATAGGGGTTTGTGTGGGGGGGGGCGAGGGGGCCAATAGGGTAAGGGAATAACATATGAAATGTAAATAAAACATCCAATAAAAAAAATAAAATAAAAGTTGCTCAGATCCACAAAATATATAATAAGTTATTACTCATACTAAGGACTGTATCTTAGAGAATCCTATGAGCAAATATGTTAATTAATATCTTTAAATTCTAATTACTGTTTTCTCTGTGAAGACTCCTTTGAAGAAATTCACATCGCAGGCTCTTACAATAGTTCTTACAATTAAAAGTAAATTGCTTTTTAAAGTATTAATGTGAGCCTTACAAGAATATTGGGAAGTCATTCAATTCCCATTTTACATGTGAGGAACCTGAGTTTGAAAAATGACTGTATTAGTAAGCAAGACAGAAGCTGCTCCCAACAAATGATCCCCCTACCATCAGTGCCTTATCTACAGCATGGGTGCCAGTTTCCAACAGCACTGGAACCTTTACCGTCATATCACAGTTCATAATCTCCCAGGACCTCAGAGTGATACCCACCCATGGTCACTTCAGGTAACTGAAATAGTTGTCAATCTTTACTGCATTCATCCCTGATCACAAGTATTTAAAGATCTTGTCGGTCTCTTTTGTTCCTCAAAACCTTACCTTCTACACATATCCCCGACTCAGTTTTCAGATTGCATGCATCAATGGTCACTGCAAAAGTATCATGCTTCTCATGCCTACAGGAAGACTGAGAGTGACTTTATAAGCTTTTTGGTCTGTCATGCTCTTATTCAGAGTACGTAGGCTTCAAATGTTCTTTCCCAGAGCTGACTTTGTTCCTTTTTTAAAGCCCTTGAAAAATGGGAACAAAGGTAAATGTAAAGAGAGTTTAATAAAGTAGTTCAGAGAAAAACTTCAGGCTTATGTTGAAATAATAGGCAACGTGACTAGTCAGTTTCAGAATGAACTATTTTGTGATTTGAGAAACTTGATCAATATATTGAAAAATGAAACTATAACAAAATGTATAAAGGGGGGTCCTATGGGAATTTGAACAATCCAAATGTGAAAATTATAATGTTACTAGAAGAAAAATGCAAAATGTCAAGGCTGGAGAGAGTGCTCAGTGTCTTAGAGCACTTCCTGCTCTTCTAGAGGACCTCAAGTCATTCCCTAGCATCTAACAGGCAGCTTGGGACCATCCATAAGTCTAGCTTCGGGAGATCAGAGGCCCTCTACAGCCTCCATGAGCACTTGTACAACACGTGGCATTCCCTCACCCAGTTACATACATATAATTAAAAATTAAGTAAATCTTACCAAGATGCATAGAATCACTTGCATGAAGAGGTAGTAGAGTCATTCTTTCTAAACAAACTTACCAAGTCACACAAGCCACGTGGTTAACATTTTTCTCCAATTGTGTAAACTACATTATAGTTATAGGCAAGCAAATGATAGTCTGGATGATGGTATTTGCAATGTCTAAAAACTAACAAGTGAATTATAAAGAATTTCTGTAAATCAATTTTTAAAATACAGAACTTCCCTGAGGAAATGTCAACACACAAAGAATAGTTACTGGTTACCAGAAATTTTTAATTCTTTAAATTCATTACTAATCATAGCTATATAAATTTTAAAAGTTATTATACATTTCTGTTCTCAAGAAAGCAATAGAAAGTGTTAGATAAAACCAAGTCTGTACCTAGTCAGAGAAGACGCACCTAACCCTCAAGAAACTGAAGGCCCCAGGGAGTCTGGTGTGTGTGGGGGGACATCCTTGTGGAGACAGGGGGAGGAGACATGGGATGTGGAACCGTCAGAAGGTGGACCAGGATGGGGATAAAATCTGGACTGTAAAAAATTTAAATAAAAATTTTAAAAATCAGACAAATTTAATATAAAGCTATCAATTTGTCACAAAAAGTAAAGTATAATTTACGAGAAGTTCTAGGCATTCTGAGACTGTGGAAGATTCCTCCAGGAAGTAAACTTTAGATTGCAATGATTCTCAGCTGATGAAATCACTGGGCAAGTGCTGTACTGTACTGAATGGAAGGGTATTGTGCACTTATCTCTGGGAGGAAAATGGAATTACCATCTTAAGCGCTTCTTCCCCTAAGGGGAACAATACAAAAGAGAACAAGAAAAAGTCATGAAAGGTGATGGACTTATTTATGACTGTGTTTATAAGCATGATTTCAGAGGTACAAGTATATGTTCCAATTGATAAATTATATACTTTAAATATGGGCATCTTTGGTACATTAATTATATCTCTTAGAAACCACAAAGTATCCTTGTTCTTCAATCAAGGAAAAGCAAGTACAGTACTGTAAGTAAAGGTGTTGATTATCAACCAACTGTAAAGGTTTTAGGAGGGGAGAAGCCTGGAGCCACAGGCCAGCCACTGAAGTGGAGACCAAGCAGGCTGTAGAAGGTTCTCTGGCTTTAAGAAGACAGCATGGTCAATGTCTGGCCTTAATTTCTGAGAAAGCAGAGAGCTGTTTACAAAGCTGTTACAGGTGCCTATACATTGCAGTGCCCTCCTTCTAGCCAGTCAGGGAGTTGCATGTTTTACATTGCTGTCTTTGATCTACTAAAGTTTTTATGCAGAGAGCTAAAGCTCACTTCATCCTCCTTTAAACAACTGTCTACTTTACCCACAACTGTTCATTAAAGGTGCTGTCTTTTCTCCAGCATGTAATTTTGGAGTCACTTTTAAAATTCAGGTGGTTGTAAAACACACTTAAATCTGGATCTTCTATTATATCTCATTGATCGACATTTCTGCTTTTATGTCAGTACCACACGTTAGTTAGTTAGTTAGTTAGTTAGTTAGTTAGTTAGTTAGTTAGTTAATGAGTCAGTTAGTTATTTTCACTAGGTATAACTTGAGATCAAGTATAGTAATACCTTATTTTCTTGGATCCAGATAATTTTGATTGTCTGAATTCTTTATGATCCCATATAATTTTTAAGATAAATTTTTGACTTCTATGAATCCAAAAAGATTTTGTTTAGAAAGTATACAGTCAACAGAATGAAGAGGCAGCCTACAAATGGGAGAAAAATCTTAGCAAACTATAAATCCAACAAAAGATTAATATCCAGAATGAACAGAGAACTAAAAATACAACATACCAAGAAAAACAAAATTCCATCCAAAAGAAGAGGCTTTTATATGAACATAAAGTTCACAGAAGAAATAAAAGTGCCAAATAGCCATCCAGGGAAGAGAAATCTCCTTGAGAATTTCCTTCTTTTTCCTTTCCAAGTAAAAATGAATCATCCATGAGGTCTGCTGTTAGAGGTTCTAATCCAGATGCTGGCCTCTGAACTTATACTACTCAGACCTTCGATGGGCCATTGACAAGAACATCAAACAGCTAGAGGCTGACATCACTAATCTGAAGAAATCCCTCATTTCACTGTCTGAAGAAACCTCCAAAAATTGCAAAGGAATTTATTGGACTTGATTTACTCTTTTACAATAGAAGAGAGTGTGTACAGCTCTTGACTGTGTACAGCCCTTAAAGAAGAATGTTGCCTTTACATAGACAAGACAGGGATGGTTAAAGAGAGCATGAAACAAGTCAGAGAAGGTCCTGAGAAAAGACAGAGAGAGAAAGAGAAAGATGAGTGCCAGTAAAAGAATTGGTTTTCAACCTTTCCATGGTTGTCAACCTTGCTTCCTCCCATCTTGGGACCATTAATTGGGTTATTTTTGCTTATTTCTTTTGGTCCCTGGGCCTTAAATAGACTGACTAACTTTGTAAAACAACAGATAAATGATTTGGTAGCAAAACCTATTCAGATACATTATCATAAGGTAGATATGGAGGACCATGAGACTCAAGATGAGGTTGTTATTTTATCCATGGTGTTTCCAAAACCCATCTCCACCCAACCTAAAGGGGGGACTTCTGCCCCTAGACCAAGCAGAGAGGGGCCACCCAGAACCCCCTCTGACTGGCAATGTGAATTCTTGCTTAGTCTGCAAGGTTAAGCACTACAAGGGAATATAAATAAAAGATAAAAATATCTCTCTGGGTTCTCTGAGGGATAAGCCTGACTGCATAGGGGTTGATGTCAAAAGTATCCCCTCTCCAGGAAAAAGACATCAGAATGGGTATGGCCCTCATGCCTCACTGGACAACAACAGGGGGACCGGAGCCATTACAAGGTCCCTTTCAATTATTGGAGGTCAGGCCTCTATCCCCGCCTTCGCAAGTTTAGAATTGCCACAGCCCTTCTATACTTAGAGAAGGGAGGAGATGTCAGGGGCAGCCCTGCTTATACACAGAAGGCCTAACATCAGACATAGGCTTAAAATCAGCAATAGGCCTGTCATACATGTATACTAACACCAAGTCTTGGGTCTCTGTGGAAAAACATTGAAATAGATGGCTATAAGCTATTATAAACAGGCAGCTTTTGTGAAAATTTACCAGCCTGAGTAGTCATAGACCTTGTAAATAGGTAGCCTTGGTGAATAACACCAACTTAGATAAGGACAAGTGAATCATAGGCAGAGTCATAGTGACCTGTCCCCTGAACCTCACCCAGCCGGTACCCTGTTCTGAAAGATATCTGTATTCCCCCTGAACACCCACGCTCCAGTGTCATTCCCTTCCCCACGTCCTGCCTTTGTGCATTTATAACCCCTGTGTGAATAAGTAAAAATTACGATTTGATTTTAAAAATAAATAAATAAATAAATGTGCATGGTATCTGGGCTGTCAATTAAAAAAAAGAAATATGGATGCACACAGAGCAGGGAAGAGAAATATGGATGCACACAGAGCAGGGAAGAGAAATATGGATGCACACAGAGCAGGGAAGGGAAATGTGGATGTAGATGGAGCAAGACAAGTGATATAGTCTAGGCTACCAGGTGGACACTGACTCAGCACACACATGTGTGAGGTGATGCCTGAGCTGTCGTTTCACGGGACATGTGAAGGGGACAATGTGTACATGGGCGTTACATCCTGAGATGAATTGGAAGATGAAGAGACAGGCAGAAGAGAACATGGCTAGACTTGAAAGTTGGGGTAATTATTTTTTGTTGCCTACTTACCAACCAATCACCAAGCTGTTTTCTCTTAATGATTTCTCTTTCTGAAAGCACCAGCTATTCATTTTCCAAATGACTTTATGGCTAGAGATGGTTCTGTGGCCCAGTCCTGACCAGTGGTTTATATATAAAAGGGATTTACCAGAGGGATGGCTGAGATATTTTCTTCCAGGAGGCAGACGCACACAAGATGCCCATGGAGACAGTCTACGATTTCAGTCTGCTTGCTGTACTTATGTGGAGATGTAGCCTTGAATTCACCTCATGACAGTGAATAGAGGCACCACCAGTGCTGTGGCAATGGAGCCCTAGGTGACATAACAGGATTGTTGAACTACCCAAGTCCACCTGTCTTTGGATCTCTTGTAATGGAAGAAAATACAAGCGTTATGGCCTATATATCACTCTTTATTCTGTTATTTATATTCTCTCTCTCTCTCCCTCACTCTCTCCCCCCTCCCTCCCTCCCCCCCCTCTCCCTCCCCCTCTCTCCCCCTCCCCCTCCCCCTCACCCTCTCTTTTTATCTATACACTAAAAACATTCACATTCTATAGTGAACTGATTAGTTTCTGTCAGCTTGACACAAACCTAGGCTACCTTGGAAAGTGAACCACCAGGAAACCACCTCCATCTACGGGACATTTTCTCTGAGTAGCCAGAGAGAGCAAGCCAGTAAGAAGCATCCCTGTGGTTCCTGACTAAAATTCCTGCCTTGAGCTCCTGCCCCGTCTTCTTTCAGTGATGGATATTTAGCTAGAAGTATAAGATAAAATAAATCGTTGCCTTCCAAAATTAAAAAGAAGTGCCAAATAGCATTTTTTTTAAGCGTTAAAATCATTGGTCATCAGGAAAAATCAAATTAAAACTACTTTGAGATTCCATCTCACATCAGGTTGAAGGACTGACCATCATAAAGAACGTAAGTGATAACAAATGCTGAAGTAGATGAGGCAAAAAGGAAGTTTGTTCAGTGTTGACATAAGGGTAAGCTGGCACAGTCCCTAGAGAGATCACTGTAGGTGTGGTGGTTTCCCAGAAGTTAATTACAATATGACATAGCTATATCACTCCTGGGCAAATGTCCAAAGGATTCTACATCGTATTACATAGATACTTGCTCACCATCGTTAGAGTTGTGTGTTTAACTTGGAGTTCCTAAAACAGCCTGGAAACCTGAGATTATTAGTGCAATTGATGCCCTATAGGAAGAGATTAGCACATAAGCGTAGTTGAGGTGGGGAATTCTTGGGATGTTTAAGCAAGGATAGGGTGAGTGGCTTTGATGCACATAAGGACACTTTATCAACAAAACCACCTGCCAGTCCTCCAAGATTTATCTTACATATTTTAAAGGACATTATAATTCAATTACTGAATTTCAGAATGCTATTAATTAATGATGACAATGACATAAAGGAGTCGATACTTATTGAATAAATTATTTTATTTAGAAACTGTAATTTTTCTACATTCATGTATTCAAACTGGAGATTTCTTCTGTGACTCTGAAGATAACTGCAGCACAGGCTCAAAGAGACAGTGGTAAGGATTTATACTCCAAAACTCAGTTAAACAAAATCCATCTTCCACCGCGTGCTGAAGTATTAGGTCTACCAAGTACAAACACACACTGTGACATGCTTTCAGGGGTCCGCATACAGTGGTCAGGCACTTCTTGGCCTTGAAGTAAATGGACAAAGGTTCCTGCTGGACTTGAGCTTGTAGTACTTATTCCCAGGGTGAAGGGGGAATTGCAGAAAACACTAGCAGCAAGAAGAACGGCATTTTCTGTAGCAAAGTGGTCTATAGCTACAGCATCCAGAGCCATATCCACAGCCATACCTGGAACCATATCCACATGACCCCGAGCTATATCTACAGCCATATCCATAGCCAGAGTCAGAGCCACAGCCAGAGCCAGAGCCATATCCACAACCATAGCCAGAGCCACAGCCATAGCCACAGCCACAGCTAGAGCCAGAGCCGTATCCACAGCCATATCTACAGCCAGAGCCAGAGCCATATCCACAGCCAGAGCCACAGCCAGAGCCATAGCCACAGCCAGAGCCACAGCCAGAGCCACAGCCAGAGCCACAGCCAGAGCCACAGCCAGAGCCACAGCCAGAGCTACAGCCATAGCCAGAGCCATATCCACAGCCATAGCCAGAGCCGTATCCACAGCCATATCTACAGCCATAGCCAGAGCCATATCCACAGCCAGAGCCAGAGCCAGACCCACAGCCAGAGCTACAGCCATAGCCAGAGCCATATCCACAGCCATAGCCAGAGCCATATCCACAGCCAGAGCCACAGCCAGAGCTGTAGCCACAGCCTCCACAGGAGTTTCTGTAGTAGTTGCAACACATGGCGTTAAGAGATTAGGTTTCAGTTGAGTCGGGTATTTCTGAAGTGAAGCTGTCATCCCATCTCCTCAAACCTTTATATACTTACAGGACTGGATGTCTCATGCCTCACATGGCCTCCTCTCTTTTTACAGCCCTCTTCCTGAAGTGAACTCACACTATGAACAGTCATGCTAGGAATTCACAATTTACTTCCTAGCAACTCACACAAGCATTCAAGGAAATACAGAGATATTTTTCTGAACTCTTAAACATATGCATCATAATCTATTCTTCATAATTCATTTCATAACCATGACATAAGAGAAAACATTGCCAACATATGTGGAACCTATAAAAGCGTGCTCTTCACTGTGTCATTGAAGGTCCTTGGCACCACATGCTGTATACTTACTTATAGTTAAAAGTGCCGCCAGCGGCAGCAGTAGGAGACTCACTGTGGCTTCTGCTCTCTTCCCTCATGCTTCATCCCTCCCTTCAACAGACCTCTAAATGACTTTTCATGGATTCTGGACAAAGAAGCTTACCTTAACTAGCTGCAACCACTTCTGAGACCTCTCCCTTCCCTTATACAGAAGTCTTGTTCATCTATCCTTCTGTAGGCGAGCAATGAGTATTTCTCTTTCTTCTCCCTTTTCAACACATTTTATTAAAATCCCTATGCATCAGCTTCTGAGTATATTTATCTCAAATATTTTAAAGGTGAATAGATCCAAAAGTCTCAGTGCAGAGAATTGAAAACGTCTTAGTTCAATGAGTCACTCATTCAATCAGTTTTTAGAAAAATGAAGTGGAAAATTTTTAAACAGATCAGTTTTTTTGAGATTACTCGGTCTACACTTAGAGCTGGTCAGTGTTTCAATGCTTCCTTATAAATTGTGATTTAAGTAGTAAATATTCCAGATGAGTGGAGTGCATATGTAGATGACAGATTTCAATCAAACAGTACAGAATTATAACTAGAAGCAGCATGACTTAATGTCTTGCTGCATGGAGTGGTGATTATGAGAAATAGCCATGTCATGCACTTTTAGGTATCTATAAAAGACAGTTTTGGCCAAGGGGCAGAAGCATATTTATGAAGAATACATATCATCTAGTCTCTATAAATAGCCATACCATACAGGAGATCTTTACTTTCATCTTACAACCATGTAACTAAAATTATCTTTTTTCTCACTATTTCTGTAGTGATGAGGTTCTATAAAATGACTTCTGTCTCATTCTTAGCTGTCTTAAATATCCCCGTTGGGGGCTTCACTGGAAGCGTCTTTCCCTTGTGCCTGTCTCACTTCTTTGCACACTGTAAATGTGTACTACCACAGGTTCAGCGATCGCGTGCAAATAATCACACCTCAGTATAAAAATCTTTCAATAATTCTAAGTCTAGGAAGGAGTAGTCAGAAGCCACATGTTAGACAGTCACAGAGAATTCAACACAAAATTATTATTCCGCAAAAAAGGAATTTAAATATACTATAAATATAGTAGTCTAAAAAAGCCTAACAGAAATTTTTACAGGATGAAAACCTTAGACAAAGCCTCGTTGTCATTTAGCAAGCAGACTGAAATCTGTGCTGCAGCTCACAGTACTGTACTAGGCACTTTGAAATTCACGAAGAGAGCAGCTATCATGTAAAATATTCCTGTCATGATAAAAATGCAGAATAAAGAAATTTGACAGGGATTATGTTTGATTGTGGTGTATAGATTCACATGGATAATCATAACTCTAAAGTTGGGAATTTATATGCATTGCATTCATGCACTTTTTATGAACGGTGTCTCAATAGCACTGATGAACAGATATATAAACAAACAAGCCTTGCTATGTAGTCATTAGAAAAGTGGGACTAACCTATTAGAACATAGTGATGATCTTCAGTGAGTTTTAGAAACAGACAAGGGATCAGAAAAGGCTTAGCAAGAGAAAACCACTGATAAAGGAGGAAGGGATAGACAATATTGTCATCCGGTTCCATGTCTACAGCTTGGAGGCTGTACCCACATAACAAATGGAAAAAAACAAAAATGAAAACGAGACTTGGTGGTATGAACTCACACCCCCAGTACTGGGGAACTGGAGACAGAAAGAACCTACAGGTCAGGTTCAGACAAGTCAGATGGCCCTAATCCTCCAAAAAGTGAATGGAATGTTACTAAAACTTGTCTTCTCACCTCTACATGTAGCCAACATATGTACACATGTCACGTGCAAGCACACACACACACACACAAAGAGAGAGAGAGAGAGAGAGAGAGAGAGAGAGAGAGAGAGAGAGAGAGAACAGGGGAGGGATAATATACCACCCTTCTTTCTATTTTGATGTCTTACATTTCTTTTCTATGCCCATGTGACTGAGTCACCTATTACAATATTAGTGAACAGGCACCGCCAAATTAACCATACTTTAGGAAAGGCTTCAACTTGAGCCTGACATAGCTGTCTCCTTAGAGGTCTGTCAGAGCCTGACACATACAGAAGTGGATGCTCACAGCTAACCATTGAACTGATCATGGGGTTCCCAACAGAGGAGTGAGAGAGAAGACTGAAAGAGCTGAAAGGGTTTGTAGCCCCATGGGGAGAGCAACAATACCAACCAACCAGAGCTCCCAGGGTCTAAACCACCAGCCTAGGAGCACATAGGGAGGGACCCATGGCTCCGGCTGTATATGTAGGGGAGGATGGCCTTGTTGGGTATAGGTAGGAGAGGAGATCCTTGGTCCCATGAAGGATGAACACCGAGTATGGGGGAATTCGAGGGTGGGGAAATGGGAGTGGGTGGGTGGTGGGGGCACATCCTCACAGAAGCAGGAGGAGGGGGGATGGGATAGGTGGTTCCTGGGGTGGGGGGTGGAGAATGGGGTAAGGGGCTAACATCTGAAATGTAAATAAAATATCCAATAAAAAATAAATACATAAAATGTACTATAGAAAAAAGAAAATAAAGTTAGCATCAGACATAGTATGTATGCTCGAATGTGCTCATGTAAACTGCCTACAAATAAAAACAGTAGAGGTTTGTACTGTAGATAAATATTTCCAAATGGGTTTCTATATCTAGCACTACTGTTGTGTGAGGTTTGCCCTTCATTGTATTAACTTGGTGTGTTCTGGTTTTTTACTCAAGTGTAACAATCCATCCTTCCATATCAGGGAAAATTCCACTTGTTCATGCGAAATGATTCTGATGAAATCTTGTGGATTTCAGTCTGCTAATATGCTATAGAAGACTTCCACATGTATGTGCGTCAAAATTGCTAACCTCTTATTTTGTTTGCTTACCAAACTCTGCCTTACTTTAGCTATGAAAGAAACACAAACAAATATGGGAGTGTGGAATTGTTAGAAATGGTTTTGCTCTAGACCTTTAAATAATTTATCTGGAAAAGTGGCAGTTGAGTGCTGAGCCCTCAATAAGACATCTGAATCACACACACATTCACACACACACAGACACACACACAGACACACACACACACACATTTACTTATATGTCAGGGGTCATCATCAGGAAAAGGTACATGAAATTACTATAGGATACAGAGAATGGGAAGAGTCACTACAAGCACTGTTTTCTGGATATATCATATTGTACCTGAATGATATCTCTTACCTGCTCTGATTTTGAAAGACACTATTGATAATTATTGTACATTTTTATTAAGGAATCCTTAATAAAATTTTTATTAAGTTATATGTGATATTCTTCATTGTGTTTTATATTTCTGCCTATTTTGTGTGATAATCTATTCTAGCTCTCTATTATTCACACCTGATATTCACTTTTATTACAACATTTTTTCATCTTTTTCATACATATACCTTTAGCGGATTGTTGTTAATTTTGAAGTGAGTTTCTGTTGAGCATCAAAGAGTCAAGTGCTGTCTTTTTATTCACTTAAGCATTGAGTGGTCATGATTAGATAATCCTAACCTTGTTGATTAGAGCCATGGTTATGGACATACTGATGCTATTTACTTAGGTTCTTTCTAGTTATTCACAGAAGTCTAGAAATAATAGAGGTAGGTTGTTTTGAAGCTCATCACAATGTAACATTATTCTTCATAGGTCCACAAGAACTTGGGCATTATTTTTCATGGGTTTTCAGACCACATGATCCTTACTCTGTTCTCCAGACAGTGTTTTTCGCCTACCCTTCACTTGCAGCATCATGAAATCCCTAACTAGAAGTGACTGAGAAAGATTAACCAGCTAAATGAGCTGTCTGTACACCGCCTTACATAAACTGGAGATCCAAACATTTGAATCACTTCATGACAGCAAAACACGTAGGGAAGGCTTTTTGTTTTTAATGCCCCTCTAAACATTTAAGAAACTTGTCGAATTGTGAAGGACATTTTGCTTTGAATTCCAACAATTGGTATAATTGGTCAATTCCTTCTAGTGGTACCTAATTCCATGTCATATACAAAAAAGAAGATTTTAAAATATGCAAAAAATGAAGAGGGCTTAGTCTGTGGTTAGAGACAAATGTGAATACACACTAGTCACACAGAGGGGTCATACAGAAGAGTGGCCAGTCAATTGAAATGATTGGCTGCCTAGTAGATGATACAGAGAAAACGTTCTCAATACAGAGAGATATGAAACTGGAATAAATGTAAAAAGGAAGTTTCCAGCATGCTAACGATCCAAATATGAAATGTAAATATTTAAATAAATTGATAAAATGTAGAATTTTGGGCTATTTTTTGGAAAACTCTTTTCATACAATATTTTTATCTTCTTTCCCCTCCCTTAATTGCCCTAAGCATCCTCCCTGTCTTTCTACCTCCCCAACCTTGTGTTCTTTTTCTCTTGTTCTTTAAAAAACAAAGAACAAGAAATACTACAAAAATGCTCACAAAACCAGAAACTAAAATATATAAATAAAATACAAAAACAAGCAAACAAAAAAGTTCAACAAAGGCAAAATGAGACCAAAAAAAAAGTCTACAAAAATACAATCAAGCTCATTTTATATTGGCCAACTACTCCTGCGTATGGAGGTCTATCCTGAACTGTGTATAAATGAATACAGTGAGACTCCACTGGAGAAAACCAATTTTTCCTTTCTTAGTGGTCATCAGTTTTAAATCGCTTCAGAAACCCCACCTGGTTTGAAAAAGCGCAGGCCTATGTGAGCTGCCACAGTCGCTGCCACTTCATATATGCATCAATCTCATTGGGTCTGGAAGACACCATTTCCTTGGCATCATCCACCACCTTGGGCTCTTAAAACTTTTTGTCTCCTTTTCCACATAGGCTCCTGAGCCTTGAGTGGATAGAGGCATTCCATTTATGCCTGAGTGTTCCAATGTCTTTCAGTATCTGTCCATTTCTAGAAGTTCTGTGGTGAAGAGGAAAGGGGGCCAATGTTTATGACTCTGTATGATCATGGGAAATAAAGCTTCTGTGGCTGTGGTACAAGGAGAAACATAGATCAAATAGAAATAACAAATATGAATGAATATTATAAGACTTAACTGTCTTCATCATAAACTCCTCCTTTTCATAAATGTCAATACCCAAATGGACACATGGTAGCAAAGATGGACCTTTCAAGACAAATTATGCTTCATAATAAGAAATATTTTTCAAAGATAATATGTTTTTAATACCTGAAGTACACAGAGGAGATAAAATGTGCCTTATTGTACATGTTCACTAGCACTAATATTTTTTTCATTTTTCAGTATTTATATTCACAAAATAAGATACTACATTAATAGTATCCATATCTAGATACAGAACTCATTATATTCCAGATGCTCCTAGTACACATAATTTAAAGACACTGTGTTGCTTTGCTGCTAATATTTTCTCAAATGACATAAATTTTGTAATGTAGAATTTTTTTCAATTGGCAGCAAACTAACCTTTTCAGATTTAGAGGCTTTCAAATTTCATCCTTTTCCAGAAGGTGTGTGCAACTTATAGAATTGTCAGTTCTCTTGAGACCTTTTTGGTTGAAGTGAGCTAGAATAAATTGTAATATGGTTGTGAATGGTTTATAAGGAAAAAGAATAGAAATCAAAATCAAAGCTACAAAAAAAAATTAAAAGTCACAAAAATCCTGTGGGAACAAGTAATAACCTAATAGGAAAGGAATTACTTTATTTAGCTAGGTCTTTTTTACCACATATATAAAACAGGTATATGTCTGCACAGCTAGAGTTTACATAAGTCACCTTTCCACTACATAAGCTTTTGTTCACCCAGATTTTCATTCTTCTCTACAGTACCCCAAATCTATTACTTTTCGAACCCTGGCTGGATGACCAACATGATAGCTGGTCGCAGCTGTATCACAGGCTCAAAGATACAGTTGTAAAAGGTACACTCCAAAACCCAGTAAAATAAAATCCATCTTCCATGATGAACCAAACTTGTTAGTTTATCTCAGGAGCAAATACATATTGTGAGATGTTTTCTACTGTCCAGCACAGAGTTGTCAGTCATTTATTGGGCTTGAAGGGAATAGATGGGAACTCCAGTTGAACTTGCTCTCCCACTGCTTAGTCCCTGGGTGGAGAACTCATGGTACAGCCTTCTCTCCTCAGCTACCTTTGACTGAGTGGCCACACAAGACAGTAATAGGCAAACAATAATAAGCAGAAAGGAAGAGGTCACATACTCAAAAATGTAGACCAAGGTTTTCAGTGAGCTTCAGTTGCCTTCATCATCCACCACCCTCGTTTTCATGCCTCAAACACTGGTCATGTTCATTACCCCCTTTGAAACATGAACATAAAAGCAATATAGCAACAGCAAGAAGGAAGACTCCAGTCCTTTCCAAGGGCTTAGATTCTAGCATATTTTCTGTACTCTATGATGTTTTATTTCACATATTTCAAAAATATTTGCTTTCAATTAATGTATTTTAAGTATATAATAATTAAGGGTAATAATGACATAAAACCACAGAGTTAATAGTGAATAAATTATTTTTATTCAAAAACTGGGATTTTTTTCCACATTTGTATATTCCAAATGTACATTTCTTCTGTGCTTGTCAAGATAGCTGTATCACAGGCTCAAAGAGACAGTTGTATAGGGTACACTCCAAAATCCAGTAAAATAAAATCCATCTTCCATGATGAACCAAACTTGTTAGTTTATCTCAGGAGCAAACACATATTGTGAGACGTTTTCTACTGTCCAGCACAGAGTTGTCAGTCATTTCTTGGGCTTGAAGGGAATAGATGGGAACTCCAGTTGAACTTGCTCTTCCACTGCTTAATCCCTGGGTGGAGAATTTATGGTACAGACTAGCAGCAAGAGGAACGGCTACAGCAACCAGAGCCATATCCACAGCCATACCTGGAGCCATATCCACAGCCATAGCCAGAGCCATATCCACAGCCATAGCC
>NW_021620926.1:3612167-3628034 GCF_004785775.1 Grammomys surdaster
AGCCATATCCACAGCCATAGCCAGAGCCATATCCACAGCCATAGCCATATCTTGAGCCATATCCACAGCCTCCACAGGAGTTTCCGTAGTAGTTGCAACACATGGTGGCAGGAGGTGAGGTTTCAGCTGAGAGGCAGAAGAATATCTCAGAAGTGTGAATGTCAACCAGTCACCCTGGACTTTTATACCCTACAGAGATTGATGGCTCATGCCTCACATGGGCTCTGTCCTCTCATTTTTCTACGTGTCTAAAATGGATTCATTCTCCAAAAATTTAGTAAGGAATTCACAATTTGATTACTACTATTCTAGGAACTTTAAAAAGCATTAAAGAAAATAATAATATATATTCTGAGAGGTGAAGCTTAAGAAACTATAACTTATACTCTATAAATTCATTTCATGATCATGACACAACATAACACATCATAAAATATATATGACCAATAAGAATGTGTTTGTTATTATGTTTTTTGAGGTCCTTGGAAATAATCACCATTAACAACTGTAGCAGAAGACTCATTATACCAACCTCGTTTTTACCACTAAAATCAGCCCAAATTACTTTTCATAGATTTTTTTTTACAAAGACTTGAGTTTTAAAACTACATCTACAGTTAGAACTCAATTCTTTCTGAAGTATGACTTGGTAATTCCATTATTCCCTGAATGAACTCTTTCTATTAAATTCTTCATTCATCAGTTCTAAAATGAGTTTAATCTTATCATTTACTGACAAATGTTTCCAATGGTTCCTACCTAAAGGATTAATGATGTCTTGGCTCAATTTTTTTATTGTTGTGTTTCATCTAAGTCAAATTCTTAAACATGAGTCAACCTAGGCAATTGCTCAATGCATGCTCCTGCTAATGCAGTATATAAGTAAATATAATTACTTTTCTCTAAAATGTAATTAACCAAGAGTGAATGCTTCCATATGGGTGGAGTAGATGGGTAAATGAAAGATTTTGATCAAAGGATATGTTCTACGAGGCTAAGTATATAAGGACATAGCTTAACACAATAAAAACAATTTACACTAACCCCATAGCCACCACCATTACAAACAAAGAGAAACTCAAAGCATTCCCACTAAAACAAGGAACAAGAAAATGATTCAATTCCTGTGGAATACAATGCTTGAAGCCTTAGCTACATTAATAAGACAACTCAAAAACGACCAATTAGAGACAAACAACAATGAAAGAAGTCAAAGTGTCCTTATTTGTAGATGACATGGTTTTATATATGAGACTGTAGAGACCTTGCCAGAAAATTCCTACAGCTGACAAGTTCTTTCAATAAAGTAACAGGATACAAAATTAAGAAACAAAAGTCAGTAGCCTTTCTATATACAAATGACAAAAATACCAAGAAAGAAATTACACGACATTGAGAAAAGAAATTGAAGAAGACATCAGAGGATAGAAAAATATGTACCAGGCACATAGATCAGTGGGATTAATATTGGAGTTCTAAGTATAAGGAGTATTATTTAGTGTCCTATTGCATAGAATGCTGATCATGGTAAATAACCCATGAACCATATTTACCAGTGTTTCTGGAAGAGTAGATTTTAAGTGTTTTCCCATTAAATATTAAAAGTCTATATGGCATATGTTATTCATGTGAACCTTCTTGGTGGAACAATTCAATGGAATTTTCCTGGTCTTCCTCTCATTTCTCTGCTCGTACCATGATTTCAACCGTGTATTTGATGCCACTGTTTTGATACATTTCGCAAATGTGACATGTATGGTAGTTGACATTCCTGGGATCTGTTTTTCTCTTTATCAGTAACTTCATGCTATCTTTCATCAACTGTTTCTAGGAAAAGGATTCCTTTTAAACGTCTCTTATGACTTCTTCAAGTGTCTCCGCTTTGAGATTCATGCTGGGATTGTTTTAGTATGTACCTTTACCTCTAACATCACACAACAGTAAATTTTGTCTTAGCACTGATTCAACTACAGTAGACGCAAAAGTGATCCCTAAGCTGAAGGTCTTCTAGTCGGTGAGACAGAAGACATACAGGGAGTTTACCAGTTTAGTAGTAAAATTGAAAAAAAATCCAAGATAGTGAAACCCAAAACTACAATATATGTGTAAATTAATATAAAACTTTAAAAATGTTCAAGGAAGAAAGATCTTAAATAGGATACTGAACACACTGTATAAATAGTTGCAAGACAGAATGGAAATTATATAACAATGTACTATATATCTCAACAATGCCAAAAAACTGTTTTCAAGGAACTGAAGAGATAGTTCAGCAGTTAAGAGACCTGCTACTCTCATAGAGAACCTAGATTCAGTTCCCAGTACCCACAATGGAAGGCTCACAACCATCTTTAACTCTAGCTCCAGGTAATCAGACATCCTCTTCTAGCCTCTGTGAGCCTTACACACACACACACAAACACACACACACACATCCCTCAAAATAATTTTAAAATGGGTTTTAAATGATTTTTTACCACCAAAATAAATGTGTGAGTTCATAGATCTGTCAACTCATTCCATTCCACCATTACAGTTTCTCTAGTGTACTTTTTCCTGTCCTCCCAAAATAAGATCCAACTGATGTACTTATTCAAAATAGTTTTGCTGTGTTCCTATAGTTCAGACATTACTAAATCCAAACTTGTAGTGATGTTTTAATTCATCTTTTGAACCATTCATATGATCAACAGGATCCTAATCTACCATTCCTCATTCATTCACCACTTACTTGAACTTCTTATGGATATTTCATCCTGACTTTTCACACTTAAATTTACACAGTTCTAAGTCTTATATTACTCTTCTGAGCATTCCCATGAATTACAATAACATCTAAAACTTAAGACTTCTTTGCTCAATGGGATTATTAGCAGACATATATAACACAGCATGATAATTAGAGAAAGCTCAATATCAGAAAACATTAGATTATTTATTATAAAGAACAACTATAATATATGATAAGACTGTATACATTGTTGCAAAACTATGAAAGAATTTTCAAATTATGAAGTATGAACAAATACTTTAGGAGTATGAACAAATTAGAAATTATGCTTAAGATAATAATACTATAACCTATAATTTAAAATAAGGAAGTTACTGGTCCAGCAACAATCTTCCCACTATCAAGAATTTAAAAGAGGATTGCCATTGTCATACATCTTGTCGTTAAGAGTCAAAAGAGATCATAAGGAAATTTTGGAAGTAATGAATATGTTGGTACTTTGTTTGCCATGATGGGTCTGAGGATTTATTCATTGATCCAAACCCCCAAAATTAATTATGCTAAATAAGTCCATTTATTTATATCAATTAAGCTTTCCTACACTTGGTAAACTAGTAACCCAACAAACACACAAATATTCCTTTTAATGCAGTTACCAAACAAGGAAGACCTTCCCCTATAGCATAGATGGTAACTGAGTGATAATCAGATGGGGCTGGCTTTACCTGGAGGTCTGGGAAAGTAGGTGATAGACTACACAGAGGGCACATAGGTACCTGGGTGGGCAATACTAACCCATAGTACTCCATATATGGCAAGTACTTCCTGAAGCAGCTTATGCATCAGTAGTAAAGATAAATAAGACTGCTCTCAGGCAGTAAGTCTAGAGCATAAAAGAAAAGACTAGAAGAATTTTAAATTTGCTGACTCATCTCCAATTCACCCTTTGATACATGATATTTAATAATGAATACAGACTTAAACTTTCTCAAGAGAAGATGTACACATACATTGAAGGAAATGTTGGTTTTCCTAGCTTTGGGTTTGAGATGATAAAGGGAAGACGAGATTGTTGGCCAAGTGTGTCTGAGATCTTGTCGTGTCTGGAGTTCAGAAAGTTCTAGCTATTAAGTCTGTCATGCTTGTCCTATCCAAAGTATTTTCCTAGAAAAAGTCATGCAACAATGTGTATGCAAATACAGTTTAAATATGTACGGAAATGTACAGCTTTACCTGCAGTAAACAAAACCGTGTAGTACTGACCAAAGAATAGTAAGTTCTATATAGAACTACCAAAAGAAGCATTCATTAAATAAACCTTACTTCCCGCTACCACAGTGCTCCTTCAAACTTCCAGGATCTCATAAATACTGCAATCAGTCATCACCAACACAAGGGACACAAATTCTTTCCAAAACAAATGAAATGCACTGACTGAAGAAGTATTATTCTTCCAACTATGAAGTACTTATGTGCCACATAAAAAAACAGGGTAGGAGAAACAGGAAACGTTGATTCACATTTTGTATGTAACTGATAATCTTCAGACTTTGATGGCCATAATGGAAGCATTTATAGTCTCTCAGCAGTAAGTTCTCTAAAGTGTCAATAGCTACCTACCCTGTGTGTGAATGTAGGAATGATAGAATGGAGACTTTTATGGGGAAATCTTGAAATACTTTATTTATTAAAAGATTTATTCTATTTTTAATCATGTGTATTATCTGTGTGCTGCTGTATAGGTATGTGCATGAGTACAGGTGCCCACAGAGGCCAGAAGACAGTCTGAGATCCCCTAGAGCAGGTGTTATAGGATCTTATAAGCCACCTGATGTGGGTGCTGGGGACTGTGCAATAGCACCAGGTGCTTGAGAGTTATCTATCCAGTTGTTTACATACCTTAGCAACATGTTGTATGCTCTATCAACATGTTGATAATCTATCAACGCTAGGCATGATGTATTTTGTAATAGCTATATCCATAACCAGACTTACATCCACAGCGTATCTGGCACCATAGTAATGACCCCCACAGTGACTTCCAAAATGGTTTCAATACAAAGTGCCAGAAAGTTAGGTTCCAGTGAAGGGGCAGTATTCTTCTCAAGTTTGTATCTACTATCTTGCAATCACCGTAATTGACAGGAAGATCCATATAGATAGATAGATAGATAGATAGATAGATAGATAGATAGATAGATAGATAGACAGACAGGTAGATAGATAAATGGATGGATAGATAGATAGATAGATAGATAGATAGATAGATAGATAGATAGATAGATAGATTTATTCAATGCCTAGCATGTGATTCACTGACTCAGCTGCTAATGAGAGAAGCTAGTCTCTTTATAGATGACTTAAGAAAACCCATTATTCTAAGTTCTTCAGTTTTACTAGAGAATAATGTGTGTCTCTCATCAGCTAGTCATCATCTTACCCCAGTTTCAAATCTACACTGAAAGGACACAACAATTAGCCAGACATCTGAGAATATGACTCTGAAGGTATATTCTGTATAGCAAGGCTCTGCCGAAGACTAGGCAATGTGTTGGGAATGCAACTCTGAAATGAGCTTGACTAATTACTTGCACAGGTTTACTAGTTGCTAATTGCTTCATAGGTGGCTCCATGGGAACCTGAGGGCTCTCACACAGATGACCTGTGCTTCATCTTCCTGTGAATCCACATAGCCAACAAGACAACATTTTATAAGATATTTTTCACTCCAAGGGCTATCACCCAATACATTTCTCGTCAACTCTGTACACAGATTTAGCTCAAAGATAGGAAATTAATATCCTCTACAAAAAATAGATGAATGTTTGTAAGCTATGAATTCCCTCAGGTATCTTATCTGTTTAACCTCAATTGAGAGTGTGAGAGATATGGGTACCAAATATATAGAAGTCAGCGAAGACAATGTTGAAGAACATATTGCTGTTACCAAATAAAAGTATGTATTTTTCTTCTTCTTTTTTTATTGGTTATTTTATTTATTTACATTTCAAATGTTGTCCCCTTCCCTGGTTCCCTCTGTATTTTTCTTCTTTAAACTACATAAAATTCTTATTTCTTACCATCATATTATTGAACACTAGCTGTGATACAGACTTTATTACTTCTGATAGTAACCCACCTCACTCTGTAATCATTCTTCTGTAAAACACACACACACCTTACAGTCTAATCATCCCAATATCATATAAACAAAATTTATTTCAATGTTTTCTCCCACACCATTTCAATAAGGCATGGTTAAGGAATCCTTTAATTTACATACAGAATGGTCCATTTTTAAAACACAATAATAGGATTATCTTCTTAATCTCTGCTAACATGCAAATATCCTTCTGGTCACCCAGTGTGAGCAAGATTAACCATACTGGTTAGAGAACAGAAGTGGCTGTTTTCTATTATTATGTAACAAATTATTATTTAAATTAACAGCTTAACACACTGTTTTTTACCTTGGTCTTTGTTCCTTGTTTGTGAATTGGAAGTCTGGATAAGGCTATCTGGGAATCCACGTTCAAAGTCTCACAATGCTGCAATAACCAATCATCTAGAGCAAGTTCAAATTTTGTCATATAAATTAAGTAGTAAAAAAACACCCCATCCTGTGCATGAAACATGCTTGCACTGGGGAATTATCCTTTTTGTTATCTACAATTCAGACAAACCACTTGTGCTTTTTCCACCAACCCCAAGCATTATTACTAAAATGATATCCTCAACTCTCTGCTAGGATTAAAATGAAGCTTCTTTCATACACAAAGAGACAGGACACAGAGGGGTGTAGATCATTCAAAACCTTCTTAGAAGCCTGCCTATGGACACCTGTGAACTTAGTCTTTGATCTCCATAGAAATTACATTTCCTCCAAAAAGAAAAAAAAAAAACAGTAGCAACAATGCTAAGCTTCCAGCATATCTACAGTTCCAAAATATGTCTCCCCACTCTCCTCTGCCAAGAAGGCTCCAACTCTCTCTGGAACAATTTAACCAACTTTTATTTATCCTCAATATTTTAAATTTTTCTTTTTCAGAAACAGTTCCAAACTTTCACTCTAATTATTTTTAGTTTTGGACCCTCTTCCTTTTTTTTGTTGTTGTTGTTATTTCTTAGACACTCCTGTGTATAACTATACTATGATCTTTGTATAATGTGGTTTTTCATATTGTCATTTCTTAGAAGATAGATAAACTATTTAGTTCTATATAACATGATGTCATTAAATGTTTTTATTAATTTTGTTAATAAATAGTTGATGAATGAGCTACTCGTTTATCCATGTACAGGAAGTAGTTAGTTGTACATCTATGAGTATGCCAATCAAACTATCCCTTTTGTTGTTCCACTGGACAAGATTTACATTTCTTTAAAGTTAGAGGGAGTCATAACTGGGTAGACTGATGATGACTTCCCTCCTTTAGAAGCTTGAGCAGTACACCTAAGACTCAAAGAACACTGCCGACAAAGAGGCAGAGAGATGGAAAGAGAGAGCATTAAGACATTTGCCATGAGATTGTGTCTCCTAGTAATGCCAGAACCTTCAACTATAACGTCACCAACATAATTGTCTAGCCATGAGCTGAACAAAGACAGCAACAATAAGAATGCCAAAATGGATGGGAAAAAGACATAAGATCTCAACCTTCCATGAAGAACTACATGCCACAAAGGAGTGCTCAGAGTAGGAGAAAGATTCTTCCCCAGGGAAGAGTACAGCAATTGATTATACAATACCAAATGATCAGCCATGAAATATCCATTCAAGTAACATTATACAGATGAAGCCAATTAGATTTACATTTGTTATATATTTAAATATATATTTATTATATATTATACATTATAAATATATATGTTTATATATAAACATATAAATATATTATGTATATATTTATATGCATGTGTACATTTACATTATGTGCATGTGTATAACAACAATTAATGAGAAGGGACATATGAATTTGAAAGAGAGCAAGGAGAAGTATATAGGTGAATTTGTACAGAAGACGGGGAAGGGGAAATAATGTAATTATATTATAACCTCAAAAATAAAAAAAAAAAAAGATTTCCAAGAAAAAACAACTTAAGAAGCTGAAAAGTTTACTCACACTAGAAAAAAAAATGAAGGACATATAACTCTTTGTGAGTGGCTGAGTCTCAAGTATAGAATTTAAGGTCTTTCTATATTCTATATTCCAAATGCATAATGACTTATTACAGAAAAATACCAAAACATAAGAGCCTCCATTTCTGCATTTTCCTGGGATCAGCATTACCATTTTGACAATCAGCCATCAAAGCTCAGACCTGTTCCTGACATATGATATTCTAGTAAGAGTGGGGACAGATTTTATATATATATATATTTGAACACAATTATATATATATTCCTTCTGTCTTTCTGAGTTTATATAGTTCCCCAAAATTAACTCTAATAATGAGTCAGTCTCATGGTTTTAAGAAAATCCCTTTGTAAAGGGATAAGGAAGTCATTCTTGATTGTGGTGAATCATGTATTACAAACTCTGTCACAAGAGTCCATCCACTTCACTGTCTCTAGAGTGACAGAGAGCACATCTGTAATGTTAATCATTTTTTTTTTAATTTACAATCCAGCCATTCCCCTCTTCCAGGTTCCCCCTCCCACTGTTCCTCATCAGATTCCTTCTCCCTCCTGTCTCCAAGAGGATGTTCCCCTACTACCAGGCCTCTCCTTCCCTGGGGCCTCAAGTTTCTCGAGGACTAGGCACATCTTCTCTCACTGAGGTCTAGGACCAACTGCCTGATGTTGTTTGATTGGAGGCTCAGTGTCTGGGAGTTCCCAAGGATCCAGGTTAGGTGAGACTGGTGGTCTTTCTATGGGATCACCCTTCTCTTCCTCTTCTTCTAATCTTACTAATTCTGCATCATCAGTCATTTGGGTACACAGTTTCATCTATTTCTTGGTATCATTTATGCCAACAACACAAAAACAAGCCCACTCAAGAATCTACAGGGCATCAGGATTTCTAACTTTTAAACCTCTGTCTCTCTCATTCCAGCTGTTGTTTTTATTCCAGCTGTTGTTTTGCACCACTAGTAGTTTTTCTGAAGGACTCCTCAACCCATTCCTCCCTCTCTCTCTCCCTTCCCCCTATTTCTCTTGTTTTCTTCCCTACATGTGTGGAGTGTGTGTGTGTGTGTGTGTGTGTGTGTGTGTGTGTGTGTGTGTGTTTTAACAAGGGCATGAATGCTGTCTAATATGGAAAGTAAGAAATGGATAAAGCTAAAATGTTTGCTCTTCCAGAAGACCAAAGTTCAAGCTTTAGAACCCACATCAGGTGCACACACACACACACACACACACACACGAATTAAAATAAAATAAATCTTTTTAAAACTAATAAACCTTTTAGGAAAGTAAATTGGAAAGGCAAGATTCAGCCAATAAAGGACCATTCTTTTTTGTAGGTGGGCTATTCAAGATATGAAACATGGGCGTGGGCCAGCTAAAGTGGTTGTGCAGTGTAGCAGGAGGTATTAGAAAAAGCGGGTGGTCCAGTTAGCTCCCGGCCTGACCTCTGTGTTCCCTCACTAAGTTCCACATTAGTGGTGGTACCAGCTGGCTCATGGCACCAGCCCAGGATCCATGAGACATTGGTGTGGCTGTTGCCTTCACTGGTCAGCTCCATGGGGTCAATTCCCCAAAACCCAGGGAATATCCACCACCCCCATGCGGTAGAGATAACAATTCCAGTACCTGGTAGAAATAAGACCCTTAATGCTAAAGATTAATCAAATAGATTTATGTATCAACAAATACTCAATACATAAGATGCCCACACAATTAGAATTGTTAACCCAAACTATCTAACCTTGATATGAATAACTACTAAAGACACAAGGGTAACATCTCCTGCCATCTTGCCTCTTCTCCTCTCTCCTTCTCACGCTCCCAAACTTTTCTGTTCCACCTCCCCTTCGACTGGCCAATCAACAGCTCTAGCCTTTATTTTACAAATTAAGATGGGCAGAAGGTTCATAAGAAGTCATCTGTATACTCATTCAATCCTTGTCTGCAGCCCCTCCCAAGAAAGCAGAATTAGCATCAAAATACAAGACCAGGGTTATCCACAACTGTACAGCTTATATGAGTGACATGAACAGCTCAGAGCTAATCCTGTCAATTTCTAAGGAGATCATAGAGATAAAAGACAAAATATGAAAGTGGATTTGTTTTAATCAGTTTTTACTACTGTAAGGAAATACTTTGATGCCCATCTTACAAAGGGCCCTGTGACTATATTGCTTTGTTGCTAGAGCTGATCACTCAGTATTGGAAAACCAATCAGGACTTGTTCAACCTCTCTCAGCAGCTGTTAACTATTTATAGCTCTTTCATCTAAAAGTGAAGTCCCATGGAACTTCCCCATCCACACTGATGTGACAACTGGAGACATCATTGTTGTGGTCTTGTTTAGGCAGCCATGCTGTTGAGACTGACTCTGAGTCTGGCTTCCCTGGCACAGCTAGAAGATCCACTCTCAAACAAACTTCCTGGTTGACTGATTTCTATACTCTTTCTTCTACATTTTTCCATGATATTCCTGTGCCTTAGGTGCAGAAACGTTGTTTTTGATATATCTACTGAGACTGGCCACTCCATAGTCCTACTGTCTACATTTTAAGGTTCTTTTTAATAGATGAAATTATCATGGTACCATTTTACCTCACATAATGCCAGAATATTGTCAATCTATACAACTTAACAATATTTAGTATGGCATTTGGTAGCTAGTGTATATTTTAGACTTCCTTTTAGACCAATCATTTTCAAGTGTTCAGTGGCCATATCTGGCAAGTGGCTAGAACTGAAATTGCAGCTTACAAAAAAGACCTGAAAATTACTAAATGAAAATTATTACTCATAAAATTTCTCCCAATGGGTTCATTGACCTAGAGATAAACATCCATCTTATAGGCCTCTTTCCATAAGTTATCCACTCTGAATCATTCTCCCCTATTCTGTAAGTTTGATTCCATTTATTCACCTTTGGAAGAAGTTTCTGACTCTGGCCTTCCCTTCACCTTTGCACTCTGACGTATGTAGGCTCCCTACTGCCACCTCATTCCCACTTGGTAGTCATAGAACACCTGCACACACATACCTACTAACTGTAAAGTGTAACTGTAAGTTATCACCTTTTAACCAACTAAAGGTTTTGGATTCCTATAGGTTCCATGTTCCCACTTTGTACCTATATGCCACAGAATAAAAGTATAACATAAGTCGTAACATTGTCTTAAGTGGCTGAACAGATAAATACTTGCTTGTGTGATACAGAACCTCTATAGCATGCAAGAGCATATAAGTACATAAGTAGAAAGCATTGTAATTTTCTTACAAAAGAGTCTTTGTTGATGCTTAACTCATTCCTGACTCAAATTCTCAAATTACACACCATAATATTACTGGTCGTCATTTTCCTCAAAATAATGTGAAATATATATATATATATACTAAATACTCATTTTTCTAACCTACAGTAGATTCATTCTCTCCCCCCCATTAGTATTACTATCATATTCTCATTTTGCAGAATTTGAAATTCTCAAAATGTCTTAACTAAAACCAACACTTTTCATATTCAGAAGAAATATTAAATACCAGTTTGCAAAGCTCTTTTCCTAGATATAGAAATTACCTAACAAGTTTACTAAATGCCATCTGTCTTTGTTTCGGAATGTCTTCAATGACAAGGAATAAAATGAAATAATATAATCTCTAAGGAGCTATAATTATTAGAATTTCATTCCACTGTCTTTCACCCTCACACTAGAATCACACAGATCATACCAGTGCTCAGATATGACTTGCAAATGTACCAGATGTAAAAGGCCATGCTCTTTATAGAAAGTCTGAGTCACTCGGTCTGTCCTTGGCCTAGTCTCAAAACTGACTCTCATAGTCTTTTTATGAAATCTCCAAATTCCAGAGACCTCAGAGGGTCTGACTTTGTGTGATAACCAATTTATGGGCTGAGGTAATGACACTTTTATTAATGCTGGTGGAATCTAAATAAGAATTCTACATGAATTTAGATGAATTCTACATGAAACACAGAAAATGGTATGCCTTCTATTTCAGAATGTCAACCAGAAACCTAAACCAAGCTTGGATTGCTCTATAAACTGATGCCAAGACCCTGTTGCTAAAGGCAACATCTACACAACTCATCAAACATGGTAGAGCTGATACTTAACTTAAGACTTTACTCCTACAAGGCTTACTCCTATTGCCTCCTTCTGGTCCGTAGTACCAGAAGCCACTCTGCTCATTACCAAAGGAGAAACATAGACACTAATCTATCTGCAAGGTTTTCTATCTGCAATGGTATCCTGGTAGCATAATGTTTCTCAGAGCAATCAACTAATATCTGATATAACTAAAGCCCCACTCCGTGAGATGGAACCCAAGCCTGAGACTGCTTGGATGACCAAAGCCTGAGAGTAGATAGTCCAGGGACCTAAGGTAAACAGAGTACTAAATTAAAGGAAAATAACAACAAAATGACTCCTAATGACATTCTGCCATACTCAGAAATCAGTGGCTTGTTCAGCCATCATCAAAGATGTTCCTGCCTATAGCAAACAAATACAGAGACCCATAGCCACACAATATACAAAGAATTAAAGACCTTGGAAGACTCAGCTATAAAAAGAGCTTTCTCAATCAAATCCCTACGCCCAAGGCTCAAGGAACCCTACAGAACGGGGGCGGGGGGAGGAGTAAAAACAGAAGAGCCAGAGGGATACAGGCCAAGGAAACACATCAAGACTGCTGCACACATGAACTCACAGAAACTAAGGCAGCATGCACAGGGCCTTCATAGCTCTGCACCAGATAGGAACCTAGCGCTGAAAGGAGAAGTAGACACAAGCCTCCCATCCTTTATCTAGACACTATCTCCAATTGATAACCCCTTCCAAATTCAAATATAGTTTTCTCCAAAGGAGTCTCACAGAGAAAACAGACTACTCTTAAATATCAGTTCCGCAGCAGCAGTAGATAGCCAAGAGAAAATGAATTCAACCAGACCTTTGGAGTGCCTTTATCTCGTAATCTCAGGGCTTTTTTTTTTCTTCTTTTTTAATTTTAATTTTTTATTTTTATTCTATTATATTTATTCTTCTTTCTGTCTCTCTGTCTCTCTAACTCTACCTGTCTCTCTCTTTCCTCTCTGTCTCTTTCTGTGTCTCTCTGTGTCTCTCTGCCTCTGTCTGTCTCTGTCTGTTTCTGACTCTTTGTCTCTTTCTCTGTGTATGTGTCTCTGCCTATATCTATCTATCTATCTATCTATCTATCTATCTATCTATCCATCCATCCATCTATCCATCTGTCTGTCTGTCTGTCTGTCTGTCTGTCTCTCACTGTTTCTTACCCTATAGGTATTTTACATATATATTATGGTTCCAGTTTTATGTTTGTATGGGATCCTAAGTATGTGAACAAGTGAATTTCTGTGTTTATATCTGTTTCTTATACATTTCCTTGAGCTCTTTCATATGTTTGTTTTGTCCAATTTTAAATATTTTTGTATTATATTATTATCCCTTAAGCCTGTTTTATTCTAATGAGAGACAGGGTATGGATCCAGATGTGAGGGGCAATGGTGGGAAGAAATTGGAAGGAGTAGAATGAGAAGAAACTAATCAGGATATATTATGTGAGAAAAAAATCTATTTTCAATAAAAGAAAAATTACAATAAAAGGAATGAATGAATGAATGAATGAATGAATGAATGAATGAATTCCATTGTCATATCTAATCCCATCCCAGAGAAACCCCTTGATTTGGTGTTTGACAGCTGGCATTTTATTTTGCTCTTCATTTCATACTTACCACACTTCAAATGTTCTGTAGCGATAAATAATTAGGTAGCAAAACCTATTCAGATACATTATCATAAGTTAGCTATGGAGGACCACGAGACTCAAAATGAGGTTGTTACTTTATACAGGGTGTTTCCAAAACCCATCTCCACCCAACCTAAAAGGGGGGGACTTCTGCCCCTAGACCAAGCAGAGAGGGGCCACCCAGAACCCCCTCTGACAGGCGATCTGAATTCTTGCTTAGGCTGCGAGGCAAAGCACTGCAAGGGAATATAAATAAAAGATAAAAATATCTATCTGGGTTCCCTGAGGGACAAGCCTGACTGCATAGGGGTTGATGTCAAAAGTATCCCCTCTCCAGGAAAAAGACATCAGAATAGGTATGGCCCTCATGCCTCACTGGACAACGACAGGGGGACTGGAGCCATTACAAGGTCCCCTTCAAGTACTAGAGGTCAGGTCTCTATCCCCGCCTTCGCAGGAATAGAATTGCCACAGCCCTTCTATACTTAGAGAAGGGAGGAGATGTCAGGAGCAGCCCTGCTTACACACTGAAGGCCTAAAATCAGCCATAGGTCTAAAATCAGCAATAGGCTGTCATCCATGTATATTAACACCAAGTCTTGGGTCTCAGTGGAAAAACACTGAAACAGATGGCTATAAGCTAATGTCAACAGGCAGCTTTTGTGGAAATTTACAAGCCTGAGTAGTCATAGACCTTGTAAATAGGTAGCCTTGGCAGACAATACCAACTTAGATAAGGACAAGTGAGTCGTAGGCAGAGTCATAGTGACTTGTCCCCTGAACCTTCACCCAGCCGATACCCGGTTCTGAAAGATATCTGTATTCCCCTGAACACCCACACTCCAATGTCATTCCCTTCTCCACATCCTGCCTTTCTGTGTTTATAACCCCTGTGTGAATGAATTACGATTTGAGAAAAAAAATTATTAATAAAAAAAATGTTCTGTAGCCAGTTCTGTTCATTGATTTTGTTGTCTTCACCTGGTCCTAAAATGTAAGAAACTTCTTTTTCTCCTTAGCGCTGTTAGCAAATTATTTTGTCTTTCCTTGATACTGTCATCTTTTCAGTATTATCTCAAAGACTACAGTTCAAAGTCCATCACTGAATAGACTTACTGATATATCCTTACTCTCCCACTAAGCTGCATCTGCTGCAGTTATATCATCATGGTTGCCTAGCTTGCTGTCTTCTTGATTGTAATGCAAATACGCAGAGACCATGTAACTCATCTGTAATACATTGATTTTATCCAGGATGTGGCCTATTCAAAAAAAAAATACTTGCTGTTTAAGTGAATCAATTCACTTGGCTGAATTCAGCAAAGATATTTGCATTTCTATCAGATACAGAATATGTAATAATATTCTTTTCTTCTATCTTACCCCTTTCCTAGGATTTAATCCTCCTGCCTAACACCCACATCTAATGCTACTGCCTCAATAAATCTGAAAATAATCTCTCCTATTTAATTCCTCGGTTAAGCTCCCAGGCTGTGTCTGTTACCCCCAGGATGTTTGCCATAACCTCTTATGTAGGTATTGTCCTTCCTCTCTCATCCTCTGCATCCTCATTTCAGACACAGTGCCCTTTCCAACGCTCAATGCAGAAATGTTCCCAGGGCTTATGCTTAGATGAGTGAAGTCTTGAGATGTGTGTAGAAAACACTGGGAGAAGACATTATAGATGTAACATAGTCTCATAAGAATCAAATCAAGGTGCTCTGCAAAACTCAGTCAATGCAAAGTCAACTCAGTTTTCAAGATAAACCAAGGTTTATCTTACAAATGAATACACAAAAGTTTGTTAGAAACCAAGACCCATTTTATTAAAAAGAAGCCATTAACATGTTCAGGGGACAGAACCAGATAGCAAGAAAGCAGAACTAGTGAGATGATACTGCAGATCCCAGGATCACAAAGATGCCTTCTAGAAATGTGCAGCTGGAGGTCAAAGACTTTGTCAAATTTGTAATTTCTTGGATATAGAGATCTTGACAATGGGTCTTTAAAGAAGTGTTGTCTTCAGAAAGGTCACTTCAGAAACAACTGGTCCTCTCTTAGGGGTGTTCTAACAGCAAGAATAGCATCTTCTGTAGCAAGATGGCCCGTAGCCACAGCAGCCAGACCTGTAGTAGGAGCCATATCCACAGCCACAGCCACTTCCATAGCCAGAGCCGTATCCACAGCCATAGCCAGAGCCGTATCCACAGCCATAGCCAGAGCC
>NW_021620926.1:3628434-3693266 GCF_004785775.1 Grammomys surdaster
GTCCCCTTCTCTCTCTCTCTCTCTCTCTCTCTCTCTCTCTCTCTCTCTCTCTCTCCTCTTTTTCCTTATTTTCTAAATTTCTAGCTTCTACCAATTTTTACTTTTACATTACTCTTTCTGCCTGGCATCTCTCCAGAAATCATATATCTGATAACTCAAGTACAAGAGCATCTACTGAGCCTCTTACAGCATACAGATGTAATAAGTATGCTATCCGTATGTGACTCTTACGTATCCTTTTCCTCCAAACGCCAGGCAAATTAAGGCCCTGAGAAGCTGAGCATCCTCCTTCTTATCTCTTGCTCTCTGTGCCAAAATATGTCTTGTTGTTGAAGCACTTTTAAAAACATAACCGGCTTTATCTGGATGGAAAAGCAAAACTTTTAAATCTCACTTAGATAAGAAGCTACGATCTTTTCTGAAAAAGGAGATTTTTCCAGAGTTTGTAGGGGAGATTCATGCATGGTCGTTGAATTTAATGAAACATTTTCTTCTCATTCACCTTTAATTGAGAAGTTACAGGACAATGCTCAGTGTTAGGATGCTGACAGCAAGGATGCTCGTGCAGCTTCTAACAATTCATGTATATAAAATAGAAAAAGTATATAATTCACTCCATCTGCTCATAGTAGCCCACACCACTCATATTTTTTCCAGATTTTGATACTTCACTTCAACGAACAGAGCTGTTTGTTGTGATCTTGAAGTATAATGCTTTCTCACATGCCTCAGCAGTCATACCATGTTGACCTTGCCAACATAGAAGACAGAAGAATGAGTATCATTTCTTCAGGTATTAACTTTTCCTTGTTGCCGTCATGCCACAACTAAAGAATTTTCTTTTTTCCCAATAATATATTTTTATTCACTTTCCACCCCAATCACAGCCTCTTCCATCCTCTCTTCCCAATCCCATGCTTAAAAATCCCTCCCAGCATTGCTTCCTCCCCTTCTCCTCAGTAAAAAGGAGTCCCCTCTGGGAACTAAATCTACCCTGGGACATCTAGACCCAGCAGGACCAGGCACATCCTCTCTTACTGAGGCTCAACCAGTCCAGGTTGGGGAAGGGGATCCAATGGCTGGAAACATAAAGCAAGATAACCCCTGCTCCATTTGTTAGGAGACCCACATGAAGATCAAGCAAGCACATTTTCTACAAATGTGCAGGGTGTCTAGGTCCAGCTTCTGCTTGCTCTCTGGTAGGTGGCCCAGGCTTGGTGATCTACCACGGGCCCAGGTTAGTTGACTCTGTAGGTCTTTGTATGGTGTCCTTGACCCCTCCAGCTCACTCACTTCTATCCCCTACTCTTTCACATGACTCTCTGGGCTCTGCTTGATGTTTGGCTGTGTGTCTTTGCATCTACCTCCCTCCGCTGCTGGATGAAGCCCCTCAGGAGACAGTTATGATTTATGCATTAAAGTCAGTATCTCAAATCTTATCCTGCAGGAAGAGTTTTCTAAATGCTACTCTCTAGATTAGATGACCCTCCTCTTTACTCTTACATGTAAATAAAAGTCATAAACTTATTAAGCTATGTTGAAATCTTCCTTTGTCCATAGATTAAAATACGGTGTGTATAAGAATGAAGATTATATGACCCACCTTAGGGTATCCAGTCAGATCCATACTTTACTGTAAGTAAGCTTCAGCTGAGACCTCAAAAAAAAAAAAAAAAACCAAATTGAACATTTAAATATACCAGGTTTTACAGAGGCCACTGGGAAGAGCTGAAGTCTACTGAAGTTCAAAACATAGACAGGATTTAGGGTGGTGTACGTACGATATGGCTGCTTGATTGTGTTGTTGGGTAGTTGAAAGGTTGATTAATTTGGTTCTAACATTTCAATTACATCTCCAAAGAATAAAAGAAGTATTACTTCTTTTTATATTTTTCTCTAATTAGCTTTTAAATTGTACTTTTATAGATCCAAATGAACCATAGCTATTTTCCAAGAAAACACTCATAATTTGTATTCAGGCCTCTTCTCTATCTGTATCTTCTGTCTCTACCCATGACCCTCCATATGTAAAAGTGTATTGTTATATATTACCTTAGTGGTAAATAAGTCTACATTGTTACTAAGTGCTCCATTTGCATGACACAGAATACTTTTCAGAATATTGAAAATTATGTGGTTCAATAAAGAATTCATTAGGAAAAAAAGGCATCTTTCAATGAACGTCATCTTATACACTTGTCACCGAAGAACTTTAAAATCCATGCACATCCATAGTAAAGATGATGCCTAGCGAACAATGATATTTGTCAAGATTCCTCCAACTTTTTTTCCCCTTCTCTTGCCTGGGCCCAGCTCCCTCTGCCCCTGCTGGCTCTGGCCCCAAGTACCAAGTATGCTTTAGCTGTCTTCAGACACCCATATGAAGGCATCAGATCTCATTCGGATGGTTTGTGAGCCACCATGTGGTTGCTGGGGTTTGAACTTATGACCTTCTGAAAAGCAGTCAGTGCTTTTAACTGCTGAGCCATCACACAAGCCCAATTCCTCCAACTCTTACTGTGGCTGATAATCCTTGCACTGATCAGTTGCAAGTGACCGTACAGACACATGTTCCAAAGATTTGATATTTTAGAAAGAATTGGAGCTTTACAGACTGTGCAGGATGGGGAAGCACTTTGTGCCTTGTTGACCTCAGTGGGATAGGATGTGTCTAATCCTATAGAGACTTGCTGCCCCAGGATAGGAGGATACTTGGATACCAAATGGGAGGGGGATTGAGGAAAGAACTCTGTGTGAGGGAATATAAATAAATAAAACAATTAATTAATAAAAATAAAAATAATGTGAACATTAGCAAAAGATTCCAGAAAATAAGTTATCTTATACATGGCCTTCACACATCCCTGACTAAGTCATTTTCATAATTTCTCAGTAAAACTACAGCATCAAGCATATGTTGCTGGGTCATATAGTCTCAAAGTTAGAAATTGCAGAATGACTCTAAGGTGTTTCTATAGTGTTTTACTTGGTAGCATTTTTAGTCTTCTACTAAAAAAAGCATCTTGTGACAATTTGGAGTAACTTCAGGAAGAATTCATAGATTAGCATGGTAAAATGTATTGTTTGGGCTATAGCCACATTGATAGCTTGTTATCTTGAGTACTATCCAGTAGGATATGTAAGCCAATGTCAAATGTTCATTAAATAATAAATCTTTACTGTGCACTGAAACATACTCTAGAAACTTCCATAATTTGGGTTATACATGAATCTCCAAACCCTTACCATATATTAGATTTATAGGTTCTACTTCCAAAAGTATTCTGAACATTTACTAAACAGTGGAAATAATGTCTCCAAGCAGTCTGTCTGTATTATTATTTGTATCTCTGCACACATCATCTCAAGTTATTATGGTAATCTGATGTCATGAATAAGGCAGATACTTATGACACTCATGTTTGAAGGAACCAGTTTTCTTCAAACAAGCTGAAGCCACATAGCTGATGAAAAATGTCCCTAGCAAATCTCCTTCCTGTTCATGACAAAGTGCTGTTTGAATAAGGAAGGATTTGCAGTGACTTCTTCTGATGGAGCTGGCCAGCAGCTGTGTTCATAAAAGCTTTGGCATAGTGTCCTCCTGCCCAAACTGACTGGTCAGTTCCTATTTTTACTTCATGCCTCAAGTCAAGTGCTCCCTCCTGGGGAATTCTTTCTTGATTCTCTCATCAGTAAATAACCCTCTTGTGTTTTATAACTTTTATACATTTGATTGTAAAAAGTGTCTCCTTATGTTTTTATTCTTATTATATGATTCATATAAAATTTAACAACTGCTTTCCATATTCCTGAGTATCTAGAAGATCTATTTTTTTTTTATTTTTGAAAAAAAAAATTATCATTGCGATTTCAGTCAAGCCTTGAAAACATTCCTGGTTTTCTTTCCTCCTTGTTGTTTTTGGGTGTTTTGTTTTGTTTTGTTTTTTGTTTTTGTTTTGGGTTTGATTTTTCTTTTTATTTTCAGTTTTTATTCTCACATTTATTTTTTCTCATTTAAAAAAATTAAATGATTTAATTTGATTTGTTTTTACTTACTTGACTTGAGACACATTCAATCTATCCAGGGTGAGTTCAGGCCTGACATGCCATTCCTTGACTTCAAAGCTAGTGTTTAATACAAAGATAGGTAATAGACTAGGTAAGAGGAAAGCTGAAAGGTGATGCACTAGAGAAAAGTGGATCCAACTTGTTCGTACTATCATAAATAATAGATCAAACAAATTTAAAGTAGGAAGAAGCAACAGGTTTAAAAGTCAAAGAATTAAGTCCCAACTTTACTATCCATTGGATATTCAAATATGCAACCTTCAAATCAAAATGCTAGGAAAACCAAGAAAATGAAACCATCTAATGTACAGTATGTAAAAGGTCAAGCACAGAATGCCACCAAAAAGGCCCTGGAATGAGACTGTAGCTTCTCTCTGTTATCCCGACTACTAGTCTCTCTTTTCTCTTTTTTAAATAATAGATTCTCTTCTCATACAATATATCCTGACTATAGTTTCCCCTCCTTCTACTGCTCCAATTTTTCCCCACCTCCCCTCCAGATCCACTCCCTGTCTGTCTCTCATTAGAAAAGAGCAGGCTCCTCTCAAGCCAAACCAAATAAAATATACTAAGGTGAAGGAAAATTTATCATATCAAATTTGGACACAGCAACCCAGAAGGAGGAAGAGTTCTAAGAACAGACACAAGAGTCAGAGACTCATTTGTTGTCACAATCAGGAGTCTCATAAAAAAATACTAAGCTAATTAATGGCTATAATATATACACAGAGGACTTGATGTAGATCCCTGTGCTTGCTGCTTTAGTCTCTATGAGCGTATATGTGTCATGCTTAGCTGATTTAGGGGGCTTGTTCTTCTAGTGTCCTCTTGCTTCTGTAGCTCTTGAAATTTTCCTGCCTCCTGTTTCATAGGATTCCTTGAACTCAGAGGGGAAGGATTTGATGAAGATCTCCAATTTTAGCTCTCTGCATAAAGTCTGGTTGTGACTCTCTGCATCTGTTACCATCTGCTGCCAGAGGAAGCCTCTTCAATGATTAGAACTGATTTATTAGTAAAGCAGAATAGCATTAGGAATTATTGGTTCTTGTTTTGAAGAATTTGGGGTTTGTCTGGTTGGTTGGTTGGTTGGTTGGTTGGTTGGTTGGTTGGTTGGTTGGATGGTTGGTTGATTGTTGATTGATTTGGCTTGTTTGGTTGATTTGATTGTTTGTTTGTATGTTTGTTATTTGGTTGGTTGGTTTGGCTTGTTTGGTTGGTTTGGTTGTCTGTTTGCTTGTTTGTTTCGTTGGTTGGTTAGTTGGTTGGTTGGTTTTAGAACACTAGTGTTGGTTTTATCCTATAACCTAGATTTCTGGGCTATCTAGTCTCTGTTTTTTGTTAACCAAACAGTGTCAGATATGAGTTCCTTCTCATGGAGTATGCTTTAGGAAAAAATCAGATATTAGCTGACTATTCCCACAAGTTCAGCACCACCATTGTCCCTATATATCTTGCAGCAGGACAGATTGTTAGCAGTGGGCACTTGCTGGAGTTGAGATCTGGTGAGTTGGGAGAGGGAGGTTAGAAAGGGATGGTCTTTGAGATCTACAGGTGATGTAGGTAGGGATTTTGTTGCAGTGATAGGGATGAAACTACAGGATTGTGTCTAGGGGACCAGAGAGACAAGATAAAGTCTGTGGGCTGCCTATCTAGTTTTCTGGCAGGCCTATTCCTAGTTTTCTAAGACTGTATCTTGTGAAAAACTACATTCCTTTTCACTAGAATGTCCAATCACTGCTACAGGTATGGGAGACAACAGATTCAAGAGAGTGAGTAGCCCTCCACTCCCTTATTCCTATCAGAACAACATTGATTCCTCTACCTGGTCAAACCTCACAGTCAATGCTTCTTAGCCTTCTTCATGGGTGGTTCACAGAATGGCAAGGTTAAGGTAGACATAAATGATGCCAGCTTGCCTGGAGCTCTCTTTTTTCTTTCTCTCTTTCTTTCTCTCTTTCTTTCTTTCTTTCTTTCTTTCTTTCTTTCCTTCTTTCTCTCTCTCTCTCTCTTTCTTTTTTTTTTTTGTAGTTGTTGTTTTTTGTTTTTGAGACAGGGTTTCTCTGTGTAGCCCTGGCTGTCCTGGAACTCACTCTGTAGACCAGGCTGGCCTCAACTCAGAAATGTACCTGCCTCTGCCTCCCAAGTACTGGGATTAAAGGCATGTGCCACCACTGCCTGGCGCCTAGATCTCTTGTGGGGATCTATCATGTCTCCTCTAGGATCTGACATCTCTGGCACATGTATTCCATGGAAGAGTCAATATAGTTCTAAGAGTTTAGGCTTATTGGAAAGATATTTTATATTTAGAATCTTTTCCCTAAAAGATTATTGAGTCCAAGCAGGACACTCAGTCCTCTTGCCACATTATAAACTTTGGTGTGTATTTTGATAACTCACAATGCATCTCTCTCCGTAGGATATTATAAGGATACATTTTCACCAAGTGTATCTTCCTATATTCATCCATCATTATGTCCTACATTCAGAGATTTGTTCTCTAGACAGAGGTCAAATTTATTATCAACACCTTCATGAGTCATTGGCGCCAATAATCAATTCAGATCTATGACATAGTTTTCCTAATTCTCTTAGGCTGATCCCTTCCTCTTTTAAACATGTTTATAAGATATTATTTCAGTTTCTGTAAATTCAATTCTTAATTCTTTACTTAAGCAATTACAATTATACATTTCTTTTATTTCAAGTGTGAGTGATTATGAGAAGTATATTATTTTTAAAAACTGGGGAAATGTTTTAAAGAAAAACAAGATTGAAATTTTAAATCACAGCAAATGATGTGTAAAGTTGTACTTATAATAAAACAGAAGAGACACAAAATCTGGAGTCATTGATGATGTAAAATAAGATCAGTGACATGGAGTTGATAGAGTCGAACATGAAGTCTGGAGAGGGAAGGAAGGTAGTGGAACAATTGTTTTCATGGCCAGCCATCACAAAATTGAAGACAACAGGAAATGAAAAGGCTAAATTTGAAGGGAAGTGAATGAAGTGCAATTCATCTTCCATTAACGTCACAGCACCTCTATGACAAACAAAATGTTCTTACGAGGGGCTTAAATTGAATCAGAGCTAGTGGTGTCTTCTCCCTTAAGACAGATTTCTTCTTGTTACTTCAGCAGCAAATGAAGCACTGGTAATTGTTTTTTAAAAGCAAGAGGGAATAGCAGCTCTTGTAACAAACGTGAATGGTGACCATGATACCTGTAGTCAGAATCACAGCCATGGCCATTGCCATTAGCTTGACCCAGATCTAAATCCAGAGCCCTTGCCCAACTACATCCACAGCCTTTAGAGAAAGTTCCAGATAAGGAACAAGCCACAGTTTGGGGCGATGCCTGTAGCAGGAGCTGTCAACCAGGAGCTTTGCAAGTCTGAATACTTCCTGTCATCTCAGACTTACAACATGCAATCAGGGATGGGTGGGAGGCATCCAAGCTGCAATTTGCTTCAAGCAGGCTCATTTTACTAGCCATTCTAATTCTGTTAGGAAGTCTCTTTTTAATTGGTTGTCTCCCAGTATTTATCTCAAGTTAATGATGGGCCTGAAACAAAATTGCCTTCTGTTTCATCACCCTTTTGCAAAAAAAAAAAAAAAAAAAAAAAAAAAATGTGACTCACAGTCCCATCTGAATCAAAATATGTGTCTTGACCTCTAAAAAAATGAGCAGCTTTGAGACTGTACATGTGTGTGCACGTGTACAAATGTATTTGTTTAAATCCTTGTTCAGTAAGACTGGTATCACTACTCTAGTTTACAGAAAAGAATACTGATTTTTAAAAGTATCTGAGCCAGAAACACATAGCTGTATAATAATAGAGGTATTATCACTTAGTCATGAAACTCCAAATATTACCTTAATAAGAGGTAAAATTCCAGGAATTGTCCTTCACTAAAAGCATTGAAATGGCAAGATTGGCTTCTCATATAAGACAGATATTCATGGTTTTCTTTCTTACATTAACACATCATTTATACTCACAAAGAGTTGCCACTTCCACCACTCATCACAGACACGTCTTTCTCCACAGATAGATACCATCAGGGAAAATGACAATTGTTCAAAATAGAGAGATATAAGACCATAAAATGGCCAATCCCAACTGATGCATATGCAATATCACATATATATTTAAGGCTTACAGAACAGAGCAGAGAGGGAGAAAGAAGATTGTAAGAGCTATAGGACCAGGATGTCTGTTGTGTGTTGGTAAACTCTATATATGATGGAAAAACTCTCACCCAGAAAAATCTCAACAATATGTCTGATTAAACAAGATCTAAGTAATGCCACTACCATTTGACATGCCAACATGGATGGGGGAAATCTCACAGGGCCCTAACACTGGATTGAAGAGTTACAGCCAATTAATAGAAGCTAATAGAGGAAGAATCATCATTCCCTAAGCATAAGCCCCCTGATGGATTATCCAATCCCAAGTGCTCAGTCCTAAACAGATACATATCACAGAACACTAAACTGGCTCAACAGACTGTATTTATATATATCTATGTGTGTGAGAAAATACTTAATTAAAAAATCACAAGTTTGGAGTTTGTAGGGAGACACAGAAAGAGGAATGGGTAGAAATGATGTAAAGGTAGTGCTCATATATATGAGTCTCAAAAAATAAAAATTAAATTAAAACATCACATCTTTTCTTACACTTTTGACACTCCTGCATCTATAGAAGACAATTGTAACTGACAAATTTTAACTTACCCACTCCCCCATTCAGATTTTGCCTCTGGAGGTCAAGGTAACCTATGTTCTTCTTCCTGAAAGAACTAAGTAAAGACAAGAATCAGAGAAAGTGAAGATGGTTTTCTCAAGCCTTATATTTCTGCAATTCGGTAAGCAATTCACTTGACTTTCCATTTTCTTCATTCTAAAATAATGTAATCCCACATGTACCTCTCTCTTTAGAGTAGGGGGAAGATTTGAGTTTCTATGAATCACAGGCTGATAAAGCTCCGTTCCAGAAGGTTCATTTCTAATATAAAGTTGACTATCTGATTTTTATTATCCCTCACACTTACAGGAGTGTGAATTCCTTGGAGTCTAAAACTTTATCATAGATCATTAAATTCACAGTATTGGCTAAATTCCAAAACATATTCTATCAATGTTTGATGCATGAATGTTACTACTTCAGAATCTAAACAGTTTGAGAGGTATATTTTTGTCTATGTGTACACATTCCCCCACTCATACACTTTCCCTAAATCCTGCTTTGGACCACTAATTTACTCAATGCTAGATAGATAATGTCCTAATTTATAATCTCACTATCACTGTTTGATCTCTTTCTCTATTATGTTATCCTGTGATCGGATCTCCTGTCTTCTGCTTCTGTGCCCAGCATTGTTCTTCAGAAGCCTCCATCTTCCAAAGCTGCCCTTCATTTATATAAATCTAGCAACTACACCAGATTTGCAGAGCCAGTCAGACAAGCATCTCTCCTGGAAGCTAGAACTGTAAAGGCAATGTGTGCATAGGTTGATGGCTCCTTTGTGCTAATTCCTTCAGAGGCAGGGCAGCCATGGTCGTCTCTGTTTTCCCAGGCAGAACTAGTTGCTAGAGGAAGCTCTTAAGCTGGCAAGGCTGATCCACTGATTCTTGCATTTATTTATTCTGATTATGGTCTCTTGGTTGAGACAAAGAAAATAAAATACTGTTCTCTAATAGTATTCAAATACATGGCATCAGAGACAACATTCCCTAACCCAATTTCTGTACTTTAAGCACTATAAAGTACCATTTCCATAGTGTTTCTAGTAAAACTAACCAACTATTTTCCATCTCCTAACACAAATGTCCTGATCATCTGATGCTCTTTTCCTTCCCTCCATTGCTCACCTATTGACCTATCTTTGTCTTTATTGACCTAATGGTGGTCTTTCTTCCAAGAAAATAGCTGTGTCTAATTCACAAGTCCTGTATATCCTCTTCAGACTGAACAGCATTATTATTGCTGTTCTTTCATGGATGTTAAATCACAGGAGAACCAGAGGGAACTTCTCCCAGGAGTGTCCTTTCCTTTATAATAATTATCAATATCAACAATAATCATTCTTAGTGCATGGTGCATTTCAAAAGGGGGATTTTTTTTAAAAAAAAAGTTTTGCCATAAATAAATGATCTTTGAGATAATATAACCTAATCTAAGCACAGCAACAATACATACCTGTGTAAAAACATAACAGTACCCCCAGTAAGGTGTACAGATTTTATATTTTTGTATCAATTAAAATTACTTGTAACTTGACAAATCAATACTTCTGTTAAAGAAAAAGGCTTAAGTTCTTGGCCAATTGTGCAAATTTCTCACTATTCAATTATAATTGATAAGATGATAATATTTATATGTTAGAGTTTTCAAACACAAATGAAACAACTATATCACACACCTTCTGCACAAGGCTCAGGGAACATGCTGGAAGAGGGGGCAGAAAGATGTAACAGCCAGGGGTCAGTGATGAATAGAGTTAAACAGTGTCTTCTGGATGTGAAAAAATTATTGCTTCCATGAGTTCACAGCAGCAGTGGTGACCTATACAAGGACTTCACAAGATCAAGCCAGTTGATCTTCATTCAAGTATGGACTGGGGAGGGCACAAGAGCTCCCAAGCCTAGGTGAGGAGCCATTGACACTTAATGGTTGCCAGAAAAGTATTACTCAATTTTTTTCAGGGTAAGGCTCTTGGTAGGTTGACTATGCTCCAGTGGATAGCCCCATATCCATGTGTATATTTTCAGACTAACTAGATTTGGTGGATTATTTGTTAAAAGATGTGAAGTTGGAAGGGACCATGATGAGGATCTAAAAAGAATTGGATGGGGAAGAGGAGTGTGGATATAATCAAAATACATTGTAGGTATACATAAAATTCACAAAGAACAAACAAAAATCATACTTTTAAAAATAGCCATCCTTCAGCCTTACTGCAGTAAAACATTTTTCTAATTCATTTGTCAAATTCCTTCTCTTTCAAGTCATTTTTATAATGATTATTGCCTTCATTCACTTTTTGGTAGTGGCAATAAACATTAGGTCCCCCCCATTAAGAATACATGGCACAGTTGGCATATTATTGGCCACAAGATGCTGTAGTTGCCCTCTGGATGGGCAAAACAAAAAACAAAAAGACAGCATAAAATGGCACAGGATATCCATCACCATTCTGAAAGGGAGGAAAAGGAGCATAATGAGAGAATACTGGATGAAAACAAGAACAAATGAGATTGGTTAATTAAAATAAAGATGTCGATCTGATATTTAAAATCATCTCATTCTAACATTATGTTTTTATTATTTTTAACATAGATAAGTCAAAAACAACAGCCTAAATAACCACAAAATTGTTACATTTGATTATAAAATGTTCTTACTCATTAGCCTCATGTTTAGACATGTTCTGTGGAACCTTTAGAGGGGTGGGTCTTGCTATTGTTTTACTATTGTTTTGCTAAATCGATGGATTATCAACATTCTAATTGCTTGTACATTCCCATTGACAATCGATATTTCCAGCCTTGTTCAGAGAAACTTCTTTTTGCACTGAATGGTAGAGAATGCAGAGACTAATAACTACTTAAGGCTGTGAAATTAAGTAACCCTTGAATGTCATCCCTATGATATCTCTGTCACTCCCTCCAAAGCTCAGTCAACAACACTGAATGGACAGAAAGAATAATGGGGAAGAGGGTTGTGAAACAGTGTCTTCCTGGCATGACATGACTAATTCACGTGTAAACCTTACTGCAACTGTGTTTCTTTACACAAGACTGGGCCTGTTAATCTTTACTCATGGATGGTAATGTAGGCCCCCTTGCCTGAGGATTGCGTTACTGTTTATAGATAGATACTGATGGATGAAGAATGTCTGGCTTCAGTGGTGTAGACAATGGTGAGTCTCCTATGATCAAATGGCTAGCTACAACCCTCCCCATATATGTATATATCATGCTAACTCAGCCATAAAACAAGATGATATGAGATCAGGAGAGGGAATCGAGGGAGAAAGGGAAAGATGAGGGTCAGCAGAGATGGGAAGGGAATCAGAAAAGGTAGGGGTAAGTATAATCAGAATACATTATGCACATACGTAACATTGTCAAAGAATAGAGTTAGCTTTTTTTAAGTAGCCTATGGTAATTACAGGTCCGTTAATATTTAATCATTGGTGGAGAATGAACCCATGAGATCCCACCATAAGGAACTATCATCAGCTAATGGTAGTTTGGGCAAAACGTGACGTTTTCTTCAGTGGTATAGAAACTGATAAGTTGCCCAAACTACTCACAGTAGGTGGATATGAATCAGAGATTGTAGAAGGTTCCAGATGAGTGCCTTCTGCATTTAGTTCACAAGAAGACTGCCAAGTCTCTCTTATACTCTTACCTTTACTCATGGAACTCTTTCCTGTGTGGACTACCACCATCAGGCAGACAGCTGGCAAAAACAGTCTTCACTTCTTTTATTGAGATTTTAGCAGATTCTTTTATACTAAACAGTGTCCTCTATGACATCCTGCTAATGACTCTACAGATATGTCAGTTAAACACATGAATTAATGCCCAACAAAGGGAGGGTAGAACCTGTAGAGACCATATCCAGAGATTAGGCAAGGGTCCCAGTTGGGGGATGGGGCCACCCACGAATCTCCAACCTGTCTAAAGGAAATACTGGGAAAAGTGTGGAGCAAAGACTGAAGGAAAGGCCACCGAGAGACTGCCCCATCTGGGGATCCATCCCATATACAGACACCAAACCCAGACACTATTGCAGATACCAAGAAGTGCTTGCTAAAAGGAGCCTGATGTAGCTGTCTCCTGAAAGACTCTTCCAGAACCTGACAAATACAGAAGCAGATGCTCACAGCCAACCATTGGACTGAGCATGGGGACCCCAATGGAAGAGTTAGGGAAAGGACTGAAGGAACTAAAGGGGTTTGTAACCCCATAAGAAGAACAACAATATCAACCAAATCTGATCCCCCGAGCTCCCAGTGACTAAACCACCAACCAAAGAGTACACATGGGGGACCCATAGCTCTAGCTGCATATGTAGCAGGGGATGGTTCTGTCAGACATCAATGGGAGGAGAGGCCCTTGGTCCTGTGAAGGCTGGATACCCCAGTGTAAGGGAATGCCAGGGCAGTGAGGTGGGAGTGGATGGGAGGGTGGGGGAGCATATTCATAGGAGGAGGGGGGGTATAGAATAAGGGTTTGCTGAGGGGAAAATGGAAAGAGCATAACATTTGACATGTAAATAAATAAAATATTCAATAAAAAAGAGTAAAAACAAAAAAAGAAGAAATAATTTTATATTTTGGTACATATAGAATGTTGCTTAAATCTTATATACAAAGTAAAGACTCAGAAGTCATTGTTAAAAGCAAAAACAGAACACTAGGTATAACTTTGTTATACTTTTTATCATGTTGCTTTTTGTTTGTTTTCTCATAAATTCATTAATACCATGGTGGGATGATTTATTTTTTTATAGCTTACATGACCATTTTCTGTACATATGCAGCACAATTGCTGAATTAAAACACATCAAATATGGTCAGACGTTAAGTCTTGCAATAATGTTCTGGGAAAAAAAACTATACAAAAGAAAAACTGAATTTTTATGAGACCATTACTCACACCGTATAAAAGGCAGGGAATTCCTAGCCTATAGCAACCGAAGAGGCAGTGCAATGAAGGAGGAGCTTTAGAAAACAGAACTCAGCAAGTGAGTGTGTGTGGTAGTGAAGGAGGAAGGATGAATGAAGGTGTTAACTTTCTAGATCTTCGCCACTTGGCAATTCTTTACAGTTAAAATGACTTTACTGACTCCATGGGATGATGAAAAGATTCCCATAAAGCTCAGTGAGAAAATGACCCAGTTTCCAGTATTTGGGAATAACAGTGATTAAAATGTGTAATGAGAGCTATGATATTCCTCTCCGCTGGGTATTCCACACCCAAGAGATGCTCATAAAAGCAATGATGTAGTTATTAAGTCTGCACTTTGGCTAATGTCACAGCCACCTCGATGCTTTATTATAAATACAGTCTGCCGTTGCTACATCGTTCGCTTTGTCATCTAATATAACAGCAAGCAGGGAAACTGTAACTGTTTATGAGTATGGGCCTGCCAGTAGCACACTGTCCTACCAGATATAGCTAAAGTTCTTTCTCTGTAAGTCTATATCACCAGCAGAATGTAATTTGTTAAATGTTGGGAAGACCATCTGCAAGCACAACATGGCATCAGTAATAGGTTTGGTGCTCTCCCATGGGATGGATCTAAACTTAGGTTGGTCACTGGATGGCCTTTCCCTCAACCTCTGTTCCATTTTTTTCCCTACTTTTCTTTTAGACAGAAACAGTTCTGGGTCAAAATTTTTGAAGGTGGGCTGATGACCCCATCCCTCCACTGGGGTCCATGACTATCTACTAGAGGAGATCTCTTCAGGTTCTTCTATTTCCCCACTGTTGGGCATTTTGGCTGAGTCCTGGGAGCCTCTCACAGCCCAGGTCTCTGGGACTTTCTAGAGGTTCCCCCCCAAAGCTCCATATCTCCATATATTCCCCTGGCCCTCTAACCTTCCCTCCTGCCTCCCCCTATAACTCGTCCTGCCCCCCTCTCCTCCTTCCCCTCCCCTCTCCCAGACAGGTCCCTCACTTTCTCTGCCTTCCATGATTATTTTTCTCTCCCTTCTAAGTGCGATTGAAGCATCCTCACTTGGGCCTTCCTTCTTGTTTAACTTCTTATGGTCTGTGAGGTGTATCATGGGTAATCTGTACTTTTTGGCTAATATCCACTTATCAGTAAGTACATGACATGCATGTCCTTTTGGGTCTGGATTAGAATAGGAGGCTAGCATGGGTGTCGTCTGAGAGGCTCCACCAGCCTGAGTAGACTGAGACAGATGCAGATACTTACGGCCAACCATTGGACTAAGGTCAGGGACCCCTATAAAAGAGTTAGGGGAGGGATGAAGGAGCTGAAGGGAATGACAACTCCATAGGAAGACCAACAGTGTCAACTAACCCAGACCCCTGTGAGCTCTCAGAGACTAAGCCATCAACCAAAAAAGCATGCATGGGCTGGTCTGTGGCTCCTGCACATGTGTAGCAGAGGACTGTCTTTGTCTGGCCTCAGTGGGAGAGGATGCACCTAATCCTGTAGAGACTTGATGCCCCAGGGAACAGGGATGCCAGGAGTGAAGACTGGTGGGTGGGGTCAGGGGGAACACCCTCTCAGATGCATATGGGAGGAAGGGTGGGTGAATAACTCTGGGAAGGGGGGACAGGGAGTGGGGCAACATTTGGAATATAAATAAATAAAATAACTTTTTAAATGCTGGGAAAACCATAAATAGGAATGGTAACTGGTTATTATTTCTTTTAATTATGGAATTCAGATGAAACTAGTGGTCAGTGTACCTAATTTATGTATAGAAAAAGCCTGAAGAACACTATATCACTTGGCCTCAGTTATATCAATGGTAATCTAGGCAATACTTCTTTCATAATAACAAACCCTATGCTTGCAACCAGCAACTCCCTAGTTTTATAGTGCAGTAGTGGTGTGCAAGTTGTTCTACTTACGATATGTTAATTACTTGATGAAGGAGGCTTTCACTAAAATCATGCCAAATCACATCCAGCAGTATTTCCACACATCTTCCCGGAAGGCATGTGCATGCACTGAGAGGATGTGTGACTGACAGCTCTTAGAATTTATTCATGCCCTGTGATTCACTAGCCTGAATTTTCACTAAACATAAAGTTATTACGAATTCACAGTTGTTTTAATTGCTTCATGTCAGCAGCAACTTTCATTTCATGAGACTGTCAGTGCCCATCAGATAAACTATATATAGTGTTTGGGGTTTTCAGAACAAATAGAGAATGATCAAATGACTGGGAAGGTGCAAATAATACATGTTGTCACTTTGAATAGTGTATACAAGCTAAGTAGTTCTCTCAAAAGCAATAATCCAGGCTGGGAAGATGGCTCTATGGATAGACGGACCACGTCATGAGCATAGAAACCTAAATTAAGATCTCTAGAAGACACAGAAAAGTAGCACATATCTAAAAGCCCAATGCTGGTGATTCAGAAACAGATTGCTCCTTGTAGATCATTGGCCAACCACCATAGGCAGTCTCAAAAACTCAGGTGCCGCTTGGTTGAGGAATATATCCATTATTCACCTTTGGCCTGCTTACATACATACATACTTACATATATACATACATACATACATACATACATACATACATACATACATACATAAGCACACATACACCACACACACACACACACACACACACACATCATTAACAACAAGTTTTCTTTTGGCAAGATTCAGAATTCAGAAAACATGCAGATGACAAAGCTACATAACCCATTTTATAGCACATAAATTGATTATTTCTAAATTTCACCTCAAAGATATTCAAAGGATCTCACTGTAAAGAACCCTTGACTCAAGGTTAAACCACAAGTTCTTTCAGGCAGTTCTCAGTACATCTTATCTCTTCTAAGCCTGGATTAAATACCAAATGCAATCTTTCCTTAAAAGTAAGAGACACAAGAGTTGATGTTTTCGGCTTCCCTCCTCAGCATTAAACCTAAATTCCTAAACTGCCAATAAAACCAGGGAGGTCTTAATCAGATCCGTGGTCTGCTGCTCCATTGATTGCCTTAATCAGCAGCCTCAGGGGTTCAACAAAGGCGAGGTCCTGGCCACCCTATCACATTACATCGTCTAGATGATGTGTTGTATCCAACATTTGAATATTGGAAGTTTCCATGAGTCAAGAACTTACATGCAAGACTTAAACTTTGAAATAGTTTTACTAGCATCTACTTTTTATTTTAAACTTGAGATAAGAAGTATTATCATGAAAAGACCAAACACTGGTAATATTTTTTAGCTCAATTGAAAACCGCAACCTTTTCTGTGAGTTTGATTAGATAAGGTGCCAAAGAAATACACAGTTTTGTATTTATTTGATGATTTGTTTATAAGGATCTGGGCTGTCTTATTTATTGCCTGGAGCAATAATTCAAAATGTTCTAAAGCTATTTAAGGAAAGCAAATTTGTGCAAGTGTCAAAGGGTGGAAAAATGCTATTCCTTTTACAAAGAACTCACAATGTATGTATTTTGGTTCATAAGCATTTTATTGAAGATTTTTAAACCTAGGTTCATCAAGAATATTATTTTCTATGTTGTTGTTGTATTTTCACCTGGCTTGGTTATTATAATAATAGAATTGTTAAGAAAACTTGTATGTCAGCCTTGTTCAGAAGCCATGCTAATCTACCGCATCATTCCAATTTTAGTATGTATGCTGCTTATGCAAGCACATAATTAAGTTATTTCACATGGAGACATGACAAGAGGGGGTGAGCAAGCTGGGGGATTGTTACACCATTTGCTTCTCATTGTGAAAAGGTATGAAACAACACAGAGGGAAAAGGATGGGTGGTTCAAGTCCAATGCGGTTTGTGTGTTTTCTATAGCATGGAAAGTACTTTTATTTCTTATTTTTCTGTTGGCAGATTCTGCTTTTCAATTCTCTCATGATTCATTGTTACACAGAGCCAATAATCTCTGTTTTGTTTCCACTTTGACAATATTTATTTGGTTCTTGCTCAAAAATAAAAATTTAAAATCCTAAGCAATAATCTCAACATTTCAGCACCCTCTCCTATTTTGTTTCACCCAAACCATATGACTATCTTTGGTATTTTGTTTCTAAAACTCTTTCTGGGGGCTAGGTGTTTGTTGGAAAGTAATTCGGGTGAGGATTCGTCCTATTTTGTAAATGAAATATTTTAAAATAAAAAACAATCAATTTAATTCTTTTTAGTATGAAAACTTGGAAAGACTCTGATAACAACAATCACAGAGCCTGTATGGCTCTGAGCTAAGTTCTCTGAAAATATGTTATGACTGTTAGCTTGGTGGGATTATAGAACTCCTAATAGTGGGAGCAGGGACTGTCTCTGACTATTTTGCCCACCCTTAGGACCCTTTTCATCCTACTGGGCATGTGCCTAGTCTTATTGTAAGTTGTTATGACATGTTTGTTTGATATGCCTAGGAAGCCTGCTGTTTTCTGAAGGGAAAAGTAGGAGGAGTAGATTGAAGAAGGAGGTGGGAGGAGAGACTGGGAGGAGTAGAGAGACAGAAAATTGCAGTCAGGATGAAATGTGTGATATAATTTACTTTGATATGGTTTACTGGTTTCTTCTCTCTCTCTCTCTCAGCTGGATATGTTCCAGAAACTATACAAGAGGCATGAACTTCTGCAGAAAACTTCCTGAGAACCAAAACACCCATGAATATAGACAAAAGAAGAGAAGCAGATGCCAAGGACCTCAGTATTTAACAAAGGAAAAATTAACGACTGCAAAATGGAAACACACTTGTCTAGAAAGGCTTCCAATAAACCTGACAATAAGTGACAGGCTAGTTCAGTAAGTACCTAAAGAGTTATAGAGACTATCATAAGGAGTCCTCTTGCTTCCCGTTGTGAGGTCTATTGTGTCATGATTCTTTCTCATGGCTTCCAATGGCCAGGACCTGTTTGAGATCAGTTGCAACTTCTTATGACCAATAATATTAAGGCCTCAGTCCTTTTTGCGGCTTGACAATGTTCCATTGTAGACAAAAGTATTTACTCATTTATCAACTTATAGAAACTTACTTTTCCCATATTTCCCTATTGTGAATAATAATGCTATATTCATGAAAATATTTTTAGACATATGTTTTCATGTAAAAGCTGAATTACTGGGTCATATGACTTACTTTTGTGTTTAACCTTTTAAGGAATCGACAGATTATTTTTCAATATCTGTACCACTATGTTTTCCCATCCTAGTGTATGAGTGTTCAAAGGTCTCCACATCCTCAACAACACCTGTCATTATCTGAATCTTTTACTATCTCCATCCTAGTGGGTACAAGGTCATGTCATGTGAAAATGTGATTTGCAGTTGTCTAGTGGCTAATGTCATCCAGCATCCTTCATGTGTTTGTTGGCCACTTGAGCATCATCTCTAGGGAAATAACTATTCGATCACGAAGTCCATGTTGAAATCAGACTGTTTTTCATTGTGGAGGTGGAAGGTTTCCTCATTCATTCTGTGTAAAGTCAGTCATGAGCTGGACAATTTGCATTTTTTCCATCTTATGGATTGTCCTGAGCATGTCATTGAAAACCAAAGGTTTTAATTTTGACAATGTCTAATATATTTTTTTATGTGTACTTTTTAACCATAATGAAGTTTTTGCCTAAAAATCACAAAGATTCTTTGGTACCTTTTTGCAAGAGTTGTATGATTTTAGATCTTACATTTAGGTTTATGACCTATTTGGTGTTTTTTGCATTATCAAAAGAAAGAGTTAAGCTTCATTCTTTTGCATAGGATATTCAGTTGTATGGAAACCATTTCTTGGATTTAATGTTGTTTTATACCCGTGGAAAGAGTGTCCTGGTATTCATAAATTATTCACTCTGTGTGTGTGTGTGTGTGTGTTTCTGTGTGTTATGAGGATTCATTGATGTCTTATTATATTTATAATTTTAACTATTCAATTTTCTTTAATATTTCTTAATGAATATTTAAGTTTAAAAAGAATTAAAAACATAATTTATAATTTTAAAAATTAACTTGTGGGGAGAAAATAAAGAATATTATATTTAAAATTCTTTAAAATGAGGTTCTAGAATTCTGCAATATTTAATATCCTGAAATGAGTAAAAAGTTAGAAATGAAGACACCACGTTGAAATGTTAGGTAGTCACACACGGGATGAGTTTACTGGGGAGTGAGTTTCTTATTTTTAAATTGAGATGACAATCTTGCCTGATGCCCTAGGTTACTATAAAGATTAAGCAAAAAATATTTTTACAAAATTTTTATATTAAAAAACACAAAAACTTAATTCATATCCTTATATCAAAATTGAAGATATAAACTTAGTTTATAAAAAAAAAATTACCCATATGCTGACGCATGTGCTGGAGCTGAGATGGAGAACAAGAAACAAGGAGCAAGCGCTGGCCTTAAACAGCTTCCTGTCAGAAAGGACTCCAGCTTTGTCCCCAGTACAAATTTGTAATTTGTGCCCTTTGAGTTTTCAACTTCAGCTGTGTGATCATGGCTCCAGAGTCTGTGGCACGGGCAGATTGTGAGGAGATAATGAGACAATGAACCAAAGGGTGAAAATGAAAAAGTATAACAAAAAGACAAAGTAGCCCTCGTCTTTGACATCAGATACACGAGCACTAGCTACTGAGAGAACAGTCGCTGTGAAATTCATTGCGTATTGGATAGTTTCCAAGGTTTATGGAAACGTCTTACATTTTACCACTAATAATTTCTTTCTTGTATAAAATCTCTCATCTGCCTTTTTTTTTAAATGTTGGAGTTTCCTTGCCCAAAGAGTTTCCTCTCTTGACTTATGAATAAATACATTGTATTTTAAAGGTGAACATTGTACATGACTTTAAAAAGATTTAAAAAAAAAAGACTTTCTAAATTGCTGAGAAGCTGCCATAATTTATGTCATAGTGGACTCACTGAATTCATATCCATAGGTTAATAAACAGTGTTGCATTTGGAGAGAGAAATTGGAAAAAAAAAAAAAACAGGGAGGAAGCCTGACAAATCCTATATTTATCTCTCAAGATAGACTGATGTTTTTGGACATCATAGCTCTTAAAAATAACCTGGTGATAAGTGGTTTAAAAACAACAAAACAGTATTTTTATAAACACAAATAGAAAACAATATCCTGTGAGATGAACTTAATTACATATATTTTTAAATATCAACATAAATAGCAGTATACAGAGAGAGAAATCAAAACTGTTGATTGTGTCAAGGAATTGTAAGTTCTTCATAAGCTTAGCACTCAAATGAGATTACTGTGTTGGCTGCCTCTGTCCACAAATGACAGAAAGAAATGTAAGAAAACAACACAGGCAATCTAAAATTCATCACAGATTAGAAGGTGACTAGCTGGAGGCCTGGGGTGGAAGAGGATATGGGCAGTCTACAGAGGTGACACTAGCTGAGATTCCTACCAGAGTGAGATTCAGGGACTGAAATGGCCACCTCCTATAGCCAGACAGGACTTCCAGAGGAGGGAGGGGGACACCAATATGCCCACAAAACCTTCAACCCAAAATTTTTCTTGCCTACCAGAAGTACAGGGATTAAGATAGAGCAGAAACTGATGGAACAGCCAACGAATGACTGCCCCAACTTCAGACCCATCCCATGGGAAAGAGCCAACTTCTGCCACTATCAATGATACTCTGCTATGCTCACAGACAGAAACCTAGCGTAACTGTCTCCTAAGAGGCTTCATCCAGAAGCAGATGGAAGCAGATGCAGAGATCCACAGCCAAACATCAGGAGAAGCCTGGGGAGTCTCAGAAAAAAGTGGGGAATAGAAATGAGCAAGTCCAGGGTGGTCAAGGATACCTCAAGAAAACCCACAAATAATCTGGGACCATAAGGATTTGGGGATCCTGGGCTAGCAACCAGAAAGCATGCAGGAACTGGACCTCGGTTCCCTAACATTTGTAGCAAATGCACAGCTTGGTCTTAATATGGATCTCTTACAAGTGGAACAGTGGCTGTTTTGGTATCTGTTCCTTCCCATTGGATCCCCTTCCTGGAACCTGGACTTCCTGGTTGGACCTCAGTGGGATGTTCCTACTCCTGCTGGGACTAGATGCTCTAGGGTGGGGTGGTACCCAAGGAGGGCTCCCCTTCTCTAAGGAAAAGGAGAGAAGGCAATGGGAGGAGGAATTTGTAGGGCAGGGATGAGAAGAAAAGGGGATACGATCTGGATGTAAAGTGAATTTTAAAAAAATAAAATGAAAATTTTAAAATTGAAAGTTGAACATTATAGGAAGACATGAAACACTTGAGGTCATGATGGTCAGTGGGGTCACCATAGCCAGAGGTGAGTCTTGAGCCATAACATGATAGTTCAGTCACCATCACCCAGTGCCTTATAATATAGCCCAATTCTGGGTCCCTATGACAAGCACAGCCCTGGACAAGGCCATGTCCACAGGCCTCATAGAACTCCTATAGGACTGAAAGGCCTGAGGTGAGCAGTTATGGTTCCCAGCATAAAGGAATATTGAGTGGCATGGCAAGCTATATAAGTTCTTCTTCAAGGGCTATTGGGAGCCGACTCCTAGCAGAAAGCAGCTATCATCTTTACAGCCATCTCGAGCCATATACCCTGACAAGAGACTTGTTTTCAACAGCCCGCAACAGCTGAGCACACTCTGATAAACATCTTGTTTTTCTCACATATCTTGTTTTGTTGATTAATGCCCCCAGCTGCAAGGCACGTGACATAGTGCCTTCAGCTGTGTTCCCCTGCTTGTCCACGGTGGCAAGGCACATGGAAAAGCATATAAATACCCAAGATTACCTTTCAATAAAGAGAGACTTGATCAGACCCTCTGTCTTGTCTCCATTCTTCACATCTCTTGCCCCTCTATGCCCACTCTCTCTCCTGCTAGACCCTGATCCACGGACCGGAGCAGCAGCTCTGGCAGGTACAAAGGGCAAGAGAAGCATAAGACATACAGGTGCCACCTTCTAACATCCCTTACCCTCTGAAGCTATATCTCACTACATCATGGTGCCTGAAAATATACTTAGTCACAGCAATGAAGGAATTTTTCACATGTTCTCTCACAAACCTCTCTCCCAAAATATATCTTCAGTTCAGAATTAGGAGTTATTTTTATAAATATAACCAACAGCTTCTATCAAAATAAACAGCAATGTTACACCTATAATGAAGGAGCGAGTGCTGAAGTAGAGATTTCTGGTTTCTTTGGAGACTCAGTGTTGTGTCATGTGACTTTTTTCCAGAAACTGTCTTACGAGAGGATGTTTTTGCTAAGAACAGAGATGCAGTGTTTTTCTGGAAGCAACCTAGGAAAAGGGTATATGATATTGTGCTAAAGTAGATGCTTGACAGAAGATGTGATGTTTGGAAAGGGTGTAAATACAACCCAACAGACAGTAGATGATCCCACGTGGTATTGGTTTGCCTTGCTACTCTTTGATAGTCATCATTGGGCTTTGCTGACACTGGTCTTTGCTGAGGACGATGTGTGGTATTGGCTCAATTTGTCACTTTTTGCTGGTCATTGTTTGTCGTGACTTCATAGAAAGAAAAACACCAAAGAACTTGAAGTGGTGTTCCAGCATCTTCTTTCCACTTCCTCAATCTCGGTCTGATTGGCAGAGCCTCACACTTTCTTCTAGATGAAACTGCCATTGCTGATTAGTGAGTGGTGTTTGTGACTGTATCGAGCTACCCCTGATGATTCATGTGAACTGAACTGCTAATACCCTGACAACGCAGATTGAATTCACCACAAAGAACTATTTCTAAACAGATCCACATTCCCCTTTGCCCTATTAACCTTACATTTCCACTATCTCTGGTGGATGGTGGGATAGAAGGGAGGTTAAAGCATTTAAGTACCCCTATTAAAAGTCAGTTTTGAAAAAATCTAAGTCTACAGGCTCCCATGTGAGTAAGTAGCCCTGGAAGTTGCTTGCAACAACAAATCTTTTGGTTCTTTTGTCTTCCTGTTATGACTGAGATCATAAACCTCTCTTTCTTGAACATAGACATGGCCGCTCAGTTCTGACTTATGCATAAAGTCTCAGAAGCACAGTGATGTCTGTTTCTACCTGCTTTAGTTATCTAGCCCAGACTTGGACTTCATGTTTTAGTCTCCTAATTTGTCCTGTCCAGCAGGGCATTAAACAGAGGTCTGGGGAGGTCACCTGAAAGAGAGCGGGTGAAACATGCAAAGATGCAGAGAATGGCAATCTGTCTACAGTCTGATCAAATCACCATTTTTACTTTTCTACACAGGGGTTATATGCACAAAAAAAGGCAGGATGTGGGGAAGGAGATGACGCAGGAGCATAGGTGTTCAGGGAGAGTACAGATATCTTCCAGAACAGAGTATCAGCTGGATGAAGGTTGAGGGGACATGTCACTATGACTCTGACTATGACTCACTTGTCCTTATCTAGGTTGGTACTATCCACCAAGGCTACCTATCTACAAGGTCTATGACTATTCAGACTGGCAATTTTCCACCAAAGCTTCTTGTTTACAATAGCTTCTAGGCATTTTTTTCAGTGTTTTCACAGAGACTCAAGACTTTGTGTTAGCGGGCATGTATGTCAGGCCTAGTGCTGATTTTAGGCCTATGGCTCATTTTAGGGCTTCAGTATATAACCAGGGTTGCCCCTGACACCAATTGCTGAGACTGTGAATATGGATGTCCAGATCATCATGTCCAGATCTCTCCTTTGTGTTTTAATATATTCCTACTAGTAGGGTTTCATTCAAAAACTACTAAAACATATTTTACATTTTTCAGTATGTCCCCCCCAAACTCCTGACTGTCATTAAATAGCATCTGTCTCCTGGTGTTTGACAGCCATAGCCACGTAAAGAAATAACATAAATCCTAAGCTTAATGGCTTTGTTGGGAATAAATTTTATTTTGAACATTTAAGGAATACAACATGATGCTATAGAGAAAAATATAAAGGTTGCTATAATGAAACAAATTAACCACCATCTCAGATAGTTAACTATGTTTTAAATGTTTATACCAGAACAAAATCTAGTCAGTTGACATGAATCCCAATCATGGTGCAAGCAGATCGCTTACAACCTTCTGTAGTTAATTACTCTAAACTGGGTCATTATATGAATCTGCCATTCTGAGCCACAGCTTCACGATTTCCCCCACTACCCCGAGGCTCTGGTCCCACTCTTTTGTTTTGTCTTGCTTCCCCCCACCCCGTATCTATGTTTGATTTTTTTTTCTGTTGAGATTCCATATAGAAGTGATATTTTTCTTCCCGTGTCTGTTTTTCTTTTTCTCATTTAGCATAATTTTGTCAGGCTCATCCTTGACGTAGCAAGTGGCACTGGTTCATTACTCAGAGACAGGATAATCACAGTGTGACCACAAGCGAAAGCAGATGACTCCTAGCTTGGATAATAAATTACGTCAACACCATGTTATCGCAGACTGGAGGGATGACCCGGCTACATTTAAATCCCAACCTTGTCATTTACCATATGTAGACTTCAGACAAGTCTAACCCCTCTCTCCCTCTGTTAATATTAAAAATATTAATAGCAAATAAATGTTAAGGATTAAGTAACTGAAGCTCTGAGAAGGGTGTCTGGGAAGGACAGTTGTTTGTACAGTCTTAGTTATAAACCATGGTTAGCGGTGCATATATTAAGTCAAATTACACATTCAGAAAGAGAAAATGCCCTCGTGGCCTCTGACACTTTAGAAGTGAAACAAATGTGATCTAGAAAACCAATTAAAATAATATTATTTGGTTATACATAGCATTGACAGAGAAATGTTAATGGGGACCTTTGGGATTTCGAAAGTTTTAGAAGGAAATAATTATTAGCTTTTCTACATATCACCTGAGGCAAAAATGAATGCTAATATTCCATTGAAATATTAACAGTTAAATTTGAATTGTAGTTCTACTTTAACAACCATGGAATATGAAAAAGTACTAAGATAAAAACAACTTAAGTAGCTTACTAGTTACATGAATAAGGTGAATTTTAATTAATAGCTTTATGTATTATTTTCACTTTGAAAAGAAAATTGTCCCCAGGATTATGAACACATTATGAAAAGGAGAGAAATAAATAAAACTAAGGGGATATATACAGGATCCATAGCCATTGAAATAAAATGAATTCACCTTCCAGAACTTACCAATTACGAATGGAAAAGGTTTATAAGATACCCAATAAGGTTCCTGGAGCTAGAAACACGGGAATCAAACAGAGATTATTTAGGAATCCACTTAGTATTTTTGAGAAAGTTTATTCAATTTCATTAATATTTACATAATTCCTCTATCTATAAGTAATATATTTTTAAAGCTGATCAGTAAACACGTATTTGAGCAATTATTGCTAAAAAGCAATGGTAGATTTGAAATGATTCATTCATATTTTCCCCTGGCAAATGCCAACCAACAGATTAAAGGTTGTCAACCTGGATTGGAAGCCAAACCACAGCTATGAACTAGATTGCAGTCAAGTCCCCAAATAGGCTCACACTGATGGGCTCCACAGAGAGCCACAGACAAGGGTAGCTGATTGCGTGGGTGCTTTTTACAATCCATACTGCTCTGAAATTCTGAGCAATTCCCAGAAAAAAAGTCAGCTACCAGAAAATATAGAAAAGTAAAAAGCAAAAGAGGCCACAATCATTACATCAGAAAATCTCCCCAAACTCCTAAGTTGAGGCAGATAGAGCATAAGAAGAGACTTTCTGCATCCAATTAGCATTTAGATGAAGAAAAATAAAGAATAAAGGATGAATGACAAAAAAAGTATAATTCTCCATGCCAAGAACTCTGTTGAACTGATTTAAGAAATACATGAACTTTAAAAGAACCCAGTTGGACATGGTGAGACTTGCCTGTAATCCCAGCCCTAGGAGGCTTGGGAGGGGTTGGGGGGATAACTTGTTTGAAGCCAGTCAAACATGTAGCATAAAATGACTCTCCAAAACAACAAAGAGATAAGAAGAGAGAGCCATAACTTTAATGTTTCTGGAGGCAGATGTCCACTTTGGGTATTGGCAAATCAGACATAAGTACAATGGTTTTCAAACAAGAAAGATAAGCCAGCCTCCTGATTTCACTCCAACTCCACAAAGTGCCATTTACATTGTAATTTCCAACACAGGATCCAATGTCAAAGCCAGCTGAGTAGCAGCTCAGAATGTGTGCTGGTGAGCCACCAGGGAGAGAAGCAAACATGTTCCAACTCAAGAATCCAACTCATGAGCATCACCACCTCTTTCATTCAGGGCCAGTACTACTTTCTTTTCATCTACGGCTGACATCACTGTGATACTTCTCTCTGAAAGCTGTAACTGACAACATATAAAAATGTAATAGCAGGCAGCCTTACAGTTCCAGAAATGAAAGGAGAACCACTCCAACAGCAGCTCAATTGCCATTCGCCGTGTGGACTGTAAGTGCATGCTGAAACACGGCTCACTCTGATCATAAACACACCTTATCTTAGTGCTCAGCACCTGGGGCAAAGGCAGGTCCATGATGTATGTCTTTCCAGAGAGACAAATAATAACAGCATTTCAGACTTTACAGTGTTTTAAAGCTTACAAAGTGTTTTCATGCACATAATCTAGGGCAGCAATAAAAAAAACTATGAATTCTATTTCACAGGAAAGCAAACCAAGGTTTGAAGACATTAACCATCTTCCAGACAGTTAATCAAATGATAAACAAAGGGGAAGATGACAACTAAAGTTTCCTTCTTCTAACTACAGTTCCACAGTCACTATTCGACTGAGCACACAACACTATTCTACCAGATATCCTAAGAATAACTTGATGCCTTACAGAAGCAAAAATCTGTGTCCCCGATTTTTTCATTATGACATAATAGATAAGTAGGTTCATTTTATAGTCTAAACTATACTTCACTCATGTGGCAGATGTTATTGGAATACAAAATAGTCCCTACCCTCAAAAATCAAACATGTAACAAATAAGAAATAATTTTAGGCTCGTCAGTTTTCTGCCACTGTGACAAAATAAGTTAAAAGAAGGAAACATTTACCGTGGCTCACAATTTCACTCAGCTACATTGCTTTAGGAAAGCAGAGCAACACAGCAGAAAACTTCTGGACTAGAAAAGCTACCAATTCCATGATGGATGGGAAGACAATTGCAAAGCAAGGAAAGAGAATAAGAGGCTGTCATCCCAATATCTATCCAATCCATCCAATGACTCGAATTCCTCATATGGGTCCCAGCTCCCCGCGTCTCCGCCATCTAACATCTACAGTATATTGGAGCTAAAGTATCCAACACATGAGCACGTGGATGGCATGTATGGCCCTAACAGTAACCTCCAAGATATTAGAAAGGTGATTACAAAGCAAGGAGATGGGTCAAAGCTTGTGAAATCTCCAAGAGAATGAAACACAGCATGTATGTGCAAAGGAAACTAGTCCCAGGAAAACAAAATGTATAAAAAAGTGAAAATTCAGGAGTCAGCATACACTTAGGATGTAACAGATATTTTGATATAGAAAACCTGGAATCTGTCTTTGAAGCTCTGCCTGTATCTCCCCTGTCAGTGACCTCATCTAGTCCTGTAGCTTTAAATATTCTATGCTGCCAACAACGACCAGATATTTGACTCTATCCCACAATGCATCCTGAGCTCATGTCCCCCTGCTTATGTGATATTTCCATTTGAATATTTGATATGTGGTCTACCCAATAAAGGAACAAAATTGTCCTCCTTAATTTGCCCAAGAGACTATATGCCCTGTGACTTGGAAGGCTGTAATTTTCTTTTATTTTATGAGTACTCATAATTGGGGAATTTTCCTTCAGTCTCAGGGGAGACTTTGAATTTATACAGTTGAACAATATTGGGAACAGTGATACTTGAAGATGGGACGAACAAAATGCAATTTGTATTGAGGATGGCCATGAGCCTTTGAGAAAATTAGAATGTTATAGTTTGAATGTGTTCCAGAGACAGTGTTTTAAAGGTGATATCATACGCTAGGCACCTCTGTCTCTTTTTCTTCCTATCCATTGTGGGTTGAACAGCCTCTTCCTTCACATTCTCTGGCAGTCATAATATTCTGTCTATGCACATAGAATGAAGTGACCATGAACTCAACCCTCTAAATCAAGAAGCCAAAATAAATCCTTCCTTCTGTAGCCTATTCTGCCAAGTGCTTTGTCACAGCAAGGAATGCAACTGATGGCAGATAAGTGGGGTCAATGATGTGAATAAAATTGACTATAACGTTATTAGTCCTTAGGAAGAATTTGGAAGACTTTGGAGACTTAGTTTAGAAAATACTGCAAAGAGAACTTAATAAGCCACCATGACAAGAGCCTCAAAGTCCAGAACATCATTAGAAATGTGCACAGTAAAGGCCCAGCTTATATGATCCAGATGGAAATGGGTGTCATTTGGAATTGGACCAAAGGCAATTCATGCTATAGTCTGACAAAGGGGGGGATCTACATTTTGTCTGTGTTCAGATACTTCAATTGAGGCTGAATTTAAAGGTAATGGACTAATTCATTTAATACAGGGAGTGTAAATACACCATGGTATCAAGGAATTGAGAGAGCAAACTGGAACAAAATGGTTGAGACACTGTAGTTTGTTGATGTTGGGAGAATATGTGAAGTTCTGGGTGAAGGAAGTTAGGTTTGTTAAAGAGATCAAAACTAAAAAATAAAATATGAAACCAAATGTTTTGCCTCCAAACAATAGGGAAGATTCCATAAAGACATCTCAGGATTGGCTGGGCCCTATCCATGATAGATTCAAGGGGGTAAAGAATTTAAGTCATGTGAAAGATTTTTCCTTAAAAAGATAGGGCCTCATATGCAACCCACTAACATAAGGCTGCTTAAAATCAATTTTACTTATAATTCTATCATCTTACTTAGCTCAGCATTTTCTGTAGCCCTGCTCACATGGATGCCTCTCTGTTTAATCTGGAAATACACTTTACTGTTGTCCACATGATTACACCGATAGAAGGCTTAATCACACCAACTGTTCAACATCTCTGGTACCAATTTTTTTTATTAGTTACTTCTCTTGCTGCTATGATTAAAAATACTAAGCAAGATCCAAGAGTTTTGGAGTCATAAAGGATTCCATTCAAATTTCAAAGACAAAAGAAGACAAGGCTATGTATGTCAGGGTCAAAGTCCCTGTGAGCAGTTTGAGAGGACCAGACATAAAACATGAAACATAAGCTGCAACAGAGACCCTGGGAAGGAGATTTCAGGAACATAGAACCCCTACTCAAAAAAAAAAAAAAGAAAAAAAAAAAAAAACAGGGCAATAAGTGGAGTCAGCCAAAGAAATGATTTATACAGGCTGCAAACAGCACAGCTATAGGATTGATGTTGCAGGAACCCTCGGGAGCTCAACCATACATAATATCACATGCCCTAGATGCCATATATGAAGCTATAAGATCTTAATGTCACTCTTATGGACTTTGGCTTTGCTTTGATCTAATCCGTCTTGCTAGTCTCCTAGTTCCTCTGTGGGAGTGGGAGAGTTTACTCTATGCCCTGTGCCTTGGAAGGTTGTAATTTTCTTTTATTTTATGGAAACTCATAGTTAAGAGTTTGCCTTCAATCTCAGAGGAGACTTTGAATTTAGACTGTTGAACAATATTGGGAACGTAGAACGTGAAGAAGGGATGAATGAAATGCATTTTGTACTGTAGATGGCCATGAGCTTTTGAGAATATTAGAATGCTATAGGTTGAATGTGAAATATCCCCTGTGAGCTCTTGACTTGGACAAGACTTGATCCCTATCTGGAGGCACTGTTGGTGGAGGTTTTAGGAGGTGGGGTCTAGTTAGATGTAGTATGGTCCCTGGGAGAATATTATTAAAGATTAACACCTGGTCCCTTTGTCATCTTCTCTATGTTTTCTGTAGATGTCTACTGTAAAATATAGTATTTGCTATAGTCATCATGGCAAATATGCTCTGAAATTCATATTAAACTACAGAATATTTAGACTCATTTGACCAACCCTGCTATGTATCTACATCTCAGTCCAGAGTACTGCTTTTCTACTCTCTAGTGCTATGAGTTCAACTACTTTTAATTGCACACCTAAGTGATCTCATGAATATCTTCCAAGTTAGTCTGTCTTGTCATAAATAATTGATTTCTGTTTTCCCATGTTAACTAAGGATTGGTTATGCATGCACCACATTTACTGTGTCTATTACTATTGTTGCTATAGCTGGCTATTGTGTCTAATGTCACAATGAATATTGCAATGCAAACACTCCTCTCAGGTTCTATTTCAATTCTGTTGGATAAATACCAAGAAATGAGAAATCCAGGTCATACAGTAACTCTAATTTTAAATTTGAGAGGAACTTCCAAGCTGTCTCTCATAACATCTTTACAATTTTTATTCCCACTCACAGCCCAAAAGGGATTCCTTTTCTTAACCTTTCTTCACCTCCAGTGACTCTTATCTTTTGATGTTCAATATAGACTTCCTAATGGATATGAGGCAATATCACACTGTGGTTTTAATTTTCATTTCCCTAATAGTTATTGATGTTTGACATCTTTTCATGATGCTATTAACCATTTGACTAACTTTGGAAATGTGTTTAGGTCCTTTACGTATTTTCAAATTGGGTTATTGAAGGGAGGGTTGCTCTGGACTTATGAGCCTTTACATAGTTTGAATGCAGGGCCAGGACTAGCTACATAGCTTATATATGTTTTTATCTGATCCCATATGCTGTCTTAACTCTATTGACAGTTTCTTTTGTTGTGTGAAAGCCTTTTTGACATAGTTCTCTGTATTCTTTTTTTTATTTGTGTTCCTTGTGCTTTTGCAATTGTGACACAATGTTTATCATCAAAAACAATGTCAAGTAAATTTTTCTGTGGTTCCTGTTTACCATGTTACAGTTTTAGACTTGGCATTCAAATTTTAATCTGTTGTGAGTTGGTTATACTTCTAATGTAAAAGCAGCTGGAACAGGGGATAATATTTGAACTGTAAATAAAGAAAATATCTATTAAAATTAAAAATAACATAATTTTATACTATCATATACAGATATCTTTGTTTCCCATCACCATCATTGATGAGGATATCTTTTCCCATTATGTACTCTTGACACTCTAGTTGAAGATTGGTTGACTGTATATCTATAGTCTTCTTTTTGAACTCTTTTCTGTTTCACTGGTCTCTATACATCTGAATAGAGTGAAGTTGTTCTTATTATTCATTTCAATGTATCTATTCCTGAACTTCCACAAAATCTCCCCAACTAATGTTCCAAAAATTTGTTCATGACATAAATGGTTTTCAAAAATTTGATGGCTGATTGGTTGGTTGGTGTTCTAGTTTAGTGAGGATTAAAATCAACAAACTGCCATTCTACTGTCTTGCTTACACCTTGTCCTACTGTTTTTATTTGATATAGATCCTCTACATGCTTGTTCACTAATTTATCTTGTACTCATTTATTCTGTTGGAGATTGGTTCTAATGCTTTGATTCAATCAGGAATCTGCATGTTCAAACACTAAATGTCCTTGTCCCCAATTGCTTTTTGATTGACTAGTAAAGATGCCAGCAGCCAATGGCTGGACAAAGGGAGATTCAGTGGGACCCTTGGAGTTTCTCAGACTAGGATGCAGAGGGGAGGGAAAAGGATTACTATGAAGCTGTGGGTGACAAGGGGACATAGGAGCTGCAAGAGATAAAGCCAAGCAGCCATGTGAGAATTCAGGTCGGTAGCAACTGGCCACTTCCCTGATTAGGCCTAGGCTAATAGGGGAAGATTTAAGAGTGCCACGCCTTTGAGGTAGCCAAGGCATTTTAAAATTAACTGGAGTGTGTGTGTGTGTGTGTGTGTGTGTGTGTGTGTGTGTGTGTATGTGTGTGTGCGCGTGTGTGTTTCATTCATGAATCCAGATAACTCCTGGGCAAGAGTTGGCATACAACCTGCCAGGAACATAAAGCAATGTAGCCCAAACTCACCACTACATTATTTAATCTTATCATGTTTGTATTACATTTAAATAAACCTAATATAGTAAACTCTAAAAAATGCAAAAGATTGCTTATAGAGTCACAAATTATAAAACTAAGTAAATGTTCACTGTAAAACCCATGTTGGAAAGAAACAAAATTCTGTTCTGCAAATTTAGGCCAAAAAAAAAAAAAACCCATACTAGAGACGTACTAGAGATTATATACCATCACCAAGTGATTAAGCTTCTCTTCTCTAATAGAACATCATGACAGAGTATTTCCTCTGCAGCTCTTGAAGATATGACCATTGCTATAGATGTATGTTCTTTGAATCCATCTAAGAAACTGAAACTTAAGATGATGCCATCTAAAGAATTTCAGATATGGACTCAGGATTCCTGATCTTGAGATCCTATTACATTAGTTATAACATCTTTCCTATTTTTTCCTATATGCTTTTATTTAGTTAGGCCAAGTAAGACCAACAGGTCAGAATACGAATGTCATAGAAAAGGCAATTCATCATTTTTACAAGTCCAGAGATAAACGGGCATGCCACACCATCCAAAGGCACATACAGAACCTCTAGGGTCACTAACAAGAAAAGCAGAGACGGAGGACATAGGAAAGAACCATTACTGTGAATGCTATGGGAAATGACAGCAAAGTCTTGATAAACAGGTTCAGGGTTGGCTCTATAACTGAAGTTTTGAAGGGAAAAATCCCAAGCTTTGGCTCTGACAATCCCAATAGGATAGGTATTACCACCTATCTGAACTCACCAATTTAAAATATAAATACAAGTATGAACACAGAGGGGCTTTGAATGCATGCATTGAGAAGAGGAAATAACACAATTCCAGAGACCCTCATGTCAATCTTCATGGTGTTACATGACCTTTAATATAAAGTAGAAAGAGGATTTCAGAAGAGGACAAAAGTCATACCTAAGCAAACTTCTCAGATATAGTTGTGATCTTATTAGTTGTTGTCTCAGAAGAAGCTATCTCTATCACTATCAGTGATTGTAGGGACAATTTTGTTCTCATATAATTATTTATGCTTTGGGGTCTAGTCTTACCAGGATAGGCAGTACCTCCCATTTGGGCTTCCACTTATTTTGGATAGTTTGGGTTCCATGTCTCAAAGATGTTCATCCATCAGTCCATTGCTCATGTAATCAAGGTCACTCAAGAGTAAAGATTAAGTTGACAAACACAGAGCTAGAGAAAGGCAAGATGAGGTTAGTTAGTCTAGTCAAGGTGTTCTTCTTCAGCTACTTTGAACAATTTCACTGAGCTCTGTAGCACAGGATATCTGTCTGGTATCTGGCCATGGGATTATTTGAACAGGTATATATTAGGAAAGAATGTGAAACTCTAAAAGGAAAGTAGCTGGGGTTATGGTCTTTAGACTAGTGAGTGACTACTGTACATATACTATACTATACTATACTATACTATACTATACTATACTATACTATACATTTATATTCACCATAAACAATAGGAATAATTTCTAACTCTAAGTCTTAACTACTTTTATATTGTTGTGATAAGACACCATGACCAAGGCAACTATTGCAAGAAAGCATTTAATTAGAGACTAGCTTGTAATTTCAGAGAATTAGTCCATTATTATCATGGCACCAAACAGAGTGGCAGGCAGAAAGGCATGGTACTAGACAAGTAGCTGAGAGCATTACATCCTGATCCACAGGCAGCAGGCAGGAAAGGGTCAAGAGGAGGAGACTAAGGGAATCATGGCTTTTGAAATCTCAAACACACTTCCAGCAACATATCTCCTTCAATAAAGACATACCTACCCCAACAAAGTCAAATCTCCTAATGCTTTCCAAACAATGTATCAACTGGGGGTTACATATGAAAATATATGAGCCTTTGGGGACCATTTTGATTAAAACAGCCACACACCTGGAGGAATATTACATCCAAGGTCAGAAAGAATCTAAGAGTCAATTGGTCATAATGTAGAAAGCAAAAACCATACTTAGTACTCCTGCCTGTACATAACTCTTTGTTTAGTCATTGGAGAATTCTTTTCTTTGAAATTTGCTTGATAAGAAGTCTCATTGCCTTTCAAGGTGACATTTGTATAAACTTTCCATACCTCTAATTTCCATGTATGCCTACCAAATTCAGCATCTTTTCTAGAAGAGAAAGAACAATACAATCAATGACCTACATTTGGTTACTTTAACAGCTGACTTCCATAAGAAGATTATATATCAGATATCTATTCAATTAGTATTATCTATCAAATTAAACATCAATACCTTTAAGTATCATTTAGTTGTGATAAATTTTATTGAGTCTAGTTTGAATCACCATATATAAGCATGACAAAAAAGTTACAAATTTTCTTTTGTCCTTAGTTAACAATATTGACTTAATTAAATCATTATTTCTCTGATTATAGCAAATGATTCTGTTATTCTAGTATGTACTGTAATTATGACCTGAACAAAAATCTAAAGGGTGAAAGCAAAAATCACAATGCAAATAAATGTTAAATCACTCAGATGCTCTATCATATTGGTGACAATGGTAATTGCAATGGCAATCACTTGTCCTTGTTAATTGTACTTTCTCCAAAGAGATTTTTTTCTGAACAGACTCATAATGTTGCCAATTGTATGTGACCCAGAAATTTCTCAGATGAAGGAAAAAAGAGAATCACAAAGTTGTATCATTAATTCAACATTATTGTTTCTTCATGTCTAAATGTCAGCTAGACACACTATAGGAGAAGTATATTGTGTTAGATCATGAGATCTTTGGCAAACAGAAAAATATAATCCAGAACTTTTAAAAGGATTTTAAAATGCAAGTATTATCTAGAAGAAAATGTGTGCTTTGAGGTTGAAGCAGAGGTCTCTCAAAGGAATAATACCTGACCACAACCCAGACATCTGATTACTAAAAGAAAACTCTATGATTTGAATTTAGAATAAAGTTTCAGAAATATTGGTCTAACATAGTCTCAATATATTTAAAAGACTTGTTGGTAAATTTTTTTCCTCTGTGCTTTTACAATTTTTAACACTTTGGACACCAAAAATCAAGAGTATTTAAAATTATCACTAGCAGGAATACTGTCTCTTACGATTGTAAATTCTTCAATTAGCAGATGACATTTACAAATAAACCATAAGCAGTCCAATTTACCAATGATTGCCTGCCTGCATGTGAAATTAATATTCATATAATAATTTTAAATTTTAACACATATTTTACATACAACTGGCATTGCCATCTTATAAGAACAACCACAGATCAGAAATGATGAAAAGGTTAGAGATATGAATATTGAAGTTGAAGTGGATATTTAGCTGAAGTTGAAGCCAAAGCAAATTTTAGATTTAATTTGCTATATAACTAACAAATAATTTCTCTTCTTTTGACTCTGCTAATTCAGTCTTAAAATATCTATATATGCTCATGTGCAGAACAACATGTCCCTAAGCACAACATAGAACATATAGTGTCTCTCAACCACAATGAATTCTTTGTCTTGGTTACTGAGTGAGATGCCCCTTCATTTCTATGAAATTCCTAAGTATAAATCTAGCCATGATCTAGTATTAAATAAAACTAGAAATCTATAATCAATTACATAATACTTCTATGTTTGCTGATTACCTTGTCTTCTAAAAGACTTATGAGTTTGCCCCTGAGAGGTAGAATGCTGCTCAAATATTTTTTCTGTGTGCAACTGTAGTCGTAAAAGATGTCAATCTCCTAATATCATCTCACTGAGAGAATTTCACAGCTTTGGGAATTTTTAATACATGGCAAGTTGTCTCCATTGCTTTGGGGTCTATGCTAAAGTAGCATATAGTGGGATAGTATATGATGACCACACCTAATGGCCAGGACATTATTTAAGAAAGAGAGAGGGACTAAGGTCTTACAACATTCTTTGAGGGTAGAACTCTAATAACCTAAGTCTTTCTGTTAGGTAGCACCTTCTAAAGAGTCCACCCAATAACAGAAAAGACTGTGGACTGAGCTTTAGCTCATGACTCTATTGGGGAATCTCAAATTCAAACTACCACACTATTTAAATGCAGTAGTATCTAATAGTTAACACTGTAAATAAACATGAGGTACTATATGACATTTTTATGTTACAATAGTTTATTTAAAAATATCGGAACATGACTTATCTCAATGCCAGCTCTATGGTTTTATGCCCAACACTTCTGATGACCTCTCTGTGAAACAATTGCCTATTGCTACTTGCTTTTAATACAGCATGTTTAACCTGCATGTCAGGTTGCCCTGGATGCTGTTCTCACCATTTTAATGACTGACAAAAGTATGTTTAGATCAGCCAACCAGTCAATTTGGGGGGAAAGGTTAGACCATTTTATTAGAGCCTTTCTTCAACTTGTTAGCAATAGTTCTTATATTTTCTTTCAATTCATGAGATAGTAGTACCAATCAAGAAACCAAGCATTTAATCTAAATAAAAACAGATTCAGTGTCAAAATATTGTTGCTTAATAGAAGAGAGAAAAATGTTCCTAAATGTGGTATTCTAGAACAAAATCATGGAACTCCATTCTGCTGATATACTTAATAGAAGAATTTAATCTAAAAATTATCCTCAAGCTAATACCAATATAAAATTAATCCTTAAAGTTTGTACTGGTAGAGGTGTGTGATATAGACCCAAAGGATTTAAGACTGCAATGATATTAAATACCTAATGGAGAAATCAAGTTCACGCTCACTAGAAGCTTTAGCATGACTTTCTAGTGTTCATAGTGTTAGAAGGTACTTTGCAAACTACCACAGGAGAAAAGCAATCATTAGCATTACCCAGCTACATCAACATCACCAGCTACAACATGCGACAGAGATCTACCTGCCTGCAATATATCACAGAGCAATGATGGCACAACTGTGTTTAGGAGTAACCAACCACTTTGATTGTATTTAAGGCCCTCTCCAATCTCCATTGTCTCTCAACCCTCATCATATAAACTTCTTCTTATAGTAAGTGGGAATTAACAAACGATACATAGTGGATGATGAGCAGAGAGAGACAGGACCACTCAGCTGTAAATGGGATGTTGTTATCAAATTCTTTCCATTAAGGCTCAGAAATTTCACAAAGGAGGAGGCAGAAAGAATGTAACACATTTTTTTTAATCTCAAAAGCAAATGTAAAAGCCAGAAGAAAATGAAGCAAGAAAATAGGAGAAAATTCTTTTTAGCCAAGAAAAGCAGTAAAGTCTAAACTATCAAGCTGAAGGCCTTCATCTTGTGAAACAGGAAGTCAACAAATCATGTATAAAATTGAGAAAACAAATAATTAGCACAATGACATGACTACATATGAAAAATTAAAATGTTTGAAAGCCATTGTTACTAAGTAGAAAGCAGGAAACTATTTGGTGTTATCTGCATTTTTACACAAGTCACTAGGCAAGTCTTATATTTTAGAATTTGATCACTTTTCAAAATCAACTACTAACAATAAAAGATCATTGTAATTAGAGACAAATGTAGTAAAACATGTCTGGGTGATGGAAGTTTATAAAAGGTTATCTCCAGGGAGTCTGAGTGAATTTATTTTTATTATAGAGTTGATAATAAGGGATCATATACACTTTGAGCCTTAAAAAACATTGTTAAACTATTGCTGAACTTCGATTTAATATCTGGACTATAATTGGAATCTAAACCAAGTAAATAATGAAATATGAGAACTGCTTATTTAGTGATTTACAATTCATTGAAAATAATTTTTAAATGTCAGTGGTTGAAAACATCCTAACTATGTAAAAACTGATATCTAAATAAATATGGAACAGCATTATACAGCCAACCTAAAATTAAATTTTCAAATAACATAAAATTATGCAGAAGAGTTTCAAAATAATTACAATAAGGTAAACATTTGTAATTCTTAATTTTTGATAATTATTATTTCTCTATAACATACTTATTCCTAAAGAGTGACTAGCACTCTTGCTCTCCCTAACTTATCTTGTTCTCTAGCCTGTCTGCAGCACTCAGCTGGGGATGAAATAAAAGAGAATTTCTCTAGGTTTCTACAGACATAAACTACAATCCCATTCCTACAGTATTTTACAGAACTCAATTCCTTCCCTTTTGTAATTTCTCCCCTGTTTCTCTCTAGTCTCTTCCTCAATTTCTTAAATTCTGAGCAAAATGCAGATGACAAGACAGAAGCAGGATTCTAATAGAGTTCAGACATGCAAGTATGGTGGAAGGGGCAAACGAACATCCGTATGTACCAGGTTCCTGTATATATATAAATTACATTGCTGACTCCTTCCTAGTGACTAACTGGTTTGATTTCTGCAATAGTTTCCCAAGCCAGTATTTCTTCATCATTTCCCTGTCTCCACCAGACTCTCTCCCTCTACTGCTAAAGTTCATGGATATATTTTTTAAGTTGCCTATGGAAATCTGTTTTCTCCTCTAAGGTGTAGTGAGGCCATTCAATTCGGCAATGCTGGAGAAAATGTGTCACGCATGCCTGGCTCCATTTTTATCTAGATCCATGTTTTTTCAAAAGGTGATTCTGACACTACTCATTTGGGAATTGCTTGGTACCTGTTAAAAATACAGATAAATCAGCTTGTTCCAAACTACTGAACCCCTATGAAAGCAGAACCCCTAAAATGCATCTGTAAAACCTGACATTGAATCTTCATGCAAGGTCAGATTTATAAAACACAGGATCCAAATTCTTGTGAGAATAACGCCACGTGTTTATATGTGTAAATATTAATATCCTTTTAGAAGCTGCAGATTCCCAAGTCCCACTTGCCTTTTTTAAAATAAATAAATAAATCTGGACTGCAGAGCTGGCTCAGTGGATAAGAGCACTGACTGCTCTTCCAGAGGTCCTGAGTTCAATTCCCGGCAACCACATGGTAGCTCACAACCATCTCTCTTTTTGTTTATTTCTCTTTTTTTTTTTGTTTTTGTTTGTTTGTTTGTTTTCCAGGCAATACCTTTATTGGCTGAGCATCTACCCCACACACAGGCTGTAAATACTTTAGAAACTGGTGTACACCATTGTAGATACTCAGCTCTTCTGTTAGTAAAGAAGCAGTCATAGAAAACGCATAACAGGAAACATGAGGCTGTAAATAAATACAGATTGATTAGAAATTCATGGGGTTCTATCAGCTTTGTGGGCTATAGTTTGTAGAGCTCTAATTTAAAACTATGAAATATTCTGTGAGGATTCCACTGTTTGGGGGAACCATATAAAGAGAAACTACAACACTAAATAGATGTAAGATGTATTTCTTTTTTTTTTTAATTTTTATTAATCATTCCATTCGTTTACATCTCAAATGATATCCCGGTTACCTCCTCCACCAACCCTCCATCCCATGATATCCCACTTCCTGTATACCCGTCCGCCACCCCCCCATCCCACATCTGTCCTCCCCCCTCCCTTTTGCCTGTATAAGAGTGCTCCCCCACCCACTCACCCTCTCTCACCCCACTGCTCCAGCATCCCCCTACTTGGGCCACCAAACCTCCCCTCGGACCTAGAGCCTCTCCTCCCATTGCTGTCAGGCAAGGCCATTCTCTGCTACATATGTATCTGGAGCAAAAGATCCCTTTAGGTACACTCCTTGGCTGGTGGTCTAGACTCTGGGAGAACTGGGTGGTCAGGCCAGCCTATGTTGTTCTTCCAATGGGGTTGCAATCCCCCACTGCTCCTCCAGTCCTTCTGCCAGTTCCCCCACCAGGTTCTCTAAGTCCAGCCTGATGGTTGGCTCCAAGCACCTGCCTCTGCTTTGGTCAACTGCTGGCCAGACCTCCCCAGGAACTGCCAAACCTGGTTCCTGTCCGAAAGCGCCTCTTGACCACGGCAACAGTGTTGGGTTTGATGTCTGCAGACATGATGTATCCTCAGGCATGGCCATTCCCCAGTTGGCCCTTCCTTCGGTCTCTGTTCTATTTTTTTGTCCCTGTTCTTCCTTTAGACAGAAACATTTCTGGGTTTTTAAAAAAAAAGCCTTTGAGATGGGTAGGTGGCTCCATCCCTCGACCAGGGGCCGTGCCTATCTACTGGGGGTAGTCTCCATAGGCTCTGTCTCCCCGTTCTCTGCACATTACAGCTAAAGTCCATCCCATTGTGTCCTGGGACCCTCACGTTTCTTTGGTGTCTGGGACCCACCAGTGGCTAGCCCCAGTCCCTCATCCCCCTCCCTGCTACCTATTTTTATTCAAATTCCTGACCCTCTGTACCTCTCTCAAGTCTCCTTCAGAATCTGATACTACCACCCTTATTTCCTCCCACCTCTTTGTCCCTCCCTTGAAGTTATGTAGTCAGAGCACTGAAAATCTCACGCAATAACTATTTTGGTGCATAATGCAATATTATTAGCTATAGCTTTCATGTTGCAGGCTAGATCTCCAGGATCATTTATCTTACCTAAGTTAACTTTGTGCCCTTTGACCCAGATTTCCATTTCCTCCTGCTGTCTGTCCTTTTATTCTGTTTCCTAGAACTCAACTGTTTTTACTACCACCTATAAGGGAGTCCACGAAATATTCTTCTTTCTGGGGGTTACATTACATAGCCTTAGATGTTCCAGATTCACACAGATTGTTCCAAACAGTAATGTGAAAAAGCATCATGAATTTGATCATAGCTTCTATATACCAATTCTAATTTTCACTGTAAATACTGACGCAAAATAAAGACAAGAGGAAACTGAAAAATATCCTCCAACTTTGTCTCTTGATTGAGGCTCATAATACACAGCAGTTTGGGCTGGAGCTAATTTTAAACTCAAAATGTCTCACTCAAGGGAGTAGTATAAATGAGAACAGGGAGAGAGGCGTCCCTGGCAAATCCACCTCGGTCTATTTACTCCCTCCTTAAATCAATACTCCTTTAATAGAAGGAGAGAGCAGAGTGTCATTACCTCACAGCCCACTGCAGTAGGAAAATATCTCCCCAGGGAATGAATTGGGAGAAAGGAACAAAAGCGAAATCACATACACAAAGCTAAGTTAAACGTTTATCAGAAATGAAGCATCACTGAGAAACACACAAAGATTTGAGAAAACAGAGGGAGTCAAATACATGGGAAGTCATTTAAAGTAAGGTACAGTGTTTTATCAAGAGAAACTGTGACTCATATTAAAGTTTGTTACACAAGCAAGGTGGCTCAAACCTTTAATCTCAGCACTTGAGAGGCTGAGGCAGGGGGACCAAAACAAATGGGAAGCCAGATGAGAAACAGGGAGTTTTAGGTTACAGGGTGAGATCCTGACTCAAACCACCAATAAATAAATAGGTAAAGTTCAGCACACAAAATTCATGGCAACTCTACTCTCGGGTCAATATAATGAAAATATGGAATATGAATCTTATCATTTGGAGATTTCTCAGCAAACTATTGCTCTAAGTTTTATCCTGAGATACAGTGTGATACAGTACGTGTATTCAGAGGTTAATTAATATAAATTGAATGTCAAAACTGGTCTGCAAACAAGTACCTGGAAGCCACTCTATCCATGGCAAAATCCACAGACCACAGGGAAGACTCAGCCTACCTGCAGCTCAGAACATCACAACTGCCCCAGAAGGTTCTGGAACAGACTCCCTCACTTAAAGAAACCAAAGAACACTCGCTATAAGTTGAACTTTTAGTAGTGGAGGCCACGTTTTTTGAGAATAGCTCGCACCACCCATCCAGATTCCTACCCATCCTCACCAGAGATGACAGTGACAAACAGCAAGGTTGGTGCTTGGCCTCCTCGATGCTCTTTAAAAAAATAATGTCTGCCTCTTAATGGGTTCAGTTCCTATAATGAAAGGTCATTGTGAATGACATCAAGATCTCTGTTAAAGTAAACCCCAATTTAACTACCAGGGGCCAGCCTTCTAAACAAGCCAGTATAGTCTTACTGCATTGTCTACCACTGATCAGAAGATTACTAACATATTTGAGTTATCCAAGAAGAATTAATGATTAGCACCGTGTTACCTGAGGTTGAATACTTGCAAAGGTATTTTCCTGAGAATTCTTTTAGAATGGCTTCTTAAATCGTAAAACTGCTTCCATATACTTATATTCAAACGCAGGCAGGGTTACATAAGCCATGTTCGTGCAAGTATACAAGACATACTGCATATCCCAGCACATCTTGCTATCTTCCCTTTTTTTTTTCTCCTCTCAGTAGTCTTACTATTATACTCCTAGTCGTTTACTTCTGCTTTCTTGTCATTTGTATGTATGCCATGTTTTCATGTTTGCCTGGTGCTGAAAGAAGGTTAGAAGAGCCACCATGTGGGTACTGAGAACTGAAGATACCCAGAGACCAGCCAGCTGCTTGTCCCACCCCCCGCAGCGGATGCCACTACTATGTACAAGGATGTGGTGAAAAGATGGGAGAGAAAGAGAAGCAGAGTAGCCTCATAAAAAGAGGTGGAACAGGAGATGTGAGGGTAGAGAGGAATAGCCTGTTGTGAGTATCCTGCTCTACCACCTGACGCTACAGTGACGTCTCAGCCCTTGATGCTGCTGAAGGCCATGTCTGGGTCCACGGCCATGCAGCATCAGAGGTCTGCATCATTGTCAGTGGATCACATTACCGAGATAATAAAGACCATGGAGACATCCCTGGTCTGGGCAACCACCTGGAACCACGTTGATATCCACATTGATATCTATACTGTGTAGAACTGGCCCCACCCCTCACTAGCTGCAATGCAAAGAAGTGAGGGCAGTGCACCTAACCTGGGTAGCACGGTAGAGCTGGCCCTGATGGCATGGGCCTGGGTGAGCTGCCCTGAGCCGGTGAGCACAGGAGAGATGGCTCAACCACTTGTCAGCAGTGAGGTGGCGTGAGTATGGAGGTGATGCCCTCCCCAACTACTACCACCTGTGGGATTTAGGAGAGATCCATGGTCCTGAGAGCAGGAGATCAGACCCCACCTCTCACCAGCTGCACTCGGGAAAGTGGGCCCTATACCTCAACTAGGCAACACAGGAGAGCTCCCTCTGCTGGCCTGAGTGAAGGTGAGCTGGCCCCACAGGCATGAGATCAAGAGAACTGACCCCACCCCTTGCCAGCTGTGGCATTGCATGAGCCACAGCAATGCTAGAGAGCTCACCCTGGTGGTTTGTGTGCGGAAGAGATGGTGGCCTGACCAACTTGGCTACAATCCAGGTCCAGATTCAGAGTTTAAGTTAGCCCACCCCAAAGCTACCTTATCTATGAAATGCTGGAGCGCATGAAGGGCCAGTCCTACAGATCCAAAGTTGCAGGATCAACATGACTCAGGACAACAAGGGGATATCCAAGAGGAGACCCAGTAAGGATTCAGTGTTGATGGTGTAGCAAAAGCCAGAGGCCTTAAACGGGACCAATGACTCATTGCAATGAACATCTGCAGGGAAAGATAGGAACAAAAGGGTATGCCGTGGGCGTGCTGTAATGTACTACGTCTTCCACAATGAAATCTTTTTTACGTTTTGTTTGGTTTATTTTTTTGCTTGTTTATTGTGGTTTGTTTTTAAATTTTTTTAGGGGCGGTCACTAGGGCAGACAGTGAATATAAAGGGATGGGGAGACGAGTGGCATGGGGGTGCATTGTGTGAAACCCACGGAGAATCAACAAAAAGCTTTAAAGAACAATGTGTTAGACAGCTGCATGTATTTAGTGTTGAGGGATCATTATGTATTTATCAAGCATGAAAAACTGTGTTTTATATTTGTGAATGTTTAGTTAGTTAGTGAGTAGGGCCAATATTTTCACTAATTTCTTAATTAATTTTCAGTTTCTTAAGCATTTTTCCTTTGTAATGAAATTATAAATCGTGTTTTAACTCAGCGTTTATTAATTCCTCATCTTAAGATCATGAGAAACAAAAGCAAGGACCTTTTCACAGGGTTGATAGTGAATATAAAAGAGAGACTCAGTTTCCCCACTTTGTAGGGCTTTTTCTTATTCCTTCATGTTTTATTCAATACCTGACTGAACTCACCAGCCAACACTCAGAAACATAAAAAATAACCTTTAAACACAGACCTAGAGAATCTGTGAGCCCCTTCTAATGTTGCCTATGTTTAAATCGCTAAACTTACTAATTTTCAGTCATTTACCTTTTACCTGGGATATTGCCTACATATTGGATTCAGGACGTTTATTTACTTAGGAAAAGAATGCATTACAGTGTCGAGGTTCAGATTAAAATGAATAAAGCAAGTATATAATAGCTCTTCAATTTTTATTTAATTCCTTTAAATACACCATTTTCAGGAAAGCACAGTAGAAGACAGTATGGACCTTGATGTGTATTTTGAAAGAATTAATGAATGATGAGCCCTGAAAACAGACATACAGGTAGCATCATGCATACTAAACAGATCATATTTTAAAATACATGTTTGTGTGTGTGTGTGTGCATATCTACATGCAATAGCATTCAATATTTTTAAGAGGCCATGGATTTGAAGGAGAACAGAGAGGGTATATGAGAAGGTATGGAGGGAGTAAAGAGAAGGGGAAAATGTTGTAGTCAAGTTATAATCTCATAAATTAATAAAAAGATTAATGAAAATGATATAGTCATGGTTCTGTTGTTTTCCAACCATGTAGTGGTTAAGTACTACAGGGATTTGAACCAAAACAGGGAAACCTGTGAGGTAAATCTAACCTTAGGCAGAGGAACAAAATATAGGCCTTAAAAAAATTGTAAATACTGTAAAAAAAATTTCTTATTCTCATCAGGAGCAGCACAATATGCTCAAGAATAAGTTCAAAACTTGCATACACCCGCTCCATCCCTGACTTTGTCATTAATGCAGTACACTAAAGGGCCACAGTGGGGACGGGAGAGCTCTGTTTAGCTCATATGACCTTCAATAATGACGCCTTGCTGCTGCCTACATGCAAAAGTATAAATCAGGGGTAACTAGCTTGTCTAATTCATGAGGTTTTCGTGACACTCTTAGACCACACCTGAGTGCACAGCGACATGACAACACGGGGCAGATGAAAGGAAAGCGCGTGGTGAGATCGTAAAAAGCAATATAAACACAGGTTACATTTCTTTTCTTCTCATCCAAAATCCAACAAGGTCACAGACTAAAACTATTGGACATTCTTTTGATAAACCAATTCACTTCCTGTTCTCAGCTGTGTTTCCCAGGCATGGTGCAATTAGAATCTCTTAATCATAAATATGCTTTATGTTAAAAGCACATATTGCTAACTCTATCCATCTTGGGACAAAGAAGATGGGGAGCAATGGGGTAGCTGAAGAACTTTTCTTTCTAGAAAGTTCCCAATTGATGTTAATACTGCTGGTCCTGGGACCACACATGCAAAACTGTGCTACCCTTGATGGAGAGCCACATGCAATCGATGGCTGAGGAGAAAGGGAAAATCGAATTTCTCTTCAAGCTATGACAGGTAATTTGATCTCAAATGGGCAGCTCTAGATACATGTACATACAAGCAACATGAAATGCCCTCAAATAGGATGTATGTGTGCACATGTGTTTGTGTGTGTGAATGTATGTAATTAATTAAAGAAGTGTTCATGAATTTGATAGATAGTGGGGGGCAAGAGAAGAATTAGAAGAGGAAGAGGGAGAGGTAGAAATGATGAAAATACAATACACATTTATAAAATACTCAAAAAATAAGATTTAAATTAAAAAGTAATAAGAGAGTAATGAGTGTACATAGCTGTATGTGTTAACGTGTAAATTTTATCTTGGTGAATTTTAAACTAATCCAGTATATGCTATACTCTTCCATACATTTGGTTTATTTCAGATACTCATCAAATTGGATTTATTTTATTATCTATTGTTTTGATGTTAATATATAAATCAAATTAATCCAATCCCCCCTTTAATTATCCAAAATATTAGAGCAAATGTCTCAGCAATCTAAAAGATTGTTTTCATTTTTATTATTTTATGTAAAATATTATCTTGATGTTTTATGGTTTATGGGTTTTTTTTGAGAAAGTAATTGAAAGTGCAAGTGCTATAAGTATATTTAAACAAAATGTCCCATGTCTACTCAGGGTAGTTTTTGAGTAAAAAATAGGACACATCTTTGAGACAGAAACACTGACAAGTGTGTCAAAGCTAATCCTGTCTCACTTAAGAGCCCTGGTCCTATAAGCAAACTCTGGGAAAGTCCAAACGCTTAGAGTAAGGTCCAAATCTCAGGTGAGTCACCCAAAATCTAAGTATAGGCTGCATTTGATCAAGCAGCATCTTTGGGACCCAGGAAAAACATCACAAGGCTGGACACAGGAAAATAGAATATCCAAGAAGTGCCAAAGTCTAAGCTCTACTGAGAAATTAGAAGAAACCCCTTGCTCTATATCATCCACAGTGGTAAGTGCAAGAAAGAGGCACTTACCTGACCCTCAGCTGGGAAGGTGACCCCAAATTCTGTACCCTTCCCATTAACATCTGCAGAAAAGCTCTCAGGGAAGACACTCTAGCACATTACCCAGGGAAAAAGAGTTTGACCTGAAAGCTATATCTATTGCTAACATGAAATGCTATTCTTCTTCCCTTGAGACTTCCATATAACTTCAACGGAATCTGTGATGAGAAATATATCTTCTTCACTCCTTTTAAAAATGACACATAACAGCTACATTTACTCATGGAGAATCCTGTGGTGGACATATGCACCAAAACAGTAAAATGTTCAAATCAAGGCCAGGAGGTCTATATCCTACACATGGGTGTCTTTGCAGTGATAAGATTCGAAATTCTTCTTTTGAAATGTCTGTTGAAATTATCTGTAAGTAGTCTACTATGTAATCATTTCCTGATTTATTTACCCTATCAAAGAGTAGCTTACGATCTACTGGTGAATGCTTCTCTACTGCCTGGTCACCACAGTCACCCTATCTGTGGTAACCACCATTCTACTACCTCTATCCATGATGTCAGCTCCTTCAGATTTCACATGTGAATGACATCATGCCATCCTAGTTTTTCTGTGCATGGTTTATTTCACATACAAATCCTCCAATCCTACCTCTGTTGTTGAAACAATAGTATTTCATCTTTTTACTGCTGGATAGTATTCCATTTTTGTATGTATACCACATTTTTAATTCACCTAACCATTGCTCTTCACTTCAGTTCAGTTCATTTCTTGGATATTACTAATAGTCCTACAAGACACACTTAAATCATTTCTCTTTTCTTTTTTGACATGTATCATACATTCTTTAGATCAAGAAAAAGAATATTCTTATTAATATGTCAGCTCTCGTTTTTAAAACTAATAGATCCCCATTATTCATGAACGAAGTCTGAGCTCCACTAACGACCAGTCAATGAAAGATTCTACTTTCTGGGGGGGTTTGTTGCTATACTGAGAAGCTACTGTTGTGTCTTCAAAGTGTCTACTCAAACTGGACTCCAAATTCAATCCTCCAATGATCTGTCTTCTCAACAACAAGAATATATGACTGCTGCAATTCCAAACAATGTAGGAATTTATTGAACATCCTCATGCTTCAGTAGACTCTCTACCAGGATGGGAGAAATAGATACCAAGGCCTGTCTACCCAGCAAACATTTCAAACTAGAAACCAACCCAAAGCAGACAAGCCTACAAATAAATGCATCCACACATCACAGTTAGAAAACATTGAGTAGATACAACTGGAGAATGATTAGCTACGTGGAAAGCAGTAGACGAATTATGTTGAAATTCTGATTTTAAGACCAGTGTGGGTGTAGAAAAATTCTTTAGCATGGGGATCTATCTCGTTTAATTATGAACAGCAACAAAAAACAAAAACCCAACGCAACCAAGTAAGTTCTGTAACCTAGGAAGCCTCCCTTTTTTCTTTCTTGGCTGTTGTTCTGTCTCTGGATTGGGCAACTTTGGAGCACTTACTCATCATCCTATCATTCAAAGGCAGGGCAGGAAATCATTTTCGACATTTATGAAGAAAAGTACTGAAAAATACTCTCTATTTGATGTTTCTCAATTCTGAGGACAGTTAAACGAATGTCTCAAAAAGAGCTGGGGGAGTAAAGTAAGCTGCTTCTTCTGCTAAGCCTCTCAGTGGACTCGGGATAAATGGCATCTGCACTCATCTTTGCATTGTGAAAGGGATGTTTGGGGCTCACATTCTGTGCTTTCATGACATTTCTTCAGGATGTCACAAAAATAAATAAAAGAGTATCATTTCCAGGCTTAAATGAATGTTTTTTTGAAAGCTATCATTACCATTATCAGAGATTTAAAAATAATTTCACTTAACATTAATATTATTTTACTAAAAGCCCAATATAATATATGTATATGGTGTGCTATATTTTAAGGCTACAGTGGTGAGTGAGGCAGATGGGATACCCTTGTAGCTATCAGCTCAGTTCTCTTGAAAGCAATATACGTTTATTCTCTGTCATAGAGAGACAGGAAACAAAGCATCCAATAAGCACACTCTGATAGGAAGTCCTTCCCATTCTGCCAATCTACATCCTGTATACTGTGAGTGTGTCACTGGGACTTTCCCAATCCCAGTACATAGATGTGTGAAATTAGAACAATGGAACCTAGAATGAAGCCAACCACGTATGGTTACAAAGAGGAATAATAGCCTGCTACAAACATAGAAATCAATTAAATCACAGTTCTCTTACCTCTTTCCTGCTAATTTTTTACCTTGGAATAGTGGTGAAAACATCTAAAATAAAGATTAATGAAGTCCTAAGAAATCTGTGGTATAAAAACTTGTTCTAACTAAGCACTCATCTCAAAAGTAACTATGCTACTCTGAGGACTTATGTCAAACTTCATTCAAGAACTGGCTAGGTGGATGGCTGATTGATTGGTTGAATGTGTGGATGGATGGATGGATGGATGGATGGATGGATGGATGGATGGATGGATGGATGATTTCAAAATATAATTTACTTTCACATATGCAATCAGAACACATCCATTAGACAAGTCAATCATAGCTTGAATCTCTGAGAAGAGTCACCATTTGGTAGTAAGGGATTCTGGGAAATCAAATATCAGAATCACATTAAGAATGAAGCATTTTCACTTTCCAGTTCATGCTTTGTATTTGAAGTTATTATCAAAAGTGTAAAGAAAAACTTTATTTAGATGAGAAAATAATGTTTGAGAAAAATATTTAATTTAAATGTTATACATTTATTCTTCTATATTTGAAATTGTTAAGAATTGAACGTGAAATGTTCTGAGAAGGTTCCTGTGTTCATATGAGATTGTTTCTGAGAAGTTCCAGAACCTTGGAAACTTGCAGCCTACATAGCAGGAATGGTCTGGTAAGATCAGGTTGGTGGAGGGTTTAACCCACTTCTGGACCTTTTTCTGCTTCTTTGTCTACCCATAGGTGAACAGATGCTGATTCATGCTCCCCCTACCAAAAACGGAGCCCTGGTACCACACCTTCCCCTCTGTGATGTACTCTGTCTTCTGAAAACATGAGCCAAAAGAAAGCTCTCTGCCCTACAGTTGTTTTTTCCAGTCATTTTGTCACAGGATAAAAAGGTAACTATGCTAGTATTAATGGCCCAGCCATTTTTATTAAGTAAATAGAATTTGATTTTGTAAAGTGTTTGGTTATCTTCCTGAGGTGTTCATTTGTGTCAGGGAAAAATGACAATGAGAAGTAGGGCTGACTCTGGAATAGAGGCCATGCTCATCTTTAGAAGGATGAATTCTTGGCTGGGAGTTTCCCTGTGCTATGCAGGAGCCTCTCTTGATCTCTGTGCTGAGAAACTGTTCCCACAGCCAATTAGGAGATGGCTTTGCCTTACAAGCTTGAATCCTCTGGTTCTCTGGGAATTCAGAAACTTGACAACAAAACTACACCATGAACAGTGAAAATACCAGTAGAGTAAAATGAGTGGGAGGAAAAATCATTTTATTACTTTTCTTAAATGCATGAACAATGAAGCATGGTTATGAGATGCCTTACATCTATTAGACTCTGCTGTCTCCAGATTCCTGACTGTCTTGTTTTATGAGAAATACTTAGACAGGTTAATATGACCAGATGCACTAGTCACATACAAAATGTCACTCAGAGAATACTTCCCCAACCTCATGAGAAAGGCAGATGATGAATTTCTTCAAAACAAACTTTATAGACCACTGGGAAATGTTCAGTAAGACATAATGAGGCAGATATTCTGTTAAAATTAGCTCAGAACTTTAGAATACCCTTGTGAACCAAGATGGGTAAATAGATATTAACATTCTCATATTCAGTTTCCACTGACGAGTTATTCCTGCTAAGTACCCAAGAAGTTTCAAGGTCTAATGACTAAAGTAGAGGCTCTACCTGAGATGAATAAAAAAACCTAAAAAATGGGACACAGGTAATCAAAGACATGGGGAGATGATTTTGATATGTAGATTGTAGACATGTAGAAATAGCTTCTAAAGAACCTTGAAGCATTCAAAAACCTCTCCTTTTACGGAGAGATGGTGTCCATGGGACGCCAGTAAGAAAAACCCTAAACAGAGTGGAAATCACACTCTTGCCTGAGGTTTAGACAAGGGCTGGACAGCAATTCAGCTGATAACTCATCAGAGAATTCTAAAAATACCAGAATTCACCCAAGAATAATTTCTTTCTTTTCTTTCTTTCTTTCTTCCTCTCTCTCTCTCTCCCTCTTTCTCTCTCTCTGTCTCTCTCTCTCTCTCGACATGTATATATTGAGAGATAGATGATAGATAGATAGTTAATAGATAACTATGATAGATAGATAGTTAATAGTTAACAGATGATAGATGATAGATATAAAATACATAGATAAAAATAAATAGATTATATAATAAATACATAGACAAGACTGATAGATACATAGGTAGATCACACGTAGGTGACAGATAGATAGATAATAGATATATAGACAGATGATACAGAAATAGGTAGATCGATGATAGATAGATAGATAGATAGATAGATAGATAGATAGATAGATGGGCAGATGATAGTCTGTGTATATTTGAACATGTGTATATATGCATAGGATTGTGTATATGCATGTAGAGTAGCACCAAAACAGTGTTCCTTAAAATGTGGGTGTAACGTCACCTCTAGAATCCCTGAGGTGTTAACTAAAAGCTTCAGAATCCCTGGACCTTATCCAATTGTGTACCAAACCAGAATCCCTGGAGATGAGGCATGAGAATTTATATTTTACATCAGATATGCAGGCTACTTTCCTGCGTACTTATGCTTTAGTGGCACTGGATTAGATGATATCTGATATCTAGTGAGCCTCAAAACTTTATAGCAGTCATCATTCCAAATCAGTATATTTTCTCATTCCAATTAGTTCCTTTTAAAAAAAAAAATCTCTCCTTACCTATTCTATTCTAACTTTTAAGCTTAGCTAAATCATAGTTCTTAGCTTGAGTTAACATTGTGGCTATAAGGAAGGTTTGAAGTGAGGGTTGCATCAGCTGTAATGATGTCCATTGTTTTTAAAACACACAAAAAAAATGATATCCTACTAGGCATTCCTGAATTTAGTGTTTGCTGAAATACATCTATTGAATGAAATATGTTGAAGAAAACTATCTTCTTAAATGATCTCTCCAGTTTTTAGATGTTTAGATGAGTGATATGCAGTAAAATTGCTACCAGATATTCAGTAAAAATGCAGCATTCAGCCAAATTGCCCATTGCTAAGACTATCCGTATGTTTTCAGCAGGAGGATTGAGATGTTTTCGACATGTCTGATAAAAGAGCTATTGCTCTCTTCTCTAATGGAGCACAGAGAAAGGCTGATATATCTTCAGAGATACTCATTTGTTATAGCTCATATCTTTTAATAGTGGAGCTCACTACCTGATATTGATTCTTCAAAGATTAAGAAGCTTCCCATCATTGTCTCTAACCTGGGTGCCTCTAAGCTATAAAGCAGACATCTTAAGATGATTTGATACAGGGGATTTATCACTTCACTTAACAGAATCTCAGACTCTCAAAGGATGTGTGTACCTTCTCTATTACTTAATGCTCCAGAGTCCTTAAAGAGGGGACATGGTGCTAAATTCTGCAATTTTTATTCCCTGGGAGACAGATCAGAGTGAGTTTCATCTAGACTCACACAGAATAACCGTGAATGTTTGTCCTGTGCTGGTTTACTTAGAGAAAGGCAGGGATGGTGAGATGGAAGAGAGATGGCAAACAACGTATCCCTGACATGCGAGATGTCAGACTCATAAAAACCCTTCTTTGCTGTCTTATTCCAGTCCAGCTTCCATGCCAAAATAATTTACAACACAGGAAAAGCTCAGAGATGCAACTCTTTTGAGGATAGTAGTCACCCTTTTGCCAATTTATCACACAAGATCAAGGATTATTTGTCTCTTCACAACTCCTAAGGCTAAGTCATTAAAATTAAATCTGCTTCCCTCCCCCACTGAATGTATCAGAAAATATGCACATACCAAGAAAGGAAACGCCACTCAAGGAATGAAATGTTATGCAAGCTCAGACAAATTTATTGAGAATTTGACAGACACATCCACGACTTCACCATGACAGGGAATCATGAGAATGTTGAAATATTCAAAAGCAATACATGCCACAGCGGTTGCTGAGCTTCTGAAAAAGTCCCAAATAAAGAGCATCCAGGAAAGGCAGAGTAAGGCATCATCTAGATTTTTCAGTTCCTTTGAGACTCAGTTGTAAGATCTGAAAAACAGCTTCTTGGAAGAGGTTGATGAAGAAAGAAGGATGAAAGGAGATGAAACTGGAACCTGGAGGTGCCACAGAGCCTTCATGAAGAGATGGATCTGTGCCTGGGGGATCTCAGCAAATCAGTAGAGAGCAAATGGCCAGTATCTTCTGTATGCCCCACAGCCATTGTAGCCATAGCCAAGGCCATAGCCAACTGGAGAGTAGGTGCTACCATAACCACAGCCAACACTGTACCCCAGAGGGTAGCCATAGCTGCCCCAGTAGCATCCTGGGAAGACAGAGCCCTCAAAGTCGGTGTAGTACATGATGTCAGGAATGGAAGGCTTAGGTAGGAGGAGAGTGAATGTGATGGATTCTGTAGTCTCAGGCTGTCTTTATATACCCTGACTGAGGGGCGTGGCTTAAGAAAACACAGAGCCCTCATTTTCATTGTTGACACCAATTTGCACTACACAAAGCTCATTAATTTGTTGTGCTCTTGCCTAAGAGTCTATGAGAAAGCTCTTTGTGATACAATGCAAGGAGACGATTCCATCAAACAAGTTATGTGCCTTCCAAAATGGGTTATTACAGGAACTTCAAAAGCACTTGGTCTTACAGACCCTATATATAATTTCAGTTAGCAGGCTTTGTAACGCCAAGAAAGAGTCCAGTGTTGTTAGCTCTAATGCAGTCATCTCCTGCTCTGAATTTACACAACCAGGGCTAGAATTCAATAGATATGTGTTGGACACTTTAAGTCAAATAATAAGCTATGAGTTTGTCTCAGAATCAGAGTATTTCTTACCATTTGCTGGATTAAAGAATTCTCTCTTTCTCTTCTTTTTTTTTAAGTATGTAAGATGCTCACCACAGACCTTCCCACATCTATAGATAATCTGTTATGTAAACTAAACTGTGTAGAAAAGTAAATTGGATAGACCCCATCAGAATCATATATAGTAGTACATATCTATACCACCTCTGCAATTAAAAATTTGCAAAATCAAAGTATAATTTGTTGATTAATCATAATACTTAATGTCACACCAGTGTGATTTGTTAATATAATACACTACTTCTGGTAAATATTTAAAGTAGCAACATTGCAAAAACAACAAAAAATAATGAAAATTTTTATCCTAAAATGAAGACTGCTTTTGTATTAGATCAAGTAAGAGAATTTTATCTTAAAAATATGATGATTTTTATGAAGCATCAAATGATAATATGAACTCACAGTCATATTTTTTTAAAAAGTCATAAACTGAACATCTCTTGAATTTCAAGGAATTGTTAGATGCTAGAAATTGTAAAAATGAGTGAAAAATAGTAACTACATTGGAAATGATCAATGAATGAAATACATGTTGTATGTTTCACTTTTAGAATGATTATTTACCCTACAATAGGGAGCCCAGACCAGTCTCCTTTAAATGGAGATTTAGTCCACACATAGGAATTGGAGGAAGATTAAATTTATCAAAACTGTCTTAGACCAAATATGATCTGACAAATCATTCTCCCAGTACCTGAATGGAGATTTCCCTTCATGGAACTTTATATGGGACTTACAAAAGTACCACAGATGAGGGCACACGGCATAAAATAGAAAACAAAGCATGATCTAGCCAGATGATACAAAACAAAAATGTGTTACACACCAACCCCCAGACTTTACTTAACATCCCAGAAGTGATTTTATTCTATCAACAGCCAAGGAGGCATAGGTTGATTCCAAGGACAAAATGAGACTCTTAGAGAAACTCAAAGCTATGCTAGTTCTAACCACTAATTGTTTAATTACAGCAGAAGCAATTTTGAAAACACAGAGTTGCCCCACCACCCCGCTTCATAAACAGGGTGCTGCCTATGCTGATTCAGAACTTAAAATTCAAACTCTTCATGTGGTGTACAACTAAGGGGGCCAGAAAATTACCCTTAGCTTCATTCATAAATGTAAAGATACTAGAAAACATTCCCTAAAATCCTTGGAATGAGTTGTAATATATTGCGACCATCCTATTATTTCATCTAATAGCAAAAATTCAGGTATATTAGGGAAAGAATAAAATCAAACAAAATGCATTGTCGGACAGAAAAAAAAAAGATTTGAATCAATGCCAAGCTTCAATTATAAAAGCCTGATTAAATAAATTTCTCTCCCACCCACCCACTTAATCTGACCCATGCTGATTTTTGCCCTTGGTGGCTTAATATACAGCTTTGTATATGAATGATAATGGTGAGTAAAGAATTTATATAGGCCATCCTTTTAAACAAGCATAACCCCTTTTAATAGAAAATAACCTGGATTCTACTAGCAATTTATACAGAATATGATGCAAAGAGAAATTTTGGGGGAAAAACCCATTATTTCTCAACAAGTCATTTTAAAAAATAATGGCCAACTCAACCCAATTGGATATATGAAAGCTTTGTTTCTAATATGTGATTCTCAAAGAGGATCCATGTTTTACAGTCTGAACTTTGTACACATTGGGAGACTTCCTTATGAACAAGAAGATAACATAAATACAAGTCAGTGCAATGGTAAATCACCACACACAAAAAATTAAATGCCAACAAGAATAGCACACATTAGGAAATCCAGGAGTGAATACCAGTTTTACTACGTAGCTGCCTGTTAAACTTCTAGACCTTTCTATCCCGTAAACGAACTTCTGGCTCCATCATTTTAAGCTATTCCCTCTGTCATCCTTCCTGGGCTGGATGTGACAACAGAGATGCATCCAAGGATATAACCTATAGCCATGAATGCCCACAACACATCCTCCAGGTGAATTGGCAGAGTTGCAGAGAGGAAAATTCCTCTCATATATGAAGCTGTGCCTATCTGAAGTAGCTCTGTTGGATACAGAAGTGGCTGAGAACCACGGTAATCTATCAATCTATTCTAAGTTAAATGTGTTTGTGCTTTAATTTCTGCCTAGTCAGATGCTGAAAGACATCTCTTTGGACTTAATCGTGCCATCCAATGAGTTATAGAAAACTTCAGAAGGAATCTGTACCAGTCAGCACTAACCCAAGCCAAGTACAGCTCAAATGTCTCCCCTGTACCCCCTTTCCAACAAAACCATGTCATACCAGGTCTCTGGAATAGAAAAACATATAGCCACATATGCAATGACAATATTTCAGCAGTGTTTGCTAAATAGTCATTTTCATAAATCTCGGGATGTTTTTCTCACTTAATGGCATTCCTAAAATGTTGTACAATTAACAGTTGTATTTTATTCTTATTTCTCTTCTTCAATTTAAGTTAGCTTTAATATGTATAAAGATAAAATGGGGGAAATCATGTCCCTTGATTCTCTGCAAAGGAAAAAAATATCTGTGCACAAATATCAGAAGAGGAGGCAATTCATGTGCACAAGTCTCATCACTTTCAAATGTAATCCTTCTAATTTGTTTACTAATTCATTAAACGTATAAAGCAATTAGAAGGGACTGTTTTTATTTTTTGCTGTTTTTGTGGTGCTAAGAATCAAAGCCAGGATCCTGCACATGCTAAGTGAGTGCTACCACTGGGCTACAGCCCCAGACCACTAAATGAGAGTTAATATGACAGTGGTGATGCTAGAATACAAAATTTATCTTTCAATAAGCAAATGTGTATTTTAAAAGTCATAAACTGGGGCTGGAGAGCTGGCTCAGCGGTGAAGAACACTGACTGCTCTTCCAGAGGTCCTAAGTTCAACTCCCAGTAACCACATGGTGGCTCACAACCATCTGTAATGGGATCTGATGCCCTCTTCTGGTGTGTCTGAAGTCAGCTACAGTGTATTCACACTCAACGAAAAACTAAATAAGCTTTATTTTTAAAAAGTCATAACCTGAATATCTCTTGGATTTCAAGTAATTGTTAGATGCTAGAAATTGTAAAAATGGGTAAGAAATGGTAATTACATTAGAAATGATCAATGAATAAAATACATATCATATATCCTACTCTAAAAGGGCCATGGGAGAGAATTTACAATTCTACCTAAAGAAGTGGAGACAGACCAGCAAAGCTCCATCATGGAAGGAAGAGATGCATTAACTTTGTCTTGAAAATTGGCATTTTACTACTGAACACAGGTAAGAGAAATATTTGGACCTACTGGGGGTGCTTTTGTTTTTGTTTTTGTTTTTGTTTTTGTTTTTGTTTTTGTTTTTTTTTTAAAGTAGTTAAGACCAAATTCCCTAAGGAATTTGCCTTCCAGGAGTCACTAGTAGTTCAATGGAGTCTTGGATATAGAGGAATGAATGAAAGGCAGTGATGTCAGGCAGGACTGTTTTAAACATCATTTGCACATAACAAAGCCATTAGATTCATGGACTCTTAGCAATGGTGACTTATTGCACAAGATAAGGCCAATAAACACCTCAATATGTTCATGCTCACAAGTTCCTATCCCTAGTTAAGGAACTATTGGGAATTAATGGCACTAGGAGAAGAAGAGGATTTTTTTTTTTTGACATGGAGGGGGAGATTTGGTCCCTGGTCAGCTGGCTACATTCTGGTGGATGGCCCGTATATGGGCAGCACAAATTGGATTCAATGGGTTATAAAAACATACTAATAACAATTCTCAAGAGGACATAAAATTACTTTTTTAATCTGCTACCCGCAGGCAAAATGTCTAGACAACAAAACTTTTATCATATTAGCCACACGTATAATACACATACACACAACACACCCCCACACACACAGAGTTTAAAAGATTTCAATACAAGTAACATGAAAATCAATGGCAGAGGATCATATCACTGCCTGTTCCCCATCACCATCATGTATGTGTGAACCCACACATACACACATACACACACACACACATTAACCAAAACCAAAATTCACTACCCACAAATTGTATTAAGATCACTTGGGAGACCATTTAAAAAGCTTTAGCCACATGTTAGAGTCAAAACCCTGAGGATAATGAGGGGGAAAGATTTGAAACACCAATAACATTACTAAATCAGCAAAGATTCTGACAGTATTCTAATTATCTATCCTTATGCCCAGAGATAAATATAGTCCTGACCCTTCATCAAAGGAACGTGTCTTTGCAACAGACAGAGAACATTACAGAAAAAATACAACCAATAAAAATTAAGAGCGGTTGTGGAGCCCAGCCCAATTTATACATCTACAACACAATTCCTGAACCTAAGGCTCAGGAGTTGTTTTGGAAGATGGGGAGCAAAGATTGCAAAAGCCAGAGGATCAGAGAGACTGTGTCCCCTAGCAATGTCAGAAGCTATACCATTAAGTCTTACCAATATGGCTCCCTAAACATGAGCTGTACAAGAACAATACCAATAGATGTACTCACATGGAAGGGGGAAGCTTATGAGTTCTCTATGGTATACAAAGAACTACAAGGAACTAAAGAATCCTGAGAATGGGAGAAATAGTCTTCCTCAGGGACAAGCACACCATTGGTTATTCAATACAAATGCTCATCCCTGAAAATGTATATGAATAAGTACAAATAAGTAACATGAATAAGTACAAATAAGTAACATTAATCAATCTGAGCAGGTTGCATTTATGTCATTCATATACACATACTCATACTCATACACACACACACACACACACACACACACACACACACACACACACATATATATGGCCATGAATTAGAAAGAGAGAAGGGTATTCGGGAGGGCTTGGAGGGGGGGGGAGAGGGAGGAAGGGGAAATGACATAATTATATTATAATCTCAAAAGTAAAAAAAAACTATTTAGAATAAAAACAACAACTTTATTTTGCTCATACCATACCATCCCTTAGACATGTATAATTCAAGACAACTTCCAGGTGTGTGTGTGTGGGGGGGGGGTCTCTCCACAGGAAAAACAGATAAAGTAAATCCACAGGTTCTACAGCCCTTCAAAGGGCTTGCAGGAGTTGTAACTCATGCAAATCACTGAGGAGACATCTAAAAACAGCTGGGAACAAGGAAAGGCAGGAACTGTCAAAATCAGCCACTGGCAGTCTCCACTCAGGTTCCCAGTGACCTGCTTTTCAATGACCTTAGCAGCCTTCACCAACTGGATAATTTCAAATGATCTGTTGCCAAGAAATGCTTACAAAAAATGCTAAGGGGAGTTCTTCCAGCTTAAATCAAAGGATATTAATTATAAATATGAAAACATATGAAAGTATAGACTACCTGGTAAAGCACACTGTTTAATTCAGAGCACTCTGGTATTACAACTGTGGTAAAGTTATAACTCTTGGGTGGAAGTTAAAAGATAAAAACATTAAAAAGAACTTTAGCCACATAATTTGTAGTGGTTATACAATATGAAAAGTTGTAAATATTTACATCAAAAACATAAAAGTAGGAGAGAGAAAACACCAAGCGTTTGTGTAAGATCAAAGTTTGGAGGCCACTTAAAATACTTTTTATGTAACCCTCCTGACATTAAAGAGTACCTATAGCGCTTATAGAAACCAGAAAGGAAAAGAAATGAATCAACACAGAAAAATATTAACTAACCAAGAAAGCCAGAAATAAATACAAAAATGTATAAAGCTGCCCCCAAAAAAAATGTATAATGGCAACTGTACTAATTATGTTAAGTGTAAAGGGACTGACGTTCAGCCAGAAGACAGAGAGGAGCTGAGTGAATAGCTAAGGAGACCCAAGTATTTTTCTGTCTTCACAAGAATCTCTTCACTTTTAAGGACACAGTTGGATTGAAAGTAAGAGATGTTACACAAGTGGCAAGCAAAGGGGAGTAGAAATAGACCCACGTACATGACACGGAACATTCTTCAAAACTGTGGCATGAAAGGAGGCCCATTGTGTTGATAAAGAGGAAATCAATCAAGAAAATTAATCGTTGTTAATATGTCTGTACTCAACATCAGAGCTCTTAAATATATAAAGCAAATGTTAACAAATCCAAAGGGAGAAATGAACAGCAATATAATCACAGGAGAAGATTTTACTACCCCATCTCCAACGAAAAGTTATTCAAATCGAAAACCAATGAGGACACATTGGATCTGAACTCTTCTTTAGACCAAATGGTCTGACAGACAGGTACTGAACTTCATTTAGCAGCAGCAGAACAGAAATTCCTCTCAAGCACAGACAGGGCATTTTTCAGGGTAAGTCATCTGCTAGGACTCAGGGAAACTTTTAACAAACTTGGGGTGACTGAAGTGATATGAATTAATCTTATTATCTGTGGTGATATGAACCTAGAAATTGATTAATTGAAGAAAAACTTTTTAAAAATTACAAATAGGAAGAAATTAAGTTCAGCCTTCTCCACTGAGACAGTGAATCAGGAAATATATATATATATATATATATATATGAAATGCAACCAAAGGAGTAATAAGGGAAAACATTTATAGAAATAAACTCCAGATTAAGAAAGTGCAAACAGACGTGGCCTGGACAGGCAGAGGAAGCCTGAGATGACCCACCCCCATCCCCGTGCCATGTGACCCAGGTGGGCAGAGAACCTCTAAGATCACCCCTGCCAAGTGTCACAGGGCCCAGATGGGCAAACCATGCCTGAGACAACCCCAGACAACCAGAGATTCCAGGCACCACTAAGACAAGTAAGTGGTGACCCTGTCTCAGAGACGGAAGAGAAAGCAAGACAGAAAGATGTGTGCACAATATAGAGACCAGAAACTGAGGACTCAAGAGTATTAGGGCCGGGCGGTGGTGGCGCACACCTTTAATCCCAGCACTTGGGAGGCAGAGGCAGGCGGATTTCTGAGTTCGAAGCTAGCCTGGTCTACAGAGTGAGTTCCAGGACAGCCAGGGCTACACAGAGAAACCCTGTCTCGAAAAAACAAAAAACAAAAAAACGAAAAAACAAAAAACAAAAAAAAACAAAACAACAACAACAAAAAAAGAGTATTAGGGAATAACCTGATATGAATAGCCAGGAAATGCCACCTAAGGCCATGGTGAAGCCCTGGCCCACACTGCTGCTCAAGGCTACGTCTGAGTTTGTGGCCCTATAGCAATGGAGTGTATTACTACCAAAGGCCAGGCTGATGTCCCTGGTCTGGGGCCATGTTGATGTCTGAGAGCTGTGCAGAGCTGGCCCCACCCCTTGACTGGGCATCATAGGAGAGCTGGCCCCAAAGGCCTGAGAGCAGGAAAGCTGGGTCTGCCCTTGACAGCTTCAGCAATCAGGAGAGTAGGCCCTGACACTGGCCCAGGAAGCAGAATAGAGCTTGCTCTGGTTGTGGGGCTTTCCAGAGAGCTGGTCCTACACCGTCATCTGCCATTCAGTGGCATGGTCAAGAGAAAGATGCTTTCACCCCTCTTTGCTTTTTGCCCTCTGCAGCAGGTGAGAGAGCTGGCTCTGGGTTCTTAAGAGTAGGAGAGCTGGCCCTGGCCTTCACTGACTCCAGCACTCTGGAAAATGGGTCCTGCACAGTAGAGCTGGCCCTACTGGCATGGGGGTGGGTGGACAAGCCTAGAGGGTGTGAGCACTGGAAAGCTGGCCCTGCCCCTTTCAAGGGCAGTGCTGGAGAACTCACCCTGGTGGTGGGGGAGCAGGGGAGCTGGTGGACCCAAATCCAGGGCTTTGAGTTGACCCACCCCAACATCTACACCATCTATGAACTGCTGGACTATGGGAAGGGGACAGTCCTGCAGATCCAAAGCTATAGGATCTCCATGACACAGGGCAGTAATAGGATATCTGAGAGGAGTCCTGGTGGCGATCCAGTGTTAATACTGTAGCAGAAGCCAGAGGTCTCAAACCAGACCAATGATACATTGCAATGAAGTTCTGCAAGAAGCATGCACAAAAGGATGTACTGTGGGACACACACTAAACACTACACTGAGATTTGTTTTATTCTGTTTTTTTTTTCTCCAGGGGACAGTTAGCAAGGGTGGAGGGTGGGGTATGAGAAACAGATGAGTGGGATTGGATTGCATTATGTGAAAGTACCAGTAAAAAAATATTTTTAAAAAGTACAAACCAATCAACTGCATATTTCAAAGAATCAGAAAAGTCAAACAATGCCCAAAGCTGGTAGAAAAGAGAAAAACAAAAGTAACATTTAGAGGATCAATAGATAAAGTCATCCAGAAACAACAACACAATTGATTTTATAAAATAAAACTGGAAGATCTTTGTCTGGACAAAGAAAAAGAAGGTTGACATAAAATGAGAAGCAAAAGAAACCTTATTATGACTGGTAATATAGATCCTAAATATAGAATCCTAAAAACTACCAAAAGATTAGATAATCTGAAAGCAATAGGTTAATTCAATATGAACAAATTGATAGTGAAAAATGAAAGTGAATCATAGTAAAATATCCCCCCAAATATTAAATATGGAGGAAGATGACTTCACTGTTGAATGGAAGAACAACTGACAACCATGCTTCTCAAAGTCTTCCTAGCAAATTTAGTTCAGCACCTTTATAAAAACATTGGAAACCCTAGAATAAAAATGACTCACCCTAAACAAATCAATACATGTCAAGCATGCCATTAATAAAATGAAGGATTCAAGTCACACGGCCATCGTAACAGCTAGAGAGAGTAAATCAGACAACAGTCAACAGCTTTTCTTGGTTTAAAAAAGAAATAAAGAAGGAATACATCTGAATGAAACAGAAAATCAGTTAATTGCACTCTTAGAAAACAAAAGTATGTCTATAATACCCCACAGTTCTGGGAATAAAAACTGAATCTGCATTTTTATGATTATACAAAAGCCTCCAACTGATACTACTTAAGAATCCTTGTGTTTTGATGAGGCAAGGTGCCAGGTGACTTCAATCCCAGCATTCACAGAAGCAGATACAGCCGGTTCCCTGTGAGTTGGAAGCCACCTGCTCTGCGTAATGAGTTCCAGCCAGGCAGGCCTACATGGTGAGGCTTTATCTCAAAACAGAACAAAACAAAAGAAAGATTCTCTGTGTGTTACTCCTCCCAGACTTACCATGTATCTGTTCATTTTCAAGATCCAATACATGGTATTTGTTCTGCATGGAACAGTTTTTATCTCTGCAAACTTCAAATGCCAGCTAATTCACATGAATGAATGAGGGGATATGCCTTCCCATCCCCTTCAACTAACATTTTCATATAGTCTTACATTAGCCTGCCATTTTCCTCATAAAAGTTACTTACCATTTAAGCATTACTGGTGTGCCTAATATCTCTCTGCTTGTTTCCATAGGAACAGAAGTGATGTTTTTAATTACCAGACTTTCCCACATCTGGATCACTAGAGTGCAGGTTTTCATATATATTACTTGAATTAATCCATGTAGTCTAGGCCTACATTGGACACTCACTTGCCGTGAGAATGTTGGCAAATTAGGTTTTAGGGCTCAAGATTCTCAACTTGTAAAATGAGACGAGCTGGCCTCCCGAGAGACATCTCTCACTCTGTGCACTGGATGCATCTCTCCCATCACAGTCCCAGCTAAGCCATGACCACAATTCAACCTTCTGTCTTTATAAGTTGCTCACTTAGGCATGTCACTGTGGGATGCTCTTTTGCTCACCTCATTACAATCCTGCTAAGATCGACTAATGAACCCCCACCTCCCGTTCCTTTAAAAGAGAAAGCAGAGATAGGAACAGCAGAGAGAATTGCTGAAACCGCATCATGCTCATTATTGGGCCAGAAGGCATGATAGTCTAAAATGTTAGCCTGTACGAGAATCCCCAAGATGCTCTTCGGAATGAATATTTCTCAGTTCTGTTTCTGTGTATTCTGCCTCCATGGTTGGGGGTAGGGCCAAGAAAACCTTCATCACAGGAGACCAGGTGACTCCAATAAAGGCGGTACTTGGTTATACCTAGAGCAATACAAAGTTCCCTGTAGTAAGGCATCTGAAGACAATCCTAACAACATATAAAATAGTGAAGAACTAAAAGGAGACCCAGGCTTTATAAGAGGAGGTGATTTGGTTTACTATAAGCAAGTTTGCTCTCCTCAGGACATTTCCAGTGTTGAGAGACATTTTGTTGAGTCTGGGAGAAAGGAGTGTGTTACTTAGCATGCAATTGGTAGAAGCTGGAGATACCTCAAACCATCCTAAAATATGCAGGAATATGAAATATTCTCTTCAACAAGAATAGTCTGCTTCAAATGTTGACTAAACTAAAGTCAAATACAACTGCCATGTCAGGAATGGTTCTACAGCCCTGTCATCCCAGCACTTGGGAGGGGGAAGCAGGAGCTTCGGGAGACAAAAGTTATCCTTTGGTTTATAGCAAGTTCAAGGACAGTTTGGGCTACATGAGTCTCTCTCTCTCTCTCTCTCTCTCTCTCTCTCTCTCTCTCTCTCTCT
>NW_021620926.1:3693276-3731548 GCF_004785775.1 Grammomys surdaster
TCTCTCTCTCTCTCTCTCTCTCTCTCTCTCTCTCTCTCTCTCTCTCTGTGTGTGTGTGTGTGTGTGTGTGTGTGTGTTTGTGTGTGTGTTACTTGATACTATGACTCTTGGGCCATATGCCAAAAATATGTCACTTGATAACATCAGAATCTGCTGACCAAACCTAGGTGCTAACCTGAGACACCATTTCAACACCTTGAAATGCTACCTCAGCGCTTCGGGGCTAACCACATTGGTGAGACAGGTTCATTAATTATCAAGCATGAGCTTCATTAGTAAGGCTTACTATTTGATGTAGAATTTGTGTGGTTTTCTAAAGAAACAACACACCACCACAACAATGCCTGGGTGTGAAATAGGCTCCCTGACTCCTGTGGGCAAAAACCTCAGGCATGATTCATACCAACATGAAAAAGGTACAGTGAGGAAGCACAGCTTCTCCTTTAGGGGCTATAAGCTTTTTATCAGGAGTAGACTAAAACTGTCTCTCTTCACATTCATCCTACTCTTAGACGGAATGGGAAGAGCTAAGGTCTGCTTACACAACATAAAGGTGGCACTGGAGCCAGACACTGAAAGGGAATGTAAAGGTGAATGAATGAGCTGTGTTGGTTAGTGGAGAGAAGTTCCTTCAAATGTTCTAAGACAGACTCAGCCTCACTGCTGAACAAAGCTTGGCATTGATTAGTCATTCATTGGCCTCTGGATAGCATATGGAGAATCCCACTCATGGTCTTTGAGATAATATCTATAGTCTCACCAAACAGAAGGTGCAATGGAAACTGACAGCAGCCTTTACTGGCCAAAATGCATGATGAGAATAAAGTTAAATCTTAACTTTAAAACTAAGACCATAACTAGTGTGCCAAAGTTTCTCATATAGTCTGAGAATGCTGTGGCTGGGAAGTCATCCGGCTAGTGAAGTGCTACCGTGCCAGCCTGAAGACTAAGGCTACCACCAAAATCCATGTAAAAAAATGCTCATGCTTGTCATCCCAGGAATGGGGACATGACTAGATAGGTGGGACCCCAGATTTTGTTATGCAGCTACCCTAGACTACTTAACAAACCCCAATAGGTCTCTGTCTTACAAAACAAAGAAGAGGATGTCCCTGAGGATTGGCAACTCAGGTTGACTTCTTTGACCTCTGGCCTCCACACACCTGCACACACACACACACACACACACACACACACCAAAGTAAAGACTTGACAGTTCTGAAAGTGCATCCTACTGCCTTAAACCAACTTCCAACTAGAAACAATAAGGGATGCATGCAGTAAAGATTCCTTAGGCAGGAGAATGATTAGAAAGACAGAAAAAAAATAAACTGTATGAAATACATCAAATTGCAGTCGCAAAGGGAATGTCAGAAGGCTCAGAGACAAGATGCTAAAATGAAATTGGTGCCGAAGAAATAACAGCATACTTTCAGCGACAACAATATTTAATGCACTTAGAGGTTTTGTAGAATACCCAAAGAGCTTCCTGACTAGCAAGCCTTAGGACTGAGACTGCTTCCCTTTATTTAACACACATCTCTCCTGCTCCAATTATAACTGGCATTCCTATCCTCTCCTCAGAAATGAATAGCATGATCTAGTTTTCCCATAGTAGCAGTAAGAACAAGAGAAAATTATAATGATGATAATTTTTGAGAAGAAAACTTGCTTTTTGATGAAGATGATAATACCTTCACCAGCACTTTAGGAATCAACAGTGAGATGCTTCTTCCTCTCTCCTGCCTTTGGGATGAAATCAATAAGACAGGGCTGGTGCTCAACCTTTATGTGCACACAAATCACCTGAGAATCTTATTAAAGTGGAAAGTCCAATTTAACAGCAGAGGCTCCCAAGACTCTGCACTGGACAAGCTTTCCAATGATGCCTGTGTTTCTTGTCAATAGACTACATTTTAACTAAGTAGCAACGGATTTGACTTTTTCTATGAAATTGCAAATAATTGAATTACTTCAACTAATATTTAATAAGGATGTAAAAATGGCACTAAGTATAACACTGGGCTTATCCTGGAGAAATTTACAAGTGTACAAAAACATTGGGAAAATCTCAGAGCTGTCAGTTAATGAAGGAACCAGTTGAGGGGTTGAGGGTTGAATCACTAACAACCCAGAAACACTGACAATCAAATAAGGCATCCATCCCTTTCTTCCTGTGCATAACCTTTGAGAATTTCTTCCTAACCTTTATGACTGCAAATCAAACAGGGTCACTCTTAGACAATGTGGATCTCCATTCCCTTCTTCTTCTTCACAACCTTCAGAACTCAAATGAGACAAGGTCACCTTGAGACAATGGGAAGGAGAGTGCCAATCCCCTTCTTTCCATAAACAACCTTTAGAGCCCCAAATCAGATGAGGTCAGTCGAGGACGATGAGAGAATTACACAACCCTTGCAAGGACTATTTCATAATCATGTCTGAAAGCAAACAGAAGCAAAAGCATTACCAAGCAAACACAGCAGTGATTACAACATCACATCGTGAGCTTTGTTCTAGCTCTTAAGTAAAATTTATCAACACAAGCAATTATGGGCTCAAGCTCCCTTCCTAACAGCACCTGAGGTAGGCATAGTACTGGTCTCTCAGAGGAGCAAGGACTCTAATCCCTGGGATGTACAATACACTGGTCATAAAGGAGAACATAAGGTTGACAATGAGCTTGTCTTGAGGTGGGAGGTTTTTGTACTTTGTCTTGGTTGTCCCTGATGGAATAACAAGAAATTTTGTAAGTAGAAGAGGAAGACAGGGAACCTAGTGCTGGAATCTTGCAGTGGTTTACAGCTCTCTTTGAAGAAGGGTGAAGGTGTCCAAGCTAAGAATGTTGGGTTTCCTATAGAAACTGGAAACTCATCAACTATCTTCTAGGAACTCTGAAATGAATGCTAACCTTCCAACAACTTATCTCTGAGTCCAGGAAGAGCCATTCTCAACTCCCTCCCAGCCTCTAGATCTGTGAGAAGATGAGTGTATGTTGTCTTAAGCTGCTAAATCTGTGGTACTTACAAGAAAGATATACAACTAATATAGTCTCTAATGCAAATAGTACCTCTACTTCCCTCAACATCCTCCAGAACTCCTAATCCAAGTCCAAACTCTGTAACAATCCCCTAAAAACACCTTCTGGTGAGATGCCCTGCAGTTTCCAATGTTGTGGGTGTCATAGAGCAACAAGTTAAGAGACCCAACTTCACTGAGTAAAAATCTATTCCTGCAGTTGATGGAAGATACTTTATTGAAAGTTCTTTCAGTGCAATGGAACAATACTAATAAACTGAGTCATAACTTCTAAAGCAGAACAAGCAATGTTACCAGAAGTTGAGTAAGACTTCTTGAAGTCTCCATAGGAATTTTCTGGAAGAGAGTAGAAGAGACAAAGAGGTATGAAACTCCCCTCTTACCTGAAACTGAGCCTAGAGAAAAGAATGGGCTTCTGTGCACCTCTGACTGCTCCTTTTCCAGAAACTATAAGGAAACTTTTAAATTCATAAACAACTCATGAGAACTAGTTACATTTTACTTATACATTTAGTTTGTTTTGTGTATCTAAGGAAGAAGGATTAAGGACTACCAGGTAGAATAGATCTACAGCTAGAATAAGGGTCTACCCAAGAAATGATGAAGTGTGAATTGAGGCAGAAACATTAGGAACAAAGATCCGATGTCATTTCTTGGACATAATGAAATAATAATAATAATATTGGCACTAAGATTAAAAACGGTGATTAACAATTACTTAATCCTTTTTAAGTATGTGACCATTCTGAATGATCTTGCTAATGTCAGCAATGTTTTCATAGCATTGGCAAACACATAACTAATGTTTTTTTTCTTTTCTTATCAATGGCAAACCAGTAAGCATGTGTAGTATCAGAAGACTTCATCTTGGTACTATTAGTTCAAGACTTGTTTTCCCATTTGCTAAATATTTACCCACTGGGACAAATTAATCTCTAGTAACTTCCTCAGTTGAAACCAGTCTCTCCCAAGATATTTGTCAGATTTAAATAAAATTCTATTCACACATTTTATAACCTGTTAACCACTATGTATAATGTATGATACTGTTATTGACTAGGAAGAATGGCAGTGACAACATCAGTCATGAGGGGGCAGGTCTCTGCATGATAGAAAGGAGGAAACAGGAAGAGGAAAGGGCTGCACAGCTTCTCTCCCTTAGCGCTTACACAGCATTTTCAGATACTAGGCGAGCTTGTCCTTGAGAGGAGGTTACTAGGTCAGTTCCAGCGTTATTCCTCCAGGTCCTGTTTTCAAAGTGTCCAGTGTCTTCAGCAAACTTTACATTTTTGGATGAAGCCAAGGGAAATGCTTATATTGGTTCTGGAATCTTGTGGGGTGCCTGGACCAAGAACTAAAAGAGAGGACTTCATGTCTGGCACCAGGTTTTTTGTTAGATAGTCTTATAGCTTTGAGAAGAGTATTATCACCACAAATGGATTAACTTCGTTTAAACCATTTAATGCATGTATTATACATATTTTTAAGTAAAAATGTGCTGTTTCCTTACAGCTCTTTCAAACATCCAATGTGTTATTTATCCCTCTTGCTTCCCACTCCCTTCAGGAATTATCCTCTCTTCTTATTTTCCCTGTTAAAAATCTTCAGTTTTTCTTATTTATCCCTCCCAAGAGTGCAAAAATCAAAGAATAAAAAAATGACCCCCCCATCAAAAAATGACCCAATTATAAAGTGGGCTATAGATTTGTACATAGAGTTCTCAAAAGAATAAATAAAAATGTGTAAGAAATGGCTTTTTTTTAATGCTGGAAATCCTTAGCAATTAGAAAAATGCAAATTAAATTACTTCCTGGGGTAAAATGGGATGGCCAAGATAAGGGGAAAATCTGACAAGGAACACTGATTGGAATGTGGGGTAAGGGAAGCCTTCACTCAGTGTTGATGGGATTGCAGACTGATGCAGCCACTATGCAGATCAGGGTGGAAATCTTTCAGAAACCTAAAAGCAGATCCCCATAGAACCTGGTTATTTCACTCTTTGGAATCTACTCAAAGGAACTGATATCTGACTGCACATTTGCCCAGCCATATTCATTGCAGCTCTATTCACAACAGCTGTGAAATGGAAACAACCTGAATGACTTAATGATGAAAATGTGGCACACATGCGAGGTGGAATTCTGTTCATCAGTAAAGATGCAGTTAAATGGATGCAAGTAGACAATACGCTGAGTTAACCCAGACCCAGAAAAACACATGTCACGTTTTCTCGCATATTTGTGGATCTTAGCTGTGACTCTATACATGTAAATAAGTGACCTGGCATAGTCAAAGAAACCAGGAAGGTAATGGGGACCATAATAGGATGAAAGACCTCTAGAGAAGGCGTAGTGAGACACAGGTGCTATGAAGAGAGAAAAAGGACAGGGAGAGGGGGGCAGCTTTAACTGGGTAAGCAAATGGAGACTACTAAAGAAACTCACAACTAGTCAAATTGCAGAGAATAATGGACCATACATCCCTCTCCAGTTGGTACACCTAAATTTCAAAAAACACCAGAAAGATTGTGAGAACTAAAGAACTACAGTGTTTGCTACCAAACAGTGTCCTCTATATATGACAGGACAGCTACACCCATGTAATACCAACAATATGGTTACCCAGGAAGACCTGGGTAATAACAACACCAGGTCACATGACAATATGGATGGGGGAGGGATCTCACAAGGCCCCTCCCCTAAGTGAGAACTATGGACAATTAATGGCCTGCTGAGGGAGGGAGAACCAGTTTCGCCAGGGATGAACCATAATCAGTTATCCAGTACCAAGTTGTCATCCCCAAGCATACATATACATATTATAAATACATTACATTAAATAATTAAAAAGATGAGAGAGAGACAGAGAGAGAGAGAGAGAGGGAGAGAGAGAGAGAGAGCAAGAGAGAGAGAGAGAGAGAGAGAGAGAGAGAGAGAGAGAGAGAACCTAAAGAGGAGGAATAAGCAAACATGTTCTTCAAATTCTGAGATGGTAGTAATAAAGATGCTAGGACTAGATCAGAAACAGAGACAAAGTAGCAAAAAAAAAATCAGCTAAAGACTGGGAATGAAAATTAACAGGGTCAGTAGTGACCTGTGCTTTACAGTCTGTTGTTTGGACTGAAGGTCAGTCTCTCTCACTTTAAATTAGATCCTGCTTGTCAATGAGCTCTTCAATGCATAGCTTTGCAGGGCATCTTAAGAGCGTGTCATTCATAAATGGAAGAGGATTGCCGTTGTAAGAATGATCATTGTAGCGTATAATGGGATGTCAATGAGAATACTCGGCAATAGCAGTGCAGCGATGCAAACACTTAACATGGATATATTTTACTTTCTAAATTCATCCCCACCAAGAGAACTCAGGGATTCTGGGAAAACCCCTATATCCACAACCACAATAAAAAAAAGTCCAAGATGAGTTCTTGGACTAGTTTGTTGAGCTGTACAGAAGAGAAACTATGTCATAGTGATGTAGGCCATTTCACAAGACATAGAAGCCTGCATGAATGGTTGTATCCTCCATGTCCAGAATACTCTGAATATCACATTTAAAACAATATTAATTAATGTAAACAACTGAGTAAAATAAGGAACTATGAACCAGTGTTAATATTGGTTGAAATAAAAAAATAAGCAAACACAACAAATAAAGAGGAGACAAGCACAATACTAAATAATGAATACAATAAGACTTTAAAAATCGTTCATTCTAAATGGGGAAATGACTTCATAGTGGAGAAACTTGAAGAAAGCCTATTTATAAGGAGGTGAACTGATAATATCAACCAAATCTGCATAAGCCAACACATTCCAGCTCTGATGAGGAGCGCCGAGGTCACAGCTTCACTTCAATGGCCGTTCTGCAAGATGCTTCAATGGGAAGAAAAGCCAAGAACTTTCAACAAAGCACTTGGTCCATAGTCTTCAAACTGGCTGATGCCAAGAAGCACAAAGGCTGAGAACTGATCCAGACTGAAGAACACTAAAGAGACATATATTATACATGGTTGGGCCCTGCTACCAGAGTCAGTTCCAGACAACTGCCTAAAGGCAGAACAGTGAGTGTGCGTTGTGGGTTGGGGGAAACTACAGCCAAGGGCCTTGCCTCAGTGCAAACTGGAGAAAGTGATTGACATATTTTGAAGGAGACTATTAATGTCCTTTATTAATAAATAATGGATTTACACTCTTTTAATGAGTTTCATATATTAAATAGTGAACACCTAGAGGACTATGTTTTATCTCAGTGCTCCTACAACTTAGGGTGGTGCCCAGTGTTGTCACAGCATACTGAGTGTCTACCAACTGAAGGGATTATCTCTTGAAGACAGTCAGCTTCCAAGTCAGGCTCTTTCTGCTTGAATGGTTATATAGTTGCAAAGTACTAAACACATTGCCTAGAGCCAATACTTCTTAAGGCATGAGTATATTAGATTTATAATGAACTATACCATATTTACTCTTATAAAGCAGAAACCCAGAGCCAATATTTCTTAATGCATGAGTCAGAGTATGAGATTTATAATGGAATATACCATATTTATTCTTATAAAGCAGAAACTCAGAGCCAATACTTAATGCATGAGTGTATGAAATTTATAATGGACTATATCATATTTACTCTTATAAAACAGAAAAGTTAGCAAGTCCATGAACAATTAATTGAACATATTCTTAGAGTATAATAAACACTTGATGTATGAATGAATTATGATTCAGAACATAATCTGAAAACAAGACAGGAAATTGGCTGCCAGTGTAGACCACACATCATCTCAAGTGCTCTTGATGGCAACCATCATTCCAGAGAATAGCGGATTCATTTTTCTTACTAGATATCTGTATAATTAGAGGTGAAGAAGTTGGAGAAAATGAAACCTATCTATTAAAAAAGGGGAAATACACTGTACGAGTTCAACAGTTAGCTTTGCTTTATTGATAACATCTTAGGAGTTTCCTAACTAACTCCAATTAATTGTAATTAATTCATCAATCTATGGCATTCAGGTTTCACAGATACCAAGAGAATAATCAATCTACGCTGACTATTTGAGTAATTAAAAGTAACAACTGCTAGTTGTTTGGACTACATCTAGGACAGTTCTCTCTTTTGCATTTATTTGCATTCGCTCTTTAAAGTTTGAAACAATGTGTTTCAATCATATACTTTATCCCCTCTCCCCTTTCCTTTGTGCCCTTGTTTGTTTGTTTGTTTGTTTTGAGTCTTTCAAGACCAGTTTGTGCTGCCCAAATATTCTTAGATGTGTTATCTTCCTCTGTTGTGAGGTCAACTGGGGCAACTCTCTTAGAAGAACCATTCTCTTCCCTCTCCCAGGAGTTGATGATTGTCAATACCCTTACAGCCTGGGTGAGATTGTGTAACCAGCTCCTATCTACATGCTGAGACATTCTCTGGCTTTGGCTTTGACAGGCATTTTGCATGCTGTGAATACATATGTGCAGCTGCCCTGTTGTGGCCACAAGACACTGTTGTTCCCTTATAGTCAGCAGCTGCTTCCGGCTCTTACATTCGTCCTGTCTTCTCTTCTGCAACAGTCCCTGACCCTCAGGCAGAGGAGGTGCCATCTATGTGTTCTATTATGCCTGAGCATCCTTCTTTTATTCTCTGCATCTTGGCCAGTTGTGTGTCTTTGCATTAATCATCATCTACTACAAGGATAAGCTTCTCAGATGAGTGTTGAGAGACGCGTTGATCTGTGGGTATAATAATATCATTAGCACTCGATTTAATATTAAATCCAATTAGTAAAATAATACTAGGTGCTCCTCCAGGATTTTGGTCCAATAATAGTGCCAGGTATGAGTCTCTTCATCTAGTGGAGTGGGAATTAAATCCAGTCAGAGAGCGTCTCTTATTTCCTTAATAGTCATACCACTGTTACACCAGTGAACATGTTTTACACACACACACACACACACAAGTTAAAATAGTTACCTAATAATAAGGCAACAATGCCCCACCAGAGGCTAGAAAATAAAAAGCCAAGTGCAAGGAATCGGTTACTTTCTTTGGACTTCCTGCCCAATGAGGACCCATAGACCCAACAACATTAAGATTATTAGCATTGTTCTTGGTTACCTTCCAGAACATGATGGTAAGACCCTATTGCTGAAGACACCCCATTTTTGAGTCATAGGACATGGAGAAATCAATCTGGGACCAATCCAGAAACTTCACCCCTGCTGGTTAGCTTTCACAGTACTGGAAGGTGCTACGCACACCACAAGAGGAGAAAAGTGTCCCTTAGCCATTTCCACACGTAAACTTCAGTTAAGATCAGCCACTGGAGATTGAAAATGGGTTGATGAATTTAAGGCCATGCAAACCACAGCAAAATCAAAGAGCAGAACAAAAGTATGTATGATGCATGAAACAAATTTATTAGGACACTAACAGTAAGACCCTGCCCACACACCCCAACTGGAAGTACATTTATGTTGATGTCGTTTCCAGTCTCTCATGAAAGAGTGGGTCTTGCTTCTCTTAGCTGTGGATGAGTTTCAGCTTGGAGATGGGCTCCTGCTCAGCATTACAGGAGAACCAGACCACAGTGAGTAGACTGTATCTTGCAACTGCCATGGGAGGCTGGAAGGCAGACATTGCTTTTCAGGTTGTTTCTTGTGACGGTAGCTGGTTGAGGGTCCTGTAGTCTCCAGAGCCATTGGTCCATCAGTAGGTGCTGTAGCCGAAGCCAGAGCCAGAGCCCCATGGCCTGTAAAAGCTGCTGCCATAGCAACAGCCTGGATTTTGGAAGTTACTAACACCACCATAGCAGAAGTTGCGGGAGCTGTAGATGGTTCCACAGCCATGGTTCAAGGGAGAGCCCAAAGGCACAACACAGTTCAGGGGGGTAGCTCTGTAGTTCCCGTGGAAGTTGGTTCCATAGCAAGGATACCCTTGGAAGTAGTTTCCACAGCAGAAATAACGAGTCATGGTGGCAGATGAGGAGAGAGGGTTGGATAGACTGTGAAGAACAAGTTACCCAGGTGTGAATGAAGCATCTCCTCCGCACTCGACTTTTTATACCTTGAGCTGGTGGACATGACACACCAGTCATTGCACACCTTCCCACAAATTTGCATAAATAAGCCTATTATTTTTCTAGTAAAATGTGCATAAAGAAACCCACAGACTCTTTGCCCACATTTTTGTTAGCTTTTCTGTTTACAAAGGAATGTGTGCTATCTTCAAAGCCAGTGACCATCTGTGACACACCACTGAATGCTTTTCATAGGTGCCCCATGGTTTAACTACTGTCCTGGTTGCATCATCTGAGGCTCTAAATCTTCTGCCTAGAAACTCCTCCCAGTTGACAGAACTAGGCTAAAAGGCTTTGTCAAGAATATAAACACTCAAACCAAGACATAACCACTCTCTGGGATTTTTTACTCTTGGGTAAAAATCATTCTAAAACATTAGACAAAAGCACTATAGACATCATGATATTCACTTCCTGTGTCATTCCAAAATGCTTGCACTTGAAAGAAGAGTTTATTTGGTGATGGAGAACATCATTTAGAACCAGGTAAAAGTAGTGAGTGCAGAATGGTGTGAATATGTTAGATACCACTAAATCATTGGCCTTTGAACAGCTTGTTTTGTATAAAATCATCTGAACACATTTTTCCCAAGAGCATTGCATAAAAACATCATCTGAACAATTCTTTTTAAAATTACATGAAATTGGGAGTGAGGAAATACATTTGTGGAAGGGTGGAGGAGGGAGTGGGAGAGACACAGTGTATACATGTATTAATTTTTAATTAAAAATGAACAAATCTTTTCATAGAGGCTGTAAGGCCACCACATTGTACGATAGCTCAGGAAGAAAACTTACCAGGAATTTTCATCTGTCTCCTTTATGAGCATCTTCCTTGTTAACACATATTTTATTTTTTTATTGAGAACATACAATCTTTTCTTGTAAATCTTAATCATTGCCAAACTATCTTCTGGTGGTGGTGGTGTGCTGGAACTGAATGGAATCATGGCTATTTCAAAGTCATGTTGTACTGCATTTGGTTCTAAGTAGTTGCTAGTAAACCAAGCCTGAGAGCCATGACCCAGTTAAAAACTACAAGTTATATTCCTGAATGTAGAATGCTCCCTTCTGATCCCCACTGTGTTATGAGCAACCTTCCTTGTGATGAGTGAAATCAGGCCAAATTTGAATTTAAAATGCTAAATCTGTACCAAATCAAACAATTAATAAATAGCCATCCTCCTGTGTGAATAAAAGTCTGTGTTCATTAAAAACAAAAGTGGTAAATTTGGCCGGGCATAATGGTCCATGCCTACAATCCTAGCACTTCAGAGTTCAAAGCCAATCTCCATTACAGAATGAGACCTTGTACAGAAACAATGTTTTATGGATATTTAATAGACAAAATGAATTAATCCCACTAGAACTGATTTACTGAGATTCTTTCTTGGATTCTATCTACAGAACATCTTCTAAATGGGTATTGCTTCATAAAATTATTAAATTTATGAATATATTTATATAAAATAAGAAGCAAAACCATCTTTGAATTAACTTTTAGGAAATAGAATGAATTAATAATATATTTCACCATATTAATTTATTCATATAAATATATACATATTTACCTCACATAGATTTACAGGAAAATCAAATACTATTGTTCTGTTAAAGGAACATAGTAATAACTGAGTCCTAATGACATACTGCTGTATCCATAATTAATGTCTCACTCAGTTATCATAAGCTTCCTCCTGCAGCAGATTGGAGCTAATACAGAGATCCACAACTGGACAGTGTGCAGACCGTAAGGGACCTTGGAACACCCAGCCCTAAATGGAATGTCTTCATCAAGCCTCTCCCTTCAGGGTCTAAGGAGCCATGAAGAAGAGGAGACAGAAAGAGTGTAAGAGTCATAAGGCAGGGAGAACACTAAGAAAACAAGGCCCTCTAAATCAACAAGGTATATATATGAACTCAGAGAAACTGAGGCAGTGTGCGCAGAGCCTGCACAGATTCAAGCCAGATCTCAGCACTGAGGGCAGGAAACGGACACAAGCTCCCATCCCTAACCGAGAAGCTATCATCAACTGGCGACTGCTTACAAAAAAAAAAAAGAAAAAGGAAGAAAGAGAGAGGGAGAAGGGATGAAGGGAGAGAGAAGGAGGAAGGGAGGAGAGAGAGGGAGGGAGATGGAGAGAGGGGCAGGGAGAGAGAGGGAAGGAGACGGGGAGAGAGAGAGAGAGAGAGAGAGAGAGAGAGAGAGAGAGAGAGAAATAGATTCATTTCTCCAATGGAGTCACATTGGGTATACAGTATACAGACTATACTCAGGATCAGCAGTAGATGGTCAATGAACTCAATGGCATTTTTGGAGATTTCTGTGTCTCATAATCCTCTGTTTGGGGCATGTTTTACCTTACTGGTCTTTTGCTTATATATCATGGCTTCCAATTTTGTGTTTTTATGGTGTGTGTATGTGTGTTTCTCATGATTTTTGTTTTGTTTTGTGATTTGTTTTGTTTTATTCTCATTTGTTTGTATAATATTTTTATTTGCTAGTTTGTTTTCTACAGAAAAAGAGAAAAGGCATGGAGTTGGAAGAGTAGGGAGGTGAGGAGAGTCTGGGAGGAAACGAGATGAGAAAACTATGGCCAGAATATATTGTGTGAAGGATGGGAATTCTATGGACTCTACATAAAATAATACAGGAAACGTGAGACGTTTGTGAGTAAGCAAGGGCAGAAGTAACTAAGTTCCTTCTGCCAGATCACTGCAACCTGCAATTTAGATATACTGCCACTAGATGGCAGTAGCATTTCACTTACAGTCTGCCCTTGAGGATTGGGGTTCTCTGATGGAAACAGGTGAACACTCCTATATTGGCAATTCAGGATTCCAGGAGTTCTTCCTCCAACCAGCATGAGATTTTGAAAGTAATTACTCTTAGTACTTCGGATGATTTTCATGAGTAAAACCATTCTCATAAACTCAGGGTCAATCTTTGCAGAGGGGTTAAGCAAGCATCGTTGTTTGGCTACTGCGTGAGACTGCCCTGGGCTGCATATCTCAGAGTAAGGTGTGTTGCACATGCGTTGCATGTATCCTGGTTCCTTCAACTCTTGGTGATAAGTATAAAAAAATGCAGATGCCTCATTTGTCTTTTTCATTTTCATCTGCTCTCTGACTCCTGTCTGGTTGGAAATGGAGGGTGAACTAATGGCCCTCTAGAAGTCTCCCCAGAGAAAAATCACCCTGAGTGGCCTGTTTTGGTTAATCCAAGTCAAAAGAGAATGGTTCATTTTCTCCCCCGTTTCCTTTTTTTTTTTTTCTTGAGTTCTATTAGACTTTCCTGAGGCAAATTCTCAGCCAAATAATTTATTATTATTCATTCAGTATTTATTTTTTATTCTAAATATGAGTAATAATGAATATTCATAAAGAACTCATTCGGTGTTAAGCTCTGTTCTACATACTACGTATGATATTTATTTATATATTTTCCAAATAGAATGCTAAATGATAAAGAGATAAGATGTGCTGTGCACTCTTCCAAGCACTTGACAAACACTAATTTAATTTTTACAATGATCCTATGATGTGAGTATTATGGTATTTTATATGAAAGTTGCCTAAGGTGACATACTTACCACTCAGCAGAATCAAACTTCGAGCCCATTTGATCCACTCCAGGCGTTATCCCAGCTGCTTCCCTATGCTGCATCTGTGATGTCATTAAAACTTTTAAAAGGACAGCGTGTAAAGCGCTTCGGATACACAATCCATTGTGCTGTTTTTCCTGACTATACCAGCCAGTAAAGGCTCATTATGGCTTCAGGAGCAAACACCCACGAGGTATCATGCTTTGAAAGACCTAAACAATTTCAAATCCACCTCACTCCTGTTTCTCGGGCTGGTGAGCATCGTGGGTGTACGCTTACGACCCAGAGACTTAAGGTGGGGTAGAGCTATCATGACCTGGAATATCGCAGACAGGGAACACTGTCGCACATAGCACTAAGTGGTCCTTGAAGGTTTTCTGCAGCCATCAAGCATGGTTTCCCTCCTCTTCTCATCTCTTAAAGTCTGGCTACTTCTCAGTGTCCATGCTAGGAAGTACAACTCTACTTCGTACCTGGCAGGAGATAGTGGATGTTCCTTACACAGACCGAACAGCCCAAACAGACAGACATACATACATAGATAGATAGATAGATAGATAGATAGATAGATAGATAGATAGATAGATAGATAGACAGATAGATCACCACTGCACTGTACCACATAAACAACACAGTCATGATGTGAGCCCAGGAAGCATAGACTTTAAAGTAGCATGAAGACCTTCCACCAAAGCCCATTATGTACCCTTCTGCCTGGGAACGGAAGGTTCCGTAGAAGGTCGGTAGAAGGAATTGTGTTTGACCCCAAGTCCCGCTGATGCCTGCGTGCTCTTGAGACTGTGACAACCTGTTCTGGTGTAGAGGGCACCACACAACACTCACAAGAAAAAAGCTAGCCCTTGACCAAGTTCCCACCAAAGGTCACACCTGACCCTGTAAAGAGTAGCTCCTGTATTTCCTTGAGCAACCTCACCTCAGTGAGGAGATCTGGACTCACTCATTGGAGCAGCAGCCCAGACTCCAGAAAAGGCCACTGAAGAATTCATAAACCTCGAGGATGTCATTGCAGCTGAGAAACTGTGTGGACTGCAGAAATGGACCTGCCTGCAACCACAGCAGCGTCTCCCACACAAGCAACATCTTTAACACACAACCTCATTAGACGTCTCTCCCTCGGAAAGCGACTCTGTAAAATCGGAGACAGTGTGAACACAGGGACACGAGAAACATGGAAACATGGTGTCACCAAAGAACCCCATTTGCTCTCCTGCCACTGACTCCAAAGAAAGAAAACTGCTGTAAAAGAATTTCAAAATAATGATCGCCCGCGAGACTCAGTGGGATCCATCACGTACAGACAGGCAGTGCAGCGGGGTCCACAAAGCAGTTCTGATCTGAACAAAGATACGAACACAGAACTGGAGATCATTTACTTTGTAATTATGGAGCCAAAGACTCTAATAGTCAAAAGAATATTCAAGAGCACTGATAACAGACTAGACCAAGAAGAGGGAAATACACTTTTGATTTTGAAGGCAGAAATTTGAAGTAAACTCGTTAGAGGAAAAACAACAAATGAAAGTTAAAGAAATTTATAAATCAAGGCAAACCAAAAGATACATGAGGCACCGTTGAGCCAATAAATGTCCGCACCTCGGATGTTCACCAGGAAGAGTCACAGAATTTAATGAGATAACAGCTCAAATTTTCCCAAGTCTCGGGAGAGATACAGACATCCGGTCCACAAACCCCCCATGGTACAATCAGAACAACAGAGAAAGAGCTTCTCTGGGACAAATGAGGAAGCATAAAAATTCGGTGACTGAAGATTACGGAAGAGGACAGTGTGCGCCAGGATGAGAGGCTGATTAACAGCACTTCAGTGAGCGTGGAGACGTTGGCACGGTGCTGGCCTGGTGTAATTCATCTCAGATGAAATAAGTCAATCTTTGTCTAGCTCCATGTCAGAGTTGGAAAGCTACCGTTAGTAGCAGGTAAAGCTAAACTTAACATTCTGATGAACAGATTTTTATAAAATGGAAATATATTAATTTAACAAAACCTTATTCTCCACCAATGGAGAGACTAGGAATGCTGTCAGATATCAGATAAGATATCAGATAGGGCTGACAGAATTCCTCTGCCTGCTCTTCCTACCCACGTAATGTCTTCACCAAGGAACTTTGTTCATGGCTTGATTTGTACATTTCTTTATCCTGCTACTATAAGAGCTCCATGAAACCGCCTCCACGTTGAAACACTGTAATCTGAGGACACCTGTACCCCCGCCATGCCCACTCTGATTTGGTTTAACCTGTCGTCGTTTATTCAGCTGAGAACTATGGCTTTTGCATCAACAGAGGTACAAATTTTATAATCAATTTCAGAATCCCTTATTTTAATACTGAAACATGAATCCCCACATCTCTGGTAAGAAAACTATAAACAAAAGTTCAGACAAAACAACCACAGCTACAAGATGATAAAGAATATAAAAAGATGGCTCTTAGAGTAACAAAGTTACTATATAAGATTTTTATGCAAACCTCACAACACATATGAAAATTGAAAATAAAAGCTTTTATTTATTTTTTTTTTTGCCAAAACCAACCCGGCAAACTACAAACACAAATGAGAGAGTAAGAAAACAACAAAATATCTACAAAACAATCAGAAGACAGCAACGCTATGGAATAGATATTTCACAGAACATTCCGTCTAGCTGCAGCAAAATACAAATTCTCCCCAGAAACAAACGGAACACTCTCCAGAACAAATTACAAAGCAGACCCCCAAATAAATGTGAGTCCCTATAAGTCACCTCAGGTCTTTTCCTGGTCACGTGATGCAACATTCAACTCACTCATGGGAGACACTTTAAAAACTATGAATATAGAAAAATTGAACAGCATGCTCTCAAACAACACGTGCATCTATGCAGGAGGATTTCATTATTTTAATTCCATATGCAACTGAAAAGAGATACAACACACCAAAAGATGTGGGAAAGGGTGGGGAGAATCCCTAAAACCCATGCTATAATGTCAATACCACCCTGAGGTACAGGGAAGGACTGGCCACTGGGTTCTAAGCTGCAGGCAAGCAGAGAAAATTGTTGTGGTGTTCTATCTCACAGAAAGATGACGATAGGCAGCAGTAAGATCCTGTGCATTTCAGAATTCTTGGAAAAGAGGCTTTTGCGTGCTCGAAGAGCTGATGGATTTGAGAGATGCTGAGTATGATAATTATCTCAACTTAATCATTAAACAGTGTATACACGTAAGCTAATATTCACATTGTATGTCATGAATGTGTACCATTATTACATGTCAATAAATATTTTAAACATATGTTAATATTGCTTTTGGAAATATATCCTAAAAGTTTATATAACAAGGTGAAGGGAAATGTAAAAAACGTTTTAGAAGCCATATAAGTTGAAAAGATTTTTAAATATATAAATTGGATGTCTTAGATTGAGAAATTTAATCAGCTGTTACTTTAGATTGCCCAGTAATTTTCCCCTTTGTTCTTCCACAAGAAATCACTGATGTAACTGAGGGAAAGGTTGTCATATTAGTCTTTCAACAAAAGCCCCTTAGTTATCATTGGAAAAAATAAGAATTCATTTATAGGACTACTATTTACTTATTTATATGTATATGTTATTTAAAGAAATAATCAATAACTTAGTGTCTATAAGGAAGAAATGAGGCTGGGAAGGATGTGAGGTTATCATTTATTTACTGTATCTTGTCATTTTTAGTGACTATCTTTACTGGACATCAAAGTACCTCATCACCTCTCCTTTCTATATAGATAGTGCACATAGGGGAATCCTCCTGCTATAAATTCTAATCTGCTCCAAGCAGGTTCAAAGTTATATGTAATCCTCACCTCCTTCCTTTAGCAACAGTTATCACTACCCTGAAGAGTCTAGGTGGTGCTTGAGTAGGTAATCTAGGCAGGAGGCAAGAGATATCCCACAGATAAACCTTTAACCAAAGCCCATGACAGTACAGCATCTTGAGGAATGAGTCTATGGAATCTTACACACCACTTAGCTATGTTTGGCTAGATCAGATATTATCATGTGAAATTCCACTCCTCCTGCTTAGCTCTCCTTTTCCCTTGCTCTTGCTTCTAAAAAAGACAAAACAAAAAACAAAACAAAAAATAAAATGGTTACAGCAACCCTTTCTCTGAGACCTTACTTCCTGGAAACCCAGACCAGAATACCATCTCAGACATCGTTTAATAATATCACTGTTGAAATATAAGTCACATGAAATCCTTTGCTGTGAGAATGTGTCTCCTAGTAACGTCAGAGGCTACATCCATGGTGCCTCCTCAGTCAGACTACCTAAGCATGAGCTGGACAAGATGGCATCAGTGGACAAGATGCCAAGTGGAAAGCTCTGGAGGCCTCAGCCTATGTAAAGAACTATGGGCAGCTAAGGAATGTCAAGAGCCAGAGAAAGCATCTGCCCCAGGGAAGAACACACTGATAGACTATCCAGTATCAAATGTTATATGTGAGTAAGGTTACTCAGAATGCACAGGTTATATTTAGGAATACGTATGTGCATATATTTATACATCTAACAACAAATTTTAAAAAAAAATATATGAACTTGAAAGAGAGTAAGGAGGGTTATATGTGAAGTTTTTTGGAGGGAGTAAAAGAAGGGAGAAGTTATGTAACTATTATAACCTCAAAGTTAATAGAAAAAATAAAGGGGTGTGTGTGTGTGTATGTATGTGTGTGTGTGTGTGTGTGTGTGTGTGTGTGTGTGTTCCTTTAAGGGATATACTTGTTTGAGCTTCTGTGTGTTTAGGGTTGTATAGTTATCACTTTGATCACCCCAAAAGGAAACCTCATGATCACTTCCCATTCTCAACCATTAACCTACAGATTTTCCGGCTCTGGAAACATAGCACAAGTGGAATCATACAGCCCATGGGCTGCTGCACCTGGCTCCTCTCTCCTCATCTTTCTGTGCTGAGGCTTTCATCAGTGACTCACCCTTTTAATTTCCAAACAGCACCCCAGTGCACATTCTGCTCATTGGTTCATTAGTCAACATGCATTTAATGTATCTATACTGTGGGGCTAACATGAGTACTGATACTGTGAGCATCCATGTACAGATGAGTTTGAACATGTGAAAACTCAGCATCCTCATTTTCCTCCAGATATCCACATCCGCTTCAGTCTGTCATGTTTCAGTAAGTAACAGGCAGCTTATTTATTGACGAGGAACTTAATTTTCCTCGTCATCATGATTTCCTCATCCAGCTGTCCCCAGGCCTAGTCAGTTATACCATAAAATATGTTTCAATTTCAACAGTTTCTTCCGTCCCCACTGTGGTCACATGGTCAGACACCAGCATCCCCACCCTGGACTCTGGTCACAGCCTGCTCACTGCTCTCTTCTTCTGCCCTCACTCCTCTATAGGATTCTTCTGCCACTGCCTCCTTTCCAAACTAAACTACCTTACCCCATTTTAAAAGCCTTCAGTGACTTCTTGTTCTTAGAGGAAATGGAGGTTAAGCATCTTACCATGACCTGTTTCCAAACTCGCTTCTCATTACTCATTTCTTCCTTCTTATATTAGAGCGAGGATGCTCCCCTTCTGTCCTTCATCCACACAAAAGGCATCATCCCTGTGTATCTCCACCGCTGCACGCCCACCTGCGTCTTGTGTTATCTCCAACACAGCAGCAGACAGCAAGTAATTCGGAGCCCAACCACCAGCCAAGGTGCAGAGAATAAGAACCCGTGAAGCACTTGTCTCTAATCGTACCCTTCCCCTCAAGACTCAGGGATCTTTGCAGAAGAGGGGCAGAAAGATTGGTAAGAACCAGAGGGAGTGGATATCTATCACAAAACAATATTAACTGGGCATGATAGCACAGTTGCACACATCCGCTCATAATGGCGGGGACTGTGTGCATAAAGCTCACACAAGATCAAACCACATACATATACCCACGCCACCTAATGTCATGATGGGTCTGAGAAGGATGGAGAACATTCACTGAATCTGGCAAGGTGCTGATGCCTTGTGAAGGAGGAAGAGGAGGGGGAGGAGGAGGAAGAGAAGGAGGAACAGGAGTGACACAGGGAGGAGGGAGAAGTTTCATACCTAGTGAAAAAAAACAAAAGCAAAACCAAAAACATCAGTCAATGATGTAATAGACTGCAGGGTCCTGAATTCTGCCAGCAATGTTATGAACTTCATAGTGGATGAGACTGTGAGTCCATAGCCCCAGGAGATACCCTGCTGCAGAGTACAGAGCATATACCAAAGTAGTTGACCCCATAGAAACTGAGCTAATAAATGGGTACGATTTTTACACTGGTAAGTGACACTGGTTACCCAGTAATTAAGTAATCTGGTACACACACACACACACACACCCCCCATCTCTAATCCAGTAATTTTTCATCATCAATTTATTTATTTATTTATTTATTTATTTTACATCCTGATTGCAGCCCTCATTCCTCCTTTCCTCCCAGTCTCACCTTCACAAACCCCTCTTCCCATTACCCCCTTCTTTTCTCCTCAGAGAGGGCAGCCAATCTACCCTGGCACATCATGTCACAGCAGGACTAAACATATTCTCTCGCACTGAGGCCTGACAAGGCAGCCCAGGTGATCCGGTAATTTTAGAGCATTATCTCAAATCCGTTCAATCGTACCCTCTCTGTTAGCGCCAGCCGCCAAAGGACATTCCCATTAAAACTCCCCACACTCTCTGCCTGAATTTAAAATATATTACTCTACATATTGCTCGGCACAAGAAAGGGACGTGCCAGTCAGCTCTTCAAAGCGTTCCAAAGCAAGCAACTTCCCTCGGCATTGTTCTCTCCAAAGAGCCCCCGTCCTTCTGCACATGCTCAGTCTGTACTTCTCTCTTTCAGGGAATCTGCATTTCTGTTCTCACGGATGTAAAGCTTTTCTTAGTTTTGCAGGGTTGTTGTGATTTATCCCTTTTTAAAGATGTCATCTTTTTTCTATCATTTCTAGGCATGTGGCAAAGGAGTAGGAAGTAGGTGCCTGTATTTAGCTTGTCATTTTGATACACTATCCTTTTCAAGGCAATTTTCAAAATATTATGCTGCCTCCCCCAAAATCCATTTATGGACATTTTTTCCCTGTAACTAAAGTCTGGCAGGGACTTTTTATAGTAGTTCTTGTAAGCACTATGCACCATTATAAATTACATTTATGAAGAACAGATGACGGCACTGCCAAACGTTCATACTATAAGTTATAACACAGTATAAACCTGTGTAGCGAGGCTTTGTCCTCCTTGAAGTGAAGCATTAAGCTGTGTGAGTAAATGATGTCATTTTAAACTCGAAAAGAGGCTGAGATACAGCATAGGAAAGCCCCCAAGAGATTTAGATAGATGAAGAGAAGGAAAACGAGAGGCACCAGACCCTGAGAGGGGCCCAGAGCAACCTAGACAGTTCCTGAACTAAGACGCAGGTGAGCTGATTTTTTTAATATAATGTTTTTATTGATTATTTGGAAACTTCACATAATGCACCTAGATCACATTTTAAAAAAAGAAAGAAAGAAAGAAAGAAAGAAAGAAAGAAAGAAAGAAAGAAAAGAAAAAAAACAAGTCTAATTTGTGTTGCCCAAATATTCACTGGAACATAGACACATTCCCAGTGGGTAACCCCTGAAAGAAAACTTAGTTCTTCCTCACCCCAACCCTGACCCCAGCCAGAAGCCATCAGTTGTGAAGAGCTACACTGCAGCATCCCTGTCAGTTTCTAAGGGAATCAGAAAGGAGCTGAGAGAAGTGACCAAAGAAATGTCAACACATCAGATGGGGAAGGGGAAGGCTCAAAGAAAAAAATGATCTGGACAAGAGTACCCAATATGAGGCTTTGGAGACTTTGATACTATATAACCCCGAATAAAGTAGATTCCCAAAAGTATTTTGATGCATTAATAAAATGATGCTAATTGATTAACAAAATGAGAGTAAATTCAACGTTGTTTCTGTTTTTAATAACAGCCAAACATACAGTACAGACATGTGCTCCTGAACGGGACTCTGCTGCCCTCTGTAGGTCATCACCATCACCTGCAAGCTCAGCGCAGACCAGGCACTTAGCCTTGGAAGATGAGTATCTTGCTTGAGCCTTTGCTGATGTTGGGCAGTAGCTCCTCGGGGAAAGTGTAGACAGAAGCCAATGGAGTGACCCCAGAAAATGTAACTAAAAGAACTGAGACGATTTTATTAAACACTTCAGATTCAACACAGCTATGTTTCTTGTGAGAGCAGACTGTCCCAGAACAATTATCTTGATGCTATCTCTTGCTAAGTCTGTGTTGCACGTTTCCTTGGTTTTGTCAGTGGAGAACATGGCGCGGAGTTTAGAGAGAAACCTAGAGACATCTGTTGGCTCAGTTAAGTCCAACAATATATTTCTCCAATTTCTCAAGGCAAGAAACTGTGTGTTGTTGTCTAAATTATCAACGTCTTTATTGCTATTGCTGCTGCTTCTGTTATTTTAAAAATAGGTTATCAAGGATCCTAAACATAAGGAAACAACAGGACCTAGCCTGAATTTATTTATTTTGAAATCCAATGCACTCTGTTATCTCCAATCAGAACACTGTTCTGTCTGTATACAGATGTTATGTCCGAAACGTTCAGTAATTTTCCTTTACCAGCTCTCTCTTAATTGTTCTCTCTCTCTCTCTCTCTCTCTCTCTCTCTCTCTCTCTCTCTCTCTCTCTCTATTTTGGAGAGAACTCAAACATCAGTTTTGAACAGGTAAACATCTTACCTGGAGAATCATTTTTTTTAATTGCCATTAAAGTTCCAGTCTCATTCAAAAGAAGAGTACTTATCAAATGTATTTCTTCTTAGTGAACATCCTTTGTGTGCAAAGCATTGCCCTCACTTCCCTGGAGACTGCTGGAAGTGTGAGGTTGGAGCTGAGGGGAATGGATATGAGTTCTGCTGATAACAAGTACACAGAGTATCACTGGGAAGAGACAGCATAGTTCTGGGCACAGAGTGGGGTGGGTGGGAGTCAGACCAGAGACTGGACATTCACAGAAATCATTTTGAGACACCCTGGGGAAGGGGCCTGAGGGCGAGCACGGTGTTACTAAACATTTAATAAAATCCTTGTGAAGGGAGCACAGAGGCACAAACAGCAGCACTGGGGATAAACACCGACAAGTGTCATCTTTACAATATCTTTAATAGCTGATGAACAAGCCCACAGAGAATCAAGGTACCAGCATCAGCTGGAGAACCAAGTTCTCTTCCCAGGTTGGCCAAAAACAGACTTTTCAACCAGAGAATCACATTTAATTTGCCTATGTATTTTCCAGATGCAGATTATTTTTGCCATTTAAGAGTACATGCAGAATGACCTAAGACAGGCTCAGCCTTGTTTATGAAATAAAAAGAGGGAAGAGCCAGAGAGCTTTTAGGGCTGCTTGGCAAGAATCTGACATGGGCCAGGGACAAGGAAATGGGCTGCTTGGCAGGAATATGACATTAGGCTAGAATAAAGAAGTAATTTCAGGCAGGAATCTAAATTTTAGGCTGGAACTGGGAAGTAGGCTTCAGACATGAAAATGACCTTGGGCTAGGACAGGGAAGTTGGCTCAGATAGTTTGATCATCCAGATAAGCCCTTAGAAACAGTGATCATGGGAGTGTTCACAGAATTTTCTTTATTGCCTTGCTTGTTCTTTGACTATTTGTGTTTATTGTCTTGCTTGTTTCTTGACTATTTGCATCTATTGTATTGCTAGTTCCTCAACCTAGAACTGACCTTAATGCTTGCATGTAATTAAAGTGGTATAAAAACAAAAAGGAGGAGGAGGATGGGATATGGGGTTTCTAGGGAGGGGGAATGGGGAAAGGGGTGACATCTGTATTGTATATAAATAAAATATCTGATAAAACTAAATAAATAAAAGAATACAACACAAAAAAAAGAATTAAAAAAAAGAAGAGTCTGAGTGCTGGCTAGTTTTATTTTGAAATAAAGGGTGTTTGTTTGAAAGCTTAGGGCTTTCTTAAGAAGCTATGGAATTCAAAATGACTTCCGTAAGAAGTAGAAACCTTCACCAGTAGTTCAGAGGGTGGGAAGAGTGGAGTGAAGTAAAAATGTTTACCATCGTGGTCATTAATCAATATCAAAACCCCCTAGCATCTCCAATTAACATAAACTATAGTGTTCCTTCAGATCAATAACACCTGCTATTGTATTTCAAACAGTAATATAGCTATAGAGTCAAAAATAGACTGTCCTAATTGACAGGAGATTAGAAATCTTATACTTTATGTAATAACAATAAAAATAACAGTATTTTTATTGAGCACTTAACACTAAGCAGATCACAGACCCAGCCCTCTCTAAGGCTGTTTGACTGGGGATTGAGTACTGTTCAGAGTGTGAGCTGGAGGCACAGCTCAACTGGTGAAGAACTTACTTTGTCAACATAAATGTAAACATCAATGCCCAGAACCCATGGAAAAATTCTTGCATGGTAATCCGTATTTATAACCCCAGTGTTGAGGGGGCAGAGATAGAAGGATCTGAGGGCCTACTGGCCAATCAGTCTACTCAAATAGCTATAGCCTAGGGTGAGGAAAAAGAGGGAGATAACACTCCTGAGATGAACACGACTTTGTCCTCTGATATCCATAGGCACACATGCACACACACAGACACCCACACATACCCATATGTGCATGCATTAAAAAACGTTAACTTCATGTTAGGGATGACTGTTGGCACAGTTCATTCTTTTTGTCTTTAAATGATCAAGGCTTCATGAAAGCCTTTGGACCACTTGATTGACAGTTGACGGCCTCTTCTCCTGCTGCCTGACTGCAGCCAATGTTGTCTTAGAGAGTAGCCATTGGAAGAGTTTCAGAGAGCTACCAGGAATGGTCAGTCCTGTCTGCCAAGGAGTCACATAATGTGGTTAACAGCTGAGGCTCTCAACACTCAAAGCTCAGAAGCTATAAGATGACCACTGGCTGGTTGATATTATTGTTCTTCCTATGGGGTTGCAAACCCCTTCAGTTCCTCCAGTCCTTTCTCTAACTCCTCCATTGGGGTCCTCGTGCCCAGAGCTCCCAGAAACTAAACCACCAACCAAAGAGTACACATGGAGCATATGTAGCAGAGGATGGCCTTGTCGGTCATCAATGGGAGGAGAGGCCATTGGTCCTGTGAAGACTCGATACCCCAGTGTAGGGGAATGCCAGGGCGGGGAAGTGAGAGTGGGTAGGTGGGTGGGGGAACACCCTCACAGAAGCAGGGGAGGAGGTATGGGATAGAAGGTTTCTGGGGGAGACCAGGGAAGGGAATAACATTTGAAATGTAAATAAAATATCCAATAAAATAAAATTAAAAAAACAACCACTGGCACCCAAAACCTGGCAGAGCATTAAGCCTCTCACTTTGAGAGCACAGAGCTATAAGTTTCTGGTTTTGAAAGCAGAGAACTAAGGATTTCTGCTTCCCACAACCTCTAACTATACGTCTTTAATCCTGGAGCTATAAGTCTGCAATCATGAAACTATAAGTCTTTAAGACTGGAACTGTAAGTCTATAAGCCTAGATCTGAAAGTCTTTAAACCTGGAACTATAAGTCTATGGATCTGAAAATCAAGTTACTCAGCCTCTGACATTTAAGAGCACAGATTCTCACCTGTTCTTGATTTCCATTCGAGCAAGGAACCCATCTGTGACAGTACACCTGACACACCTCTAAGGACTCTGGATACAGACTTTGTTATAATCTTTGCAAAATCACGTGAGGTGCTTACTGTTGATACCACATTTTGGCTGAGGAGACTGAGGTGAAGTAACTCATAGATGGTCACATGACCCTTAAGTAGAGAGACAGGAGTAGAACACAGAAGACAGAGGTGACTGGGGAATCACTAAGGATAAGTCTTAGGAATAGATCAAGGACAGGAGGACAGCTGAGATACTGGCCTTGATCAAAAAACAAATTAAAGGGGTAAACTGTAGTATTAGGAGCTACCGAATTGTCAGTCAAGCATGGCAGCCAAAGGAAGCTAAATTTTGTCTGTGATGTAACTTTGACAGTAGAAGTTGCTGTTCATTTGTTTGTAGTCAAAAAGCAAAATGGCCTCACTCCACTGATGGAAATTTTCAAATCTAGCAGAATTGCAAGAGCATTTATGTTTTGGATCCATTATGCTTTGACATGGAGGTTTCCAGCTAAATGCATATACCAAAGGTGTGACGACAGGAATTAGAGCAGACAGATATACAAAGCTCTCCACTGCATGCTATGAGTGGAGGGGAAAAACCAGCCCTCACACCCATCTGGAAGAGGGTGGCTATGGTACTCTACATGGAGCCAACAACCAAATTGAATAAAGGAAGCTCTCTGTGTAATGACAGGGAGTTACATCCAGAATTTTCTCCATGAAAAGGCACATACTGGGTGATTGAATTTCACTACATTTTGAGTTTGAAATGAAAACAGCAATCCACAGTTTCCCACAGTTTTTAAAAGAAACAGTAGAATGGCAAATCAATAAACAGTCGTAAGGACTGAGAACACGGAGAAGAAGAGTGTGTCTCATTTTCTGTGTTTATTTTAGAACCATATAATATTCTTTAAGGTTAAAAACATCAATCTAAAAGTAGAAATTCCTGGTCTGTAGAGCAAGTTGGGAGGAGGTTCGGAGGCTGGTGTCAGCATAAGGATCTGGATGGTAATCCTTAGCACCCATACAAAGGCTGGGCACATCTGGGTCCCAGCACTGGGGGAATGGAGAGGGACAGATCAGGAGAGCTTTCCAGCCCAGCCTGATCAAACACAGCAAGCTTCTGGTTCAGTTGGAAACACTGTTTCAAAGGAGAGCAGTAAAGCACTGTTCTCCATAGATGACAAGTCTGTCACACACGAACTCACAGCCACTGTGATGTTGGGTAGGTCAATTCAGTCAAAATTCCAGCGTAAGTGGAAGCAGAGCTTACAAATTTCCACCCGTAGCTGAGGAGCCATTGACACATGATGGCTCCTGTAGGACAGAGAGTCGGTTTTCTTTAGGGATGAATCCCTGGTAGATTGCCCATGCTCCCCTGGATGGCCCTGCACCCATACACATACTGGAAGCCCTAATTAGCCTCAGGATGTTTAAAGCATGAGTATATGAAACTTGGAGAGCCTTTGCAGTCAAGGAGGACTTGAAAAGGGCAGGGAGGGGGGAGAGAAATGTTTGTAAATCAAAATACATTGTAAATGTGTATGAAATACTCAAAGAATAAACAAGATTTTTAAAGAATAAAGCAAGTGTGTGTGCAATTGTGTGTGCAGGTGTGCAGGTGTGTGCAGTAGTAATAATCCAAAGAAGGCCATCAATCTGGGAGGGAGTAAAAGAGGGATATGTGAGGGGTCGGGAGGAGGACAGAGATGGGGCAGTGGTGCAATCATATATTAATAAAAACAGGAATATCATAGAGAGTTATAGAAAATGCCTGATATCTTCTCCTGAGGTCTACATCCCCACACATGCTCAGGTGTACCTGCACACACACATATACACACACGCACACATACACACACATGCACCACACACACAAATGTAAATAAATAAATAAATAAATAAATAAATAAATAAATGTAAAAATGAACAATCACAGTTGGGAAGGTTGTCAGGAGAAAGACAGATATAAAGGAGACCAAATTTGATTGATATGGGAATAGAAATGCCACCCTAAACCCCACTAACATATACTACATATATAATATAAAATTATATATTATTATATATCAAATAATTATATGCTTAAGATATTATATAAATATAATATAATATAATATGTCAATTCAATATATAAATATATATATTTGCTTAATACAAATATAAACAGAACAAAGATAAATGGTTTGCACGCCCTGTGGCATGAATGTAAGTAGAGTGCTGATGGTGGTAACTCAGGCCACTTGGAGTGACTCTGAAGCACAAGATTTGACTGTGTCCCTAAAGACCACACCCTAAAATAAAATGTAAAGGAATCTATACCCTATTCAGTAACTGTTCATCATGAAAATGCTTCTGATACTTTGAAACTATCATAGGCTCCATTGTAAGATAATCTAAATTAAAACTAAAACCTTGAACTCCAGGTTGCAAAAAAAAAAAAACCATAGAGGTTCAAATAGGTGAAGTAAAACCTCTTAAATTTGAATTACAGTTATCAAGAAAAAAATTATTGCTTATTTTCCCGTTTTAAAACAAGATTTCCTAGCTTTGCCTATTAAAGACCTCTGCAATGACAGTTCAGGAGCAGCACAGTGTGCTGTCCCCCAGTCATGTCCTCTTACCCTGGATGGAAAGGAGAGCTTTGCTTGGGGGACTGGAGCGATGACTAACTCCAGATCTGGAACAGAGCAGGCACCACACAAGCAGGACGACCTTACACTAAAGTAGACCGACTGTGGAATCATCGTGGTATCACCGGTGTGACTTTGAACGTCACCTGATGGGAGCAGCGCGGGGTAAAACAAAGTCAGACAAATTTAATGCAAAGCAGGGATCAGGTGAACCACGCACACAGACGGAGATGCGCCAGCAGCGTCGCAGAAAATCAGCGAGTTCATTACATACAGCATGAATGGGAAGTAGGTTAGCTAGCTGATATTGGGTCTGTGTAAGAGAGCTGTCCTGGCTGCAGTTACCAGAGAGGAGGAAGCTGCGCTAATTTCTACAGGCGCTGTTCTTCTGCTGTTCATCAACATCTATACTAGGTTCAGGGAAAGCCCTGCCATTCCTACGAGTCTGAGGCATCGAGGTCCTTAACATGGCTGTGCTGATGTCAATAATGCACATCCACTCGGGACTCCATCCACTCCTCAGCTCAGCTCAGCTCAGAGCAAAATGACAGACGGCTACCTCGAGTGTTCTCACTAGCCAACCTTGGGACAGTCTGAGCACACACAGAGAAAGGTGAGAAACACAGGTCAGAAAAAAAAAATCAAAAGCGATTCACTCATTTTCAGAAATTTCAAATGACACATGAAAACAAAGCTCCAGTCATGTGTGCGGGTCACCGGGGCACGGAGTCACTTCTCCAGTGGTTGACAAAGCATTCATCTTCTCTGCATGAACTCAGTTTAAGACAATACCAATAATTCATATGTGAAAGCTAACAATCACCACAGAACAACTTTAGCTAATGACACATGAAAAACGACAGGAAATATCTACTAAAACCGTACTGTGGCAATGCTCTCCCTGACAGAAATTAAAACAATTAGGCAAAAGTCTGCGGCAAACTATCCAGAGAGGCCAAGAATCCTGGAATCACAGATATTATGTATGTATGAGTTGAAAGACAACACTCATGAGGCTTTTGCCTGTGACTGAAGACTCAGTGGCCACCCAAGGACTGGGATCAGACAGACAGAATTTGAACTTGACAGACTATCTCAACATTTCTTGAAGTCAGTCAGACTGTGCCTTCAGATTCGAAGTGTAAGATCAGTGCAGTTTCCTACTAGCTAGGTGGAGGGGCTTGGGGGTGGGGGTGGGGGACAATGAAGAAGGAGCAAGAGGAGAAAAACAAGAAAAGAATTAAGAGCCGAAAGCTTACCGAGTCCTTACATTGAGGTTTTTTCCCGAGCTGTTCTGGGGGCCTGGAACTGGCCAAGATGAGGTTCCCTCCCTACAACCTTCTTTAATGGAGACCCATTGGTCAGTCCTTCCCAGAGCTAACCTCCTGCATTACACTGGCACTTGGAGTCTGTGCAGGGGAGCCATATGGCAACATAGATGCAATGGTTTACATTTGTTCTAAAATGTATAAGAAATAAAAGAGTGAGAGAAGATAGGAAAATAGGAAATGTTGACCGGTACTAAGGCCGTAAGGGACAAAAGCGTTTTATTGCTCTCTTCTCTGGTTTTGTATAAGTTTAAATTTTCTTATACTAGATTTTAATAAAAACAATGGCGTTACATACTTAGAATGATATCAAGAACCCTTGAGGCTGGAGAGATGGCTCAGTGGTTAGTAAAGTGTACTGCTCTTGTAGGGGACCCAAGTTCAGTCCCAAACACTCCCTTGGGGCAGCACATAATGGCCTGGAACTCCAGCCCTAGAAGATCTGGCACCCTCTTCTGGTGGCAATGGAAACTACACTGACATGTATGTACAAACCCATACTGGGACACATACATATGCACTTAATTAAAAGTACAAATAGAATCTTTTCACACAAAAAGATTCCTTGAGTGCTTTGGGGTAAATCTTCCCCTTGCCCTCGGTATTTTGGCTTCTCATGTGTTTGTTACCGCTCACATCAGTAAAATAATAGAGGAAAGTGTCCCTGCTTTAATATTTTTATGCTATGTGAATAATTAGAATCTGACTGTACTAAGGACTTCCTATTGATTTATTAAAGTATGTAAGTTAAAGTAGATATAAATTACGGAGCAAACATTTAAAAATAAATTGAGAGCTATACGCTTATGACTTACAAAATAAAATGACCAAGCATTAGTAAAGAAGATTTACAGTATTGGGCATGAGAAGAGGAAGTCAGTATGTCATGATCACAGTTTATGCATCTACACCCTCTTCCGTAAAGACTAAGTCAAAGTAGAAGTTATGTGATATGGAAATGAGCAATTAAATCATTGTTGCAAAGAACAGGCTGATCAGTGTAGACTGAAATACTCAAATCAGTAGCTTCCTACTGAATGAAAGATTATATTCCCTTAACATCTATCACTACCACCAATGGGGAACAGACCCTGTAAGAAGTTTGTTTGAAGACTCCTAAGGGGAGCAACAGTGTCAACAGGTCAGACATCCTCCCCCACCCCCCGGAGCTCCCAGGGACTGGACCACCAACCAAAGAGTATACATGGAGGGACCCATGACTCCAACTGCATATGTAACAGAGGATGGCCTTGCTGGACATCAATGGGAAGAGAGGCCCTTGGTCCTGTGGGGGTTCAATGCCCCAGTGTAGAGAAGTGTGAGGGCAGGAAGGCCAGAGTGTGTGGGTAGGTGGTAGAGCACCCTCATAAAGGCAGGGGGAGGGGATAGGGAGTTTCTGGAGGGGAGACATGGAAAGGGGATAACATTTGAAATGTAAATAAAGAAAATATCCAATAAAAGAAAAAAAAGCTTCATAATGTTCATTTTGCAACAACTTGATTTGCACATCTATGAACAAAGGTTAATCTGGTGAACAGTCCTTCCTTCGGAATATTCCAGTCTTTAACTTGTAAGAGTCATCGTGCATGTTCAGTTGGTAAAGCACTTGCCATTTAAGTGTGAAGACCTGAGGGCCCTTGACACCCACGTAAAAAGCCTGGCGTGGTGACACATGCCTGCAGGCCCAGCTCTGGGAAAGCAGAGACCGCACAATCCCTGGAGCTCACTGGTTATTTGCTGCTGCCAAGACAGTGATGTCTGTGCATAGTGAAGGACCCTGCTTCACACACTCGGGTGGAAAGCGATAGACAAAAGCAGCATCACTGGTCTCTGGCTTCCATGTGCATGTACACCTGCACACACATGTATAGACACATGTGCATGTCCACATACATCCATGTATATACACACATCCATGTGCACCTGCACACACATGTATATACATGTGTTCATGTGTACCTGCACACACACTATGTATATACACATATGCATGTGTACCTGCACACACACCCATGCATATACACATGTGCATGTGCACCTGCACACACATGTATATACACATGTTCATCTGTACCTGCACACACACTATGTATATACACACATGCACGTGTACCTGCACACACATCCATGCATATATACATGTGCATGTGCACCTGCACACACATGTATATACACATGCTCATCTGTACCTGCACACACACTATGTATATACACACATGCACGTGTACCTGCACACACATCCATGCATATATACATGTGCATGTGCACCTGCATACAAATCCATGTATATACACACATGCATGTGTACCTGTACACTCATCCATGTATATACACTCATGCATGTGTACCTGTACACACATCTATGTATATACACTCATGCATGTGCACCTGTACACACATCTATGTATATACACTCATGCATGTGCACCTGTACACTCATTCATGTATATAAACACGTGCATGTGCACCTGCACACACATGTATATACTCATGTTCATGTGCACCTGCACACACACCCATGTATATACACATGTGCATACACATCCATGTATATACACACGTGCATGTGCACACACATACACACAAGCAGATTCATATATACACAGCACATACACACATATATACACACCACACAGTTCAGTGGGCACAGCAAAGTGACATTGTACAATGTAACATTGTAATAAAAAAGAAATAGTTTCAGCTTTTTAATAGTATCCAGTATCAGTCTCTGCCGGGAGCCAAACCCAGGAAATTACCTGCTGTTCTGGGAAACCTAGTCTCAAGTCCCAGGAACTTAAAGAACATCTGGCATTTCCTAGGAGCTGGTTATGACAGTAGGATGGTCTAGGGCAATAAGCATATGACAGTGGGATGATCTGGGGCAATAAGGATTCAACAATGGGATAGCCCTAAGCAATGACCCTCACCCAAACTTCCTGATTTGCTGTGTCTTTATAACCTGCACCTGAAATTAAAGTTTCAGAGCTTGATCAGAACCCCAGACTTGCTCTCATTCCTTGTGCCTCTTGTCCCTTCATTCTTTCACCCCCTTCTCTAAGGTCTCGTCAAATCCCCTCAGGCGGGGGCAAGTCTCTCACCTGTTGTCTCTTGGGAAAGCTGATTAAGCGACAGACACCATGACAACGTGTTATAATTTTACAGATTTTACATGCACGCTTCTAGTCACTCACTCACTTTCAAAACGCTATTTAGGAGATGCAGCGTCTTCTGCTCTCACTTCCTTTCAGCATGACATAAAGCTTGTAAAACATTCTGATTCCTAAACCACACAAAGACTCAACAAAGAAATGCTTCAATTTGAAAGGCTCGTTCACATATGAACCATCACGACTGTTCAAAAAGGAAACCAACGTGTGTGATCTCTAAATCACTGGACCAGAAAAGGAAACTTTCCTCTTTTTAGCTTTCTTGGTGAAGATATATCAAATACAGACTTGGAAAATGATTAGAAATCATTTTTCTTGCAGTATCAGAACAGCTGGTAATCATTCCCAGCTTGATCTTCATGCATGTTCTGCAGTTGCTCACATCATTCTTTGTAAAGCGTTAGCATCTCTATTTTACTTCCCTGTTCTTTTTCTTTCATCCGTTTCTCATCACTGCTGAAGTTTGAACTTTGTCATCAGATAAATCCTTCAGCAATCTGACCCCAGAAACATTCCCATGCACAACAAACACTACACACACACACACACACACACACACACATATACACACACATACACACATACACACACACACACCCTTTTGTCTGTTATGTGCCACAGGCAAGTAAGATTATTACTGACAACGTCTCCTACTCTGAAATTCTTCTAACCCCACTTAGCAGAATTACATGTTTTCTCAAACAGTCTCTGCATTTGAGATCAGGGTAAGGATCACCACTCTCAAGACAGTAACTTGAAGCCATTGGAAGAGATTTGCTTGCCTTCCTCTGACTTCCACCAGTGGATCTGTGAACCAGGGCTATAACAAGGGTGCTCCTTATGCCTTTTCTAGCCCCTAATTATATCATGAACTCTTTAAAGCAATACTTGCAGACATTTTTCCTTTGATTTCCTACCATGGGCTTGCCAACTTCCAATAAAGAGTTACGCAACTAGAAAGAAGCAGATCCCTTCTTCAGAGGAGTAAAAACATCTACCTGTGAGATAGTGATGGCCGCTTGGATGAGCTAGCTGAGGCATGTGGATGAGCCTTGAAAAACTGACAAAGGTTGTCAATGTCCTTACCTGATGGGTAACAGGGTGTGCTGTAGCAGAAAGCAGCAGAGGGAAGGTAGTGTGACCACTTCTATGACAGAAGGGAGCTAGGGGGCACTGGAGGACACAAATGTGGCATGGCCAGGAGGAGGTGAAAACACTGGCAATTTGTCAGAATTCCACAAGAGTGAAAATAGGATCCGGAGATCCCACCCTTAAAGAGGATCTAATGACACTTGTGACCACTAAGAGGAGTCCCTCTTCTTTGGATATATGGCAAGTGGTAGAACGTCCTTGCCCCGGTGAATGGCCCAAAACTTGCATACAGTATTGATTGGACTTAGGAGGTTGTTATTGTGGAAAAAAAAAAAGGTAGATAGCATAAAGGAGTGAAAGACATTACAGAGAGAGAGAAATGTGATTAAATGGGGAAATGTGATTAAAATGCATTGAATAAATACATTAAATTATTTTCAAAGAATGAATAAAAATATTATTAAATAAAAAGTGCAGGGACGGGGGTGTGGTTCAATAGTAGAACACTTCGTAGCGTATGAGGTGCCCTGGCTTCAGTCCCTGGTGTTGGGTTTTATAAAAAGACAAGTATATGTTTTGTAGGACATGGTATGGTGAGGTGGAAGGGGTGTTTCAGGCGGCCTATGATGAGGCATCCCTTCCCCTTGAGGTACCAGCTATACAATGGATATATTATAGAAGAGACGGGGGAGGGGGGAAGGAGGGAGGCAGGGAGGGAGGGGGAGGGAGAGGGAGAAGGAGAGGGAAGAGGAGGAGGAGGAGGAGGAGGAAGATCAGGAGGAGGAGAGGACAGTCAAGGCAAGGTTGAGGCCAGACAGGAACACGTGAAGAGAGGGGGGAGGGGGAAGGAGAGAAAGAGAAAAAGAGATTAGGGAGAGAAAACAGGCAGCGAGAGAGGCCAAATAGTCTCTTTTATAGCAAGCCAAGCCTACTAGGCTGTTGCTAGGTAACTGTTGGGCAGAGCGTAAAAGGAATGCCAATACCTAGCACCACCCAGAAAATAAGTCTACAAATGTTTAGGGAACATAAATCATGAAAAGGATGCAGGAAGATTGTAAGAGCCAGGGGACCAAGTCAGCCTCGAGACTGTGTCTTGTAGATGTTACATGGGAGCTGCAGAAATCTCAGCAACATGGCTGCCTAAGACCTCATTGGCGACAACAGTTGTCATGACAACGTGGAGGAGCAACGTCTCACTGGGTCCCACCCCTAGAAGAAGAGCTATAGGCAATTAACAACCGCTGAGAGGAGAATCCTTAGTCTTCCAAAGGAAAGAGCCCCATAATTGGTTATCGAACACCAAGTTGTCAGCCCTAAAAACATATACATGTAAGCAACACTAAATTAACTCAGGAGGTTTATATGTGTTTTTGTTGTACGTATGTGGTAATATATGTATTTGTGTGTGTCTAAAAGAATAATATTAAAGGGGGAAAATGGCCATAAATTTGACAGGAAACAGAAGGGGTTAAGAGGGAGAAGAGGAAGGAAGAAATGATGTAAGAATATTTTAATTAAGAATAAAATAAAGTGATATTTTTATAATAGCTATGATGATTCCATGATAGTAACGACAATCCTTATCTTGTATCATGAGGTGATGCATATCTAGAGCTTTAGTATATGTTTACCAAATTTGTTAATCGTTTTTATGTTGAAGTATGCATAATCTTGTCCAAGAAATACGTTGGCAAGAAGAAAGCATTTGGTAATTTCATGGGGGAAAAAATGTAAGACAGAAAATGGAAGAAAAAGGGGGTGGGGGATGGGGGACTCAGGGAAATTCACCAAGAGACAAACTAAGCAACCCCTGCCCTCCACCTCTCTTTCCATCTTTGACAGGAGTTTGTGTTCCCATTTTAGCTGTTTGTAGCTTAGAAAACTGATGCTAACAGGCCTGGATAAGAGTTGACACAAAAGAGCCCAGATACAGTATGTTCCAGCAGGTCCCAGAATCACACTCTATTTCTATGTCATTTTTAATACAGTTAAGTATTAATACAAGTCTAGCCTGAAAAGGCTAGACTTGAGCAACTCTTGTGCCAAGATTCCCCTCCCACACTCTCCGCTGTTCTTTGCTGTTCTTTTTGTTTTGTTTGTGGTATGCGGAAGCTCATCGGGCTTCAGTGGAGAACAGCGCCACCACTTGGCTGAGAAATGAATTAGCATTTGCAGCCGAGTTCCGGCTAACTCCAGAGCATCGGGCAACAGCAACCTCTTGGAGAATTTGGCCCACACCACATGCTGGAGCGGGCTGCACTTTACTCCAGCAGAGAACATGACTGCTGATCAAGAAAAAAAAATAATGGAAATATGTTTAGTAAAATTCTTCTGCCTCTACTCAGAATCATGACAGAGATTTACAGAACTTGTCAGGGAGTTATTTCCACTAGCGCATTAATAAATTCATGCTTTATCTGCCAAGAATTCAGGTAAGTCCTCTGAGTCTTCCCACGGAGCTCACCACTGCACTCGAGACTTTTTTTCCGTTCCTTTCCCATAAATCCTGAGCTTGTGGCCAATCTCATTTATTTAGGGACTTTAGGACATGAGGAACAAGTGGAAGAACATGAATATATGAGTTTTATGAAATTAATTTATTTCATAGCTGTCAGTCTTTCGCTGGGAAATTTTGACCACAGAAAAGAGTAAGAATTTGGTGCTATCTTTCCTCCAGTGGCTCCACTGCTGAAAACACACTATGTGAGAGAAATCTGCATGCCCTCTGTGCCCTCCCTACCCCTACCCCTACCCCTACCCCATACTTGGCTTCCAGCAAAAACTATATCTCCCTGCCACAACCCTCTCCCTGATGAAGACTGCAGACATCTAAAGGAGCAGTCTCTCATCTCCACGTGGAGGTTTGAAAATCTGGAGCCTTAGACCTAGCAGGAGACAATAGACCTCTGATCTTCCTGAATGCAGTGGGATATTAACATGCACCCTCACGTCTCTGCAAAGCCATCATTTACATAAAGCATAGCTTCCCACGCAGGCTCATTATTGTCATCTGAGAAGAAGTGCTTTGAGAAAACAGATAGGGAAATAGTTCCTGGAGCTGTGTTTAAATGGCAGGCCGCAGGTACACTACTTGAAGCAATTAAATACGTGAAAAGAGGGGAAGCCTTGGCTGTGCTACCAACTGTGACTGTTTATTAGAAAATAAAACAAGAACATCTTTAAACAGAAGAAACAGATAAACAGAAGCCTCTGAAAACCTAGAGAAGCGTGTCCTTGGCCACTCAATATTAACAGAGGCAACACCTGGATAATAACCTGCCGATTCCATTCTTTTAACTGTTGCTATGTTTGCAACTGATATCCTAACAGGACCTTAACTGAAGTCTACCTCTGAGCCAACTCTGTTTCCCGATGATGTTCAAGAATCATAGAAGCAGCTTTTCCATCACCTGTCATCCAAGGTCATCAAATTCCATTACAGCCCAGCAAGGACCAGGACCAACAGTTAGAAACAGACATACTACTGAAGACATCAATAGTTGATTGACAATCTTAAACCATGTCCATACTGGTCATAGCAGGATGGGTGAAAAGTTCATGATCTGACTTCAGATGACCTGGGATAAAGTCTTCCTCACCTGGACACTTGCTACCCAATGTTTGCATGCCCCTGATATTAAAATCATAGTAGAATCACTATTGGGGTTTAAATGACATGAAGGAGGCCAAGGGTGAGATGAGAGATAGTCACAAGCCTCAGACAATAAAAGCAATTACCAGAAGATCAGAGTTTGATCCTTGGAACCACAAAATCATGAAAGAGGCAACTAACTCCACAGAGCTTTGTCCTATGACTTTCACATCACCAAGGAACCTGTGCACCTCCAATATAAAGCATGCACACACACGTACCTACACACACACGTACCTACACACACACATACACACAGAGAGAGACACACACACACACATGCACATATAGACACAGACATATATGTACATACACATGCACACACATATGCATGTACACACAGAGACATAAATACACATGCACACACATGTGCATGCATACAGGCACACACACATACACACACATGTATACACACACAAGTGATAATAATGATAATCATGATGATGACAAATTTTTAAAAATAAGGTGGAGAATTATTAAGGAAGACACCCAGTGTTGACCTCTGGACTCTATAAATAACCCAAAAGGATGAGAAGCTGTCGTTACTCTATCAGCTATGACTAATTATTAGAAAACAAAAATGGAAATTTTAAATATTTTATTTTCTTATTTCTATATTTGTTTTGTTTTTATGTTTCAATTTTTAATTTTGTTTTGTTTTTTAATCCTATGTGTGGGTATGTGCAGGAATCCATGGAGTCCAGAAGAGGGTGCCATATGCCCTGGAGCTGGAGTCCCAGGCCAGCCAACATGGGTGCTGGGAACCAAACTGTGGTCCTCTCTAGAGCACTGTGGGCTCTGAAATAATGAGCCGTCTTTTCAGGTCCTCAAAATAGAATCCTTAAATAGGTGAACAAGATACACAGATATCTCTGAAAATTTAGATAAGTGTGTCATTGCTCTCTCTCTTCCCTCCTTCCTTCCTTCCTTCTCTCTCTCTCTCTCTCTCTCTCTCTCTCTCTCTCTCTCTCTCTCTCT
>NW_021620926.1:3731558-3733634 GCF_004785775.1 Grammomys surdaster
TCTCTCTCTCTCTCTCTCTCTCTCTCTCTCTCTCTCTCTCTCTCTCTTTCTGTCTCACACACACATACACAAACATACATAGACACAAACAAATTCTCTCCTTCAAAACATGACTGTATAGGGATAAACTACATCCTATAAATAATAAAGCACCATTTGGTATTGTCAGTTACTCACAATTAATGCAGACAGTCCTACATCTTACAGTGTATCTTAGAATATAATCTAAGGAATAAAATTCCATTTCTTTTATGTATTTCAACCCTAAGGCAAAAAAAATCCAATAATATCTTAGCTCTTATCAGTGCTAGAAAACAAGATCTGGTTATAAGCTAAGAAATCACTTTCTGATAAAACTTTATCACATTAAATTAGATATCAACTATCCTACATTTAGAATTTTAAACATGTGCATCCTACAAATTATATCTTAAAAATAAAAGTTGTCTCAATGAGTAAAATTGTAATAGTATTGATAATGCAGATAACAGAGGATTAGACAGTGTCTCTAAGGGCCTGGCTATTCCTTTATGCTAGGCTTTATTACGAGAATTAAAATGTTCAGAATTATACTATGATCCTGGCAGACAGTGGCTAGAGTGTTATAATAAAAGTCTTAGAATTATGCCTTAAGAGGAAAATTAATGAACATTAGTGTGGTGCGGGAGGCTCAGATACTTGAAAGCACATTTGTGTGCGCAGAGGTTAAAGGAACTTGGGCTGTTGAGCTTAGCTTTTAAAAACAAGGAAGAAATAACAGTTATCTCCAAATATCTGAATAGCCATTATAATTACTCCCAGAAAATTGAATGAGACATAATTGCAAGCAGCTTCAGGCAAACTGACCTCATTTGTTTTCAGAGGATAGTGAATGATATCAAAGGAAAGAATGGACAGCTACGTGAACACTTCACTGCTGAAAAGACTTCAGTTCAAAATGGACGCAAGAAGGAATGTATGCCTCGTTTTATAAACGGTCTCTCAAATGTGGTTGTGAGTTTCTGGGACTTTTGTGTCTTCTGCACTACTCTTTAAAATACAGAGCTGAAAGATGCCAACAGTTTTACATAGTCCTTGACTACACTGCTGCTGCCAGCATACCTATATGATTTAAAGATGAAAGTATTCTTTTGAGCTTAAAAAAACTGACTCAGAGAAATTGTCTTCTTAAAAAGCTAAAATACAAAACAAGTGGGCCATTATAAACAGAAACACACGTGACACATTAAACATCCTTTTCTGAGATGCATACAAAAGATCCTTGGTGAGTATCAGGCAACATCTCCACTGCTGTTTAAAAAAAAAAAAAAAGATCAGAATGATAAGATATTCCTAACGGTACAATAGTGCCACTTATGTCATGGTGGTGACCACAGCTGTCGAATTGAACTGATGACCCACTCAAAAGGAGAGAATTTAAGTCTGGTTCTGTAAACCTAGCCAACTACCCACTGACTAGTGAAGTCACAGATCTTAGATAATGCAGTCTCCTAAGCAAATATAATTGCTAACAGCATTCTAAATACTTATCCTTATACACACAGAGATAAGCATAGCCCTCACCCCTTATCCAAGAAGTTTCCTTCAGATTCTTTTAGCAGCACACAGATACCATTCCACAAAGCCACAGCTGGCAAAATTCAGAAAACAACAGACTAAGGAGTACTCAGCCCAAGTGATGCATCTACAACACAAACCCTACATCTAAGAGTCAGAGAATGGTGTAGGGAAAGGGGTGAAAAGATTGTAAGTGGAAAAGGACCAGGAAGTCTCCTGCAAAATTGTATCTTCTAAATATGGCAGGGAAGCTACACACATGATATCTCAACATTATGGCTGCCTAAACAAGACCTGAACAATGACAGTCCAGCTGACATGCCAAAAGGGATGAGGAAACTCTCAGAGGGACCACCTCTAGTTGAAGAACTACAAACAATAAGGCTACTAAAAAATAGAGAGTTAGTCTTCTTCAAGGTTGAGTCCCCAAAATGGTTATCCAAACCCAAGTGGTCAGCCCAATAAATATATATACATACAGACAAGAAGAGAGAAGGAGAAGGAGGAAGAGGAGGAGGA
>NW_021620926.1:3733734-3768985 GCF_004785775.1 Grammomys surdaster
GGGGAGGAGGAGGAGGAGGAGGAGGAGGAAGAAGAAGAAGAAGAAGAAGAAGAAGAAGAAGAAGAAGAAGAAGAAGAAGAAGAAAAGGAGGAGAAAGAGGAAGAGGATGAGATGAGGATGAAGAGGGGAAAATATTGAACTTGAGAGAAAAGAATTCTCTGCTCATCTTCTCACTTCTTATAAAACAATAAGATGGTAATGGGGGTGTGTGATAAACTCAGAACATGTCCACACTGGTTTTCCTTGATTATCTGATTGATAATACTGAGAGAAATAAACTACACACATGTTGGGCTCAATTTCTTCTAAGGAGTGTGGCAGAACCTATATATGCATTCTCCTTTGCCCTGTGATTCTCCCCACTGCCCCAGACGCAGTGGCTCACATTATCCAGCACGTACCTGTGATGTGCTATCTGTTGATAAGTGGCAAATCATGAGAATCCAGTTGTGCATACAGTGCATTTAAAAATTAGATTTGTAATTTAAAAAGCCAATGTTTTTGCTTCAATTACCATCTGCTAGAAATCTGTTTCTTTTCTAAAATTAGCTCTTGGTGGTGTGACGAGTGAGGTTGGTGTAATTAATTATTTACTCTACAACCTGCACAAGTTTTGTCCAAATTATAGGAAAATACTGCACAAGATGAAAGCCTGCATTGGCATTGTTGGAGTAAGCTATTTACCTGGAAAGCAGAATCATCACTGAATTTAAGAAACCGGAAAGAGAAAATAAACCCTCACTAAATATAAAAAGGAAAGATGTCTTTCCTAACACAGAACGAATCTTTCTGCTACATAAATAAAATTTGGATTATGGGAAGCTTCATGTGGTGGGCTCTTGACTAAACTACAGAGGAAGCAAATACTGTGTGTGTGTGTGTGTGTGTGTGTGTGTGTGTGTGTGTGTGTGTAAATAGAAGAATTACAGCTGGCCCTAGAAACTTTGCTGAAATCTTATCACAAAATGAAATGGCTTTTGGTGCCTATGTAAGTCTTTGCAATGAAAGCAAGAAAACATGGCACTCGAGAGAGGACACTAAGGCACTATGAAACAGAATGTTGTAGAAAAGAATATGTTTCTAAGAGATTGCACATAGTATAGCCTCAAAGTAATTCTGTTGGATAAAGTTCTAGAATAATAGAAAAGGCAAAATGAGATAAGAGGGGAGAGCTTTGTGGATATTCAAGTGTACAGAAAATGTTGCAGATACCATAGGAAAATACTATGAATTGGGCCATGGGACTCGTATTCTCAGCACATGTTATCGAGAAAAAGATTAATGGACAAAAAGTCTATAACGTGAAACTCTGTATAAGAAGTGTTTTCAAATATGGCGGCTAAAGAAAGCTGTCAGACAGAATATTAGTGGTTCCCTATTTCCTCCTAGAGATGAAGGGGTCACACCCAAGTAGAGATAAAAGAGAAATAAAAGAGAAATTGTGGAATTTTTGCCTTCAAGATCTGCAAAATTGAAACTGTTTGCTGGTTGCGTTAAAAAGTCTAAACCAATGATGGAAAACTCAAAGTCTGTAAGAATTATTAAAGAATATAAAAGTCTGAATCAGGAGACCTAAAAAGCAATCAGTAATCAGAGGTTACAGAAAAAGAATCCTATGTTCCATATAAGTATTTATAAACTGGAAAGTCAACTTTTAAAACAAATATACAATCAAAAACGAAGCAAATATATATTTTAAATATATGTGGGTGGGTCTACACACATACACACATATATATACACATATATATATATATATATATATATATATATATATATATATATATATATAAATCTGAAATGGTGAGTTAATTCTCTTCAGTAAGCACACACATGCATTACAAGGCTCTTAAAACATCATTTTGAAATCAAGGCATAGAAAGCAGTAGACTGATAAAAATGTCTGGTTCCTGAAGCTATGATCATGAGTAGCAAGCCCAGAGCTGAGCTGCCTAGCAGGCTCTTTTTAAACTGGACTTTAGTTGTAGATCACAGAAATAAAAATCTAAAGATGGGTGTAGAATCCAACTCACAGAGCAGTTTTTGGATGATCGGTTGTGGCTTAGCCAGAAATGAAGACTATGAAAAGAACTCATCTTATGCTTTAGTTGAAACAATTTGTCTTCATCCAACAAAAGGTTGGTATTCCAAACTCAAACAAGTAAAAAAAAAAAAAATACTATCCTAAACACTTAATACAATGTTGACTCCCAAATCTCCATTTGAGATAGGTAAGTGGCCATGAAGTCCACCATGTCACAGAGTCTGTATGTAGACAGATACCCAGTGACCTACATGTAAATGAGTATTGATGGCCTCTTACATTTAGACCTACGACTGATCATGAAATATGTACATAAGATTTTGACACAAACAGAATAGGAGTTTCCTTCACCAGGATCTCTGGCAGCTCTTGAAGTGTGTGCAAGGTTAAGTGTTTGGCTACAAGGGAAACCATTGCTGTTTGTATCCATCTGGGGAGTGTCAACTCCATGTACTGACAGGAAAACCCAAGTCTGTCTTGGCACCTCAGACAAGCCATAGCTGATATGTGTCTTCCTTGGGCCTGTAAAAGAAATTACAGGTATTTCTACTCCTTGCCCAATAGTTCCAGACAAGACATGACATTAGACCATCTTACCTAATTGGGTGTGGCAACAGCCTAATTGGGCTGGAAATTGTTCCTTTTTATCATGTATCTTTACTCTCTGCTTATTAAACTGACCTGAAATGTACTGAATGGAGCCAGTAAAACAAATAAATGGACACGGTCACCTCAGGACATGCAGCGATGTGATCACAAAGTCACTATGCTTAACAAGAGTCACAGAAATAAGTAAGGTGGCATGCTCAGGATTCCACAAAAGTGAACTCATTTGTCAAAATAAATGGGACTCAGTCTCAAGCAAATAAAGAAATTCTGACAGCTGCAGATGGTGACTTCTGCATTGGAAAGACAGAGAAAACAATTTGTCGTTGGCAAAAGTATTATTATGGAAGCTTAGGAAAGCATGAAATGACGTTGTCAACCTCTATAAAGCAGTAATCCTTGGAATCTACAGTGTGCATTTGGTGGGCACTGTGGGCACAGACTCATCTGACACTTCGATGACTGCCATGCCAGAGCCAAATCCCCAGCCAGACAGTCCCCTTGACTAGCTCTGCTTTTGCTTCTAGCTTTCTAGAATCATAATTTACTGAGCCAAGGGTAAACACCATTATAACTAAAGCTACCAGATCCAAAGCTACACACAGCCTAGGGGAAACGAGTCAAGAAATGATAGTCAAAAATGGCCAAATCCACAAGCAGCTCCATACACAGAGCCTAGGACTAAAGAGCCAAAGTCATGTCATAGACACCTGAGTAGACTCTCCCAGAAGAGGTTTGGGTTATCATGTGGGGAGCAATAGATGAGACCCTTCAAGATGCCAATTACCAGGTTCATACCTGTAAGAATGGTTTATCTGAATACTCAATATGGTAGCATTCAAATAGCTTGTGATAAACTAGGAATGTCCCTTTAAGAGATGATGTGCACTAACTGAAAGGAACTAATCTTAGGGGACTTAATCAACCCTCACTTCTTGATGGTATTATGGGTTATACAGATATATCTGTGGGAAAATTGAGTAGCTGCACCCATGTGCACAATTTTGTTTTCGTGTTCTATTTCAGTAAAATTTGCATTTTAAAAGCCAAAGGGCAGATGCAAACTTGCAATTCATTCCTCACTGGAGTAATCTCAGAACATTAAAGCATTCTTATTCATTAACTCCTATTAGCATTTATTTAATATGTTTGGCATATATCTCGCTCTACTTAAGTCTTCCCCGATCACTAATAATTTCAAATTAACATCTGACTGCAACATATGGTAAGATGGCGCCTGGCTGCACATATTTCTTATCTATACAAGCCAGATACCATAAAGCATTGCACAAGTAGTAAACAATACATCAAAGTGGCTGAGAACTTTGGCATTAGAGTTTCTGAATTGAACCTTTCTGCTCCACTAACTGTGCTACGTGTGCTACGTGCAAATTATTCTTCCTCTGTAAATTTATATCTTTGCAGTAGTGATGATAACAATAGTATTGCTTTCTATATAAGATTGTTGTAAAAGTTAGTTAATATACTTTGTAGGTATAGAGCTTGCCTGGCATGCTCCAGGCTCTTGGTTCTGTCCCCAGCACTATAAGAATAATTATTATAATAATAATTAATTAATTAATAAAAATTAACAAATCTGTAAAAAAAAAAACTCTTAGAACAGCGATAACTCATGATAAATTCCACAAGTACCAGCCACCGTCACTCGTATAAATAGCACTGCTATATATCTTAGTATAACCAGTTGGTTAGTGAATTTTATAGATAGGGAGTCAATTTTTCAGTTAATAAAACAAGGCCTGACCGAATGATGCCAGAAATCACGGTAAAGGCCTTTTGGATGGTTCTGTGTCTTTGGACAGTGAATAAAAGATGATTTTTGCTATTACATGACAAAATTTGACTGAATTTTGTTGAGGCTCCAGTGTCCTATGGAAGTTAGGTAGTTCTTACGAACAGCAAAACTGAAAATTTAGCTGATGCTATTGCTAATCAAAGTCATAATGTACAGCTTAGCTCCCCTTGACTAGCTGTAAAAAGATGTACTAAAAAGAGAAATTACACAAAGACAAGATTGTTATTCCAAAGAGAAACCCATCAAAATTCTGAAAAAAAAAATGCTCATCAAAATCACACTGAGAGAGAGAGAGAGAGAGAGAGGCATGTTCTAGAAAGATCACTACATATATAGTTATCTCTTTCACAAAGAAATTAGTATGCATATGAATCATGGCCTTAATCGCCCATGCCAGCTGGATGCTGGTTTCAAGGGCTGGGGAGCAGAGCTGTAACTGACTGAGACTGAGTGCTGATCTGTAAGAAATGAGATGAGCGGCCTCAGCCCTAGCTCGGAATCTTCAGGGTTCCTTTCTAATTCTCCAGTGAGGAATCACTGCTTTGCTTTCAACATGTCAGAATGTCTCTGACCAAAGCCATCAAGGCAGAGTTGTTCTCATGAGCCACTCACCTGAACCTTGTGCACATAAAGACTTCCGGGTAGGGCTGCATGGCTGAGGTGTTAAACCAGAGCACCCAGATGAAACCCTGCCCCAGTGAACCCCAATAAGCCTGGGACACAGAACTTGGTCTAAGCCAAGGTAGTTTCCTAGTAGTTTGAGTGGGACTATCTCACACTTATATTTGGGAAGTATGGCTCACGCAGATGCAGACTCACACCTGGAGAGGAATCTGCCTCAGAATTAACTGAATGCTGAGTCTCACTCACATCTGGATTAATGATATTTAGATGCAAGATTAGAGGTTAGCCTTCAGAGCTGATGCTGAGATGCATTAGGACTTTTAGAATATTGGGATGCAATCTGTTTATTAAGCATGTGAAAAAGACGGAAATTAGATAACAAAGGTAAAACTGTAGACTAAATATTCGTGTCTTTCCAACATTCATATACTAAATTTCAAACTCCTCAGTATGGGTTCTTTATGAGAGGGTTCTTTGGGAGATAATTATGAATTTTATTAACATCATCATTACTACTATTATCAGGACTCTTTTTATAAATGATGTTATAATTACAAGTGGAATTATTTTAAGAATGTAACTACTACCTTTATAAGAGAGGTATAATCGCTTGAATGACAACAGCCCCCATTGGTTCATATATTTGAATGCTTGGTCACCAAGGAATGATACTTGAATTAGGAGGTGTGGCTTTGGTGGAGGAAGTGTGTCACTGGGGGTGGGCTTTGAGGTTTCAAAAGCCCATGCCAAACCCAGATTCTCACTCTCTTGCTACTGCATGTGGATCCAGACATAGACCTCTCAGCTACTTCTCCAGTACCACATCTGCCCGCATGCTGCCATGCTTTCTGTCATGAGGATAATGGACTACATCTCTGAAACAGTAAACAAGGCTCAATTAAATGCTTTCTTTTACAAGAGTTGCCTTAGTCATGGTGTCTCTTCACAGCAGTAGAACATGAACTAAGACAAAAGACCTGAGAGAATGCAATCACCACCTTCCATCGTGTGAGAGCTGAGGGAGAAGGCCCCATTGGTGATGGAGAAAGCAAGCCCTCACCAGACACTAATTCTGGTGGTGCTTGATCAGGGGCTTTCCAATCTCCCAAAGTATGAGAAATAAATGACTCTTGTTAAAATCTCACAGCCTGTGGTTCTGTGTTATAACAGCCCAGGACAACTAAAACATCTCAGAGAAGCTTAAAGACAACAACAAACGTGGCAAGAAAAGGAAAGACGTTTCCCATATGTTAAAGCAAAACAGAAAAGCATTCAAACGGTGAAAGAAATTGGGGCATGATAGAAGAGGAATCCAGGACCCTTAAAAGTAGTGTGTCATTGTAAACAGGTAGTGGTGTGATCTGGTTTATCAAAGAGGAAAAGAACCTCCCCAAAAATGAAGGGGAGGAATCATAAGAGAAATAAGACATACTAGAGATGATTCCAGAATATTCTGACCTAACTGACCCATCAAATGTTATGAATAGTGAATAAAAAACATGTTAACCTGTTGTTTCAATGATCTGTTGCTTCACAAGCCTCCTAACGGTTGATGACATAAAACTACAACTACTCCACTGTGCCTTATAAACTGACAAGAAGTCACAGCCTTGTTTCAACCAAAGAAAAAGGACATAGATTTCTCCTCTCATTAAAAAAGAAGTCGATGATCTTGGCAGCCAGGTTATAGAACTGAAATGCCTATATACACACTGTGGAATTTCATGTCTGTGATAAAAAAAAAAAGAGTGCCTAGATGCACCCAGTGGGGGGAGAGAGAGAGAGAGAGAGAGAGAGAGAGAGAGAGAGAGAGAGAGAGAGAGAGAGAGAGAGAGAGATCTTGTCTAATAACTACAATCAGCCAAATTTGCCTCCAAAACCAGAAGGGAAAACAGAGAAAAAATTTTCTTGTTGTTGTGATGCAGAATTACTTTGACCTAATGTTGTATATATTCCTTTCAGGGATGAAACACATAAGATACATCTTCCTGGAAGTTCAAATTTTATGCCCTGTGTATCCATAGAGATGCTATGAGAATTGCTCCAACAAAACAAAATATTGAACAGAAGAGATAGTGTTGTGGGGTCAATCAAACTATAAGCCTAGCCCAAAAGAGCAATGGAAAGGAATGAGGGTGACAGCTGAAAATAGAAATTAAACCAGTTCAGTTTGAGGAAAAATTAGAAAACAAAAAGGGGGGAGTTTGCTAGAGTCCAGTGTCATTTCTCATTTAAAAAAAAAAAAGGAAACAAAAAACAAGATTAGTAAGGGAATACATGGAAGAAAAGCAGAATATTATGAAAGATGGAAAGATAGAAAATAGTTAAGACAATGTGATCTACTTCAGTACCTAATTCTTCAAAACATATGTATAGCCTTAATAGCAAATGCTATTAATCAATTAAATAACAAATAACAAAATAAGATGTTTGCCAGTTAGGGTGAGACACTGCAGAAGGATATACTGAAAAGGAGAACATAGGAACATAGGAAGATCACAAAATAGGAACTTTGTTGGAGTCACATAAGAGAACAAATCTTTATTATCCAATGTGGATTTGGTCTAATTTTGCTTATGTTATGTTAATTTTGTCCACAAAATCTGAGCATCCACATGTAAGACGCTGAGGGACCCTGCCCCTAGTTGTTTTTGATTGGTAAATAAAGCTGTTTGTGGCCAATGGCTTGGTAGGGAAACAGAGAAAAACTTTAGAATGCCAGAGCAAAGGACTGAAGAAGAGCAGGAAGAAAGATTGCAGCCATGTGGGGAATGAATGGAGTAGATGCCCTGCCTGAGAGATGTTGGACATGTAGGTCTGGGGAACTCAGCCAGAGAGGGCTGCAGGTCTGGGTCCAGGGCAACCAAGATGGAAGTGTGTGTGTTTCGAGAACTCAGAACATTGGGGTGGGTATCAAGGAGTGCCACTGGCTCTGCAGCTGAGTTGATCTGAGTAGGTTTGTTAAAAGTCACAATTATCAAAGTAAAGAGTCAACAGATAATAGTGAATAAAGATAGAGAGATATTGTATCAGTTAAGAGATCTAGCTGTAACTCAAAGCAGAAAATCAAAACTATATAAGTAGGGTAGCTCCTGGAAGACAGGACTGAGAAGCCAACAGAGGTCAGTTGTGTTCAGTCCTTTGACCTCCACTATCTAGCTCTGGGTGAGCCCTGCTATCTTGAGGAAATTTTCATGACCCCAGGACCATCCTGCCTCCCCAATGGGACCTGTGGAGGCCCCAGAAACATCCATCTTGGAACCCTTCAGCACCAACCTCTTGCCAGTCAGGTCCCTTGAGGAACAGCCAGCAAAGGTGAGTTGTGAAGGATCTCCGGACCTCCATTGTCTGTCCCTGCCTCCCTAGGAAGTCATAAGGATCTTATGGAATCCTAAGAGCATACTGTTCCCCACCCCCATGGAAACTTGTGGGAGTATGAATGTTTGTGTATGTGCAGAGACGGTTCAATATGTGAAAATCCATCAATGTAATCCAACATAAAAGCAAACTGAAAGGAAAAAAAGAAAACATGAACATCTTATTAGATGCTGAAAAATCCTTTGACAAATCCAAAACCTCTTCATGTTAAAAGTATTGGAGATATAAGGTGCATGCCTAAACACAATAAAGGCAATAAAAGAAAGCCAATAGCCAACATCAAATTAAATGGAGAGAAACTTGCAGCAATTCTACTAAAATCAGGGACAAGACAAGCCTGTCCATTCTCTCCCTATCTCTTCAATATAGTACTTAAAGGTTTAGTCAAATTGATAAGACAACTAATGAAGATTAAGTGGATACAAATTGAAAAAGAAGTTAAAGTATCGCTATTCACAGATGATATCATAGAATATGATATTTTTCTTTCTTTCTTGATTCTTGTTTTATATTTCACAGATAGAATATGATAGAGTAAGTTCTGCCTAAAAATTCTACCAGAGAACTCCTACAGTTGATAAACACCCTCAGCAAAGTGTCTGGATACAAATCTAACTCAAAGAAATCAGTAGCCCTCCTTTATATAAATGATAAATGGGCTGAGAAGGAAATCAGGCAGACATCCATCAACCTTTACAATAGCCACAGATAAAATAAAATATCTTGGTGTAACTGTATCCAAGCAAGTGAAAAATCTGTATGACAAGAATTTCAAGTCTCTGAAGAAAGAAACTGAAGATGTCAGAAAGTGGGAAGATCTCCCATGCTCATGGATCAGTAGGATTAACAGTGAAAATGGCCATCTTACTGAAGGCAATCTACAGATTTAATGCAATTTCCATCAAATTCCAACACAATTCTTTACAGACCTTGAAAGAGCAATTCACAACTTCAAATGGGGAAAAAAAACTGGATAAAAACAATTCTATACAATAATAGAACTTCTGAGGCTATCACCATCCCTGACCTCAAGCTGTATTACAGAGCAAGAGTAACAAAAACTACTTGGTATTGGTATAAAAACAGACAGATTGATCAATGGAATCAAAGACCTTGAGATAAACTTACACACCTAAGGGCACTTGATTTTTGACAAAGAAGCTAAAACCATACAGTGGCGAAGAAAGAAAGCATCTTCAACAAATGGTGTGTTCTAACTGGATGTCTGCATGTAGAAGAATATAAATAGATCCATATTAGTCATTCTGCACAAAACTCATGTCTCAGTGGATCCAAGACTTCAACATAAAATGAGATACACTGAATCTAATAGAACAGAAAATGGGGACTATCCTTGAACCTATTAGTACAGGAGACAACTTCCTGAACAGAACACCAATAGCTCAGGCACTAAGATCAAAAATTAATAAATGAGACCTCACTAAACTGAAAAGTTTCAGTAAGGCAATGCACACCATCAATAGGACAAAATGGCAGCCTACAGATTGAGAAAAGATCTTCACCAACCCTATGTCTGACAGAGAGCTAATATCCAAATATTTTAAAAACTTAAAAATGGGGTACAGAACTAAATAGAGAATTCTCAACAGAATCCTGAATGACTGGAAAACAAAGAAATGTTCAATGTCCTTAGACTGATTAGAAAATACAAGTCAAAAGGACTCTGAGATTTCACCCATCAGAATGGCTAAGATCAAAACTTCAAGTGATAGCACACACTGGTGAGGATGTGGAGCAAGAGAAATACTCCCCCCATTTCCTGTGTGAGTACAGCCACTCTGGAAATCAATGAGGCAGTATTTCAGAAAATTGGAAATAGTTTGAACTCAAAACCCATCCCTAGGCATATGCCCAAAAGAAGTTCCACTACACCACAAAGATATTTGCACAACTATATTCATAGCAGCTTTACTCATAATAGCCAGAAACTGGAAACAACCCAGATGTCCCTTAGCCAAAGAATGGATACAGAAAATGAGATTCATTTACAGAATGGATACTACTTAGGTATTAAAAACAGAGATATCATGAAATTTGCAGTCAAATGGATGGAACTGGAAAACATCATCCTGAATAAGGTAACCCAGGCCCAAAAGGATATGCATGGTATATACTCAGTGGTAAGTGGATACTGGCCATAAAGTACAGAATACCCACTTTATAATCCACAGATCCAAAGAAGCTAAATAACAAGGCATCCTAAGTGAGGATGCTTGAATTTCAGAAGGAGAAATAAAATAGTCATTGGAAGTGGATGAAGGGAGGGAACTGGATGGGAGACGGGGATAGGGAGGGGAAGGGGGCAGATCAGGTGTAGGAAGAGCCAGGGAGAGAGGGTCAGGAGGGTGAATGAAAATTGGCTGTGGGGTGGGGATCTCTAGGACATGCCAGAGACCTGGGATGGAGCAGGTTCTAGGAAGTCAATGAAGATGACTCTAGCTGAGACTCCTAGCAGTGCAGGATATAAATCCTGAAGTTGCCACCTCCTGTATCCAGGCAGGACCCTCATTGGAGCAATAAGGACACCAACCCACCCACAAAACCTTCCACCCAAATTTTGTCCTGCCTACAAGGAATGCAGGGACAAAGATGGAGCAGAGACTGAAGGGATGGACAACCAATGACTGGCCCAACTTGAGATCCATCTCATGGGCAAGCACCAATCCCTGACACTATTAATGATACTCTGTTATGCTTGCAGACTGGAACCTAGCATAACTGTCCTCTGAAAGGCTCGACCCAGCAACTAACTGAAACAGATGCAGAGATCCACAGCCAAACATTAGATGCTTCTGGGGCATCTTATGGAAGAGTTATGGAATAAAGACTCCACAGGAAGACTAACAGAGTCAACTAACCTGGACCCTTGGGGCTGCCAGAGACTGATCCACCAACCAAAGAGCACACATGGGCTGGACCTAGGCCTCTCGCACATATGTAGCAGATGTACAGCTTGGTCTTCATACGGGTCACCTATGAGCGGGGACTTACCCTGACTCTGTTGCCTGTTCATGGATCCTGCTCCCCTGACTGGGCTGTCTTGTCTGGTCTCAGTGGGAGAGGATTCGCCTAGTCCTGCAGTGACTTCAGGTACAAGAATGGGTGGTAGCTGGGGGACCTCCACCTTCTCAGGCGTAAAGGGGAAGAGGATGGGGGATGGGGGCTTCTATCAGATGTAAAGTGAGGAAATAAATGAAATAATGGAAAAAAATCAAAGAACAGAGATGAGAAATAGGAATTCTACAGTAGGTCTAAAGGAATTCTACAGTAGGTCTAAAGTCACTCTATTTAGCTTTCATTTTAATTAAGTTAAAATCTTTCTCTTTTAAATTGGGATTACAATATTTTTGAATGATGGAAGTCAAATAAGATATTGAATGGATTGTTACACCATAGAATTTTATGAGCTTTGAAATACAGATACACTGCCATATATCTCTGAGTTTGATACATGACAAATGTGAAGTCGCTAACACACAAAGGGGAGGGTCTATTGCTAAATAAATGATGCTGAGAGAATTAGCTTTCATTTTGAGTGAAGACAAAGGGCTTCATTTTATATCATAAACTATTGCGCTATTAATTGACTTATAAAAAAGAAAGAAGTTTCAAAGCTTAAAAAGCATAAAAATTAAAGGAAAATAGCACGAGAGTTTTTTAGTAAGATAAAAATCAGCGGAAATGTCTTTAAAGCCATATTTAATTTGATTGCATGAAAGCGTAATTATCTTGAAAGGACAAAATGAGATGGAGTAGATATTTGCAGCATATGAGAAATATTCAATTCATCTGATGTCTTCTGACATTTCTTGTACATCCTAGGCGAATGAGACAGGAAGCATCTCAGTAAGAAAAACTGGTAATCCGTGCACACCAGAGAAACTGGTGTAATCACTGTACCACTCTGTTTGTCTCAAAAACTGTTCACCCAGAGTCAACAATAAGCAAAGCATTTTCCAGAAAATTCAAGAAAACTACACACTTTTTGAGGAAAACACAGATCTAGTATAAGAAATTTCACTTGGCAGAGATGTCATTTCTGACATTGATAAGTGGCGATTTCTGAACATATGCAATTATTTTTCTTTCTATGTTTAGAGACAATGGTAATGAGCTACATGGCTGAGTCTAGAAACGATGTATGACTTCCGGTGGTCCTATCATCCCTTCACACAATCAAGTCAAATATGGCTTCCGGTTGTCTTTTCTGTTCTGTGAAACAATCATGACAACCAACTGTGATTCCAACCATGAAGATCTGCTGTAAAATAATAAAATTATCAATATATATGTCTCATTTGATGCAGAGTCATTGTAAATATACATGCATGTACACAAGACCTGGGACATTCTAACTCATGTGTGTGGTAAGTGATGATCCAATCAGGATAATGGGTGTCACTATCACTCTAGATACTCATGGGTTCACTCTGTAGGCAATAACTGCAGTGCTCTCTAATCGCTCTTTGAAGTGATTAATTAATTATTACCCATCACAATTATCTCACTCTGTAGCAGAAATTATCTCTCCTACTAGCTTCACTCTGACACACATTAATTCTCCTCTCTCTGTAGAGCGCCCCCTTCCAGGATACCTTCCCCAGATTCTAACTACTATTATATTATCCACTTCCTTGAGACCAACTTAATTTCTCCATTAAAATGAGAATACATGGTATTTTTCTGCGGCACCTGATTTGTTCCATTTTAAAGGACTGCTTTCAGGTCCTTCACTATTGCTGCAGATAGAAGGTGATTTTAATCAAATTTATAGTAGTTATTGCTTACTTTGGGTTACTGTTTGCGTGCTATATGTGATTTTCCGTTGTGCTGTCTCTGTCTCTGTATCTGTCTCTCTGTGTGTATGTCTCTCTTTTTCTCTGTATGTATGTGTATGTATTCGTGTATGTGTTAGGTGAGTGAATTTCTTGCACATATCACAACACTAGTCTACATTTTTTTTCTCTTTGGTCTATTCAGCAAATGTATGTCTTTTAACTTGAAAATGTAATCCCTTTAGATACAAAATTATTATTAATAACTGCATGGCCCCTCGCTTGTAGACTATCTTTTCTATTTGACTCCCCTTTTCCCCATGCCTATTCTTGTTGTATTTTGGATTTTTATATATCTTCATGATGGTTCTCACTAACGTTATCCATTTACATGTAGCATAGGATTTCCTTAAGCATTTCTTGTAGAGTGGGTCTGGTGGCAATGAAATTCTTTCCATTTTTGCTTTATTTGAGTTTTTTAAGATCCTTATTTCCTCTTTCATTTCTTGATGGTGTCTTACCCAGCAACAGTATTTTTAGTTGTCAATTTTTTTCTTCAGGACTTTGAACATATCATCTCATTCTCTTCAGCTCTGCAGGGTTTCTGCCATGGCGTTTACTGTCAGTCTAATGGGGGTGTGTGTGGTGTAACTCTGGTATTTTTAGAGTTCTTTCTTTGCCTTGTACTTACGTTTGACAATGAGTATAATATGCCTAAGACTTGACGTCTTTTACTCATATGCATTGCAGGCGACTTCCAGACTCTTGAGCTCTTATTATTTGTATTTTTCTGAAGATTTGAAAAAGTTTCAAGGTATTTTGTTTAACTGAACATGTGCAAGTGTGTGTGTGGGGGGGGAGCTCACACGCCCATGCCCACTCATTTTCTCTTACCTTCTATGATGTCAGTCTTGCAAATGTGTGTTTGCCTAATGGTCCCACACAAATTTCAAAGTGTTCTTTAATTTTTTTAACATATTTCTTTTCTTTTCTTTTTTACCGACTTGGTTATTCCACAATACATGTCTACAGGCTTTGCCCTCCTTAATCTAGAACACTATTGAGCCTCTTGTCTGGAGTTTTTATTTCATTTATTGAGTGGCTTTGCTCCAGGATTTCTGATTGGTTTTTTTATGACCTCTGTGTCTTTACTGAATTTTTCATCTCTACCATGAGTCATCTCCCTAATTTTCCTAGACCATCTATATTCTATTTTTTCTTGTTGTTTTCCCTTAAAATCATTCTTTTGTATTTATTTTAAGCACTTTGTCTATTTCCTTTTCTCTGCACTCTGTTGACAGTTTTTGTGTTCCTTTAAAATTATCATGTTACCTTACTTTTTCATAATTCTTTGGCCCCCACTGATTGATATTCTTTTGTTTCAAATCTTTGGACTAGTTTTCATAGTATAGGACACACTACTGGTTTTGTACCTGTTGATTGGTTAAGCTGTACTGGCTGTCATTGAGATGCATATAATATCCATCTAACTCCTCTACTTGTAACCAATGTACACTGGTGATGTCTGTGGACATCTCAGTGTAGTCTCTATGGGCTGAGAGATTACAAGGGAGTCATTTCCATGAGGTCAAATCACTGGCAGCCCTTGAATGTAGCACACTCTGGGGTAGACATGTGACACCATCATATTCTGAGGATTGTAGCTGATCTGGTGAGTTCAGGTGAGTATGGTCCATGTCACCAAATTGTATGTTGGGGTTAATATCATTATGTGAGGATTTCGCAGAAGCTGGGTCACGCCAAATGGTTACCCTTTCAATCTGTGAGGGCTCCTGGAGCAACTTCCTCAGAGTTCTGCCCAGTTGCTTCCCAGGGCTGAGTATGGGTTGATGGGGTCACTTATCTCATTCTCAGGTGTTCATAAATCAGTCTCATGATAATAAACTATAGTTCTCTTGCTCTATATAATACAGAACTTGCTAGTCTTGACCTCGTAGATATCCTTCTGCCTCTTCCTGCCAAGTGTCAAGACCACAAGTGAGTGCTTCAAGATCTGACTAAGCTGTTGTCTTCTTCCTGTCATAGTCCTTTCTTGTAAATTAAATTCATATTGCAAAATTAAATTCATAACATAAAAAAGAGTGATTCTCCCCACTTCAAGAGCACCAAACACCACACTCCTCTAGGAACAGAGAGATCAACAGCAGGAACATACAATCACAAGTTAGTCAGACTGCCAGTCCCATTGGTGAGAAAGCTTGTAAAAACATTAAGGAGCATGATGAAGAACACACTGTCTTCAGTGCTATCTTGCTTGAATGTTATCGATACTTTTATCTTGAGCTTGTTTTACTTTTTATGCCATCTGTATCTACACTTGCCCTTATTAAAAGCATCCTCTGAGGGCTGGAAAGAGGGCTCAGCAGTTAAAGTGCTTCCTACTCAACTGAGAGGATTAGAATTCAGATCGTGGTACCCAGGTAAGAAGCTGGCCTCTCAAAAGGCTTGTAACACCAGCTCCAAGAGCGCTAGCATCCTCTTCTCACCTATATAAATACACAATAAATATACATGTATTTACACACACAAACATGCACATGCAAATAAATACATAAATACACACATGAATAAATACTTATAAAATAAGAATAGATAAATAAAACCATCCTCTTTTCTATTTAAGATGGTCTTCGATGGATGGAATGCTCTTGGTAGTTTCTGTGGTTGAGGATTCTAAAAAGGAACCAGGATCATGATTGCTCATTCTTATGTGTTTGTTGACATCTCTCACTAAGCTTTGTCTCTCTAAGGAAAAGATATGACACCTTGTTTTACCTTTCCCTAGATTCTAGCACTTTCTACTACTCTGGAAAATTTAGCTACGTTTAATTTTTTTCTTCCTTTTAAACGCAAAAATGGGTTGACATATGTTAGAATTTAAAAAATAATTGAGCTGGCATACAAATTGTTTAAACTTAATGTGCTCATCCCTTACATAAAGCCTTTCAGCCAAAAGAATCCAATCTCTCGCATAGTGTGAAATATTTATACAAACATGACAAGGTATCTTGGATCTGAGCCCAAGTCTAAGTATAAAGGTACTTCCTGCTTCACACAGCCTAGAGAGGACTCCACCGTGAAAAGTGGCAATAGTCAGGGAAAGTCAGGTATAGAATTTCCATCTTATTAGCTGACAAAGTTTTTTTGGATTTGGGGGTGTATAGAATGTTGATTACATTAGGAATGCTCAACTTGGAGCATGTTAGTGTTGAAGCATGTCTGTAAAAAGTCTACAAACCACCCTTTACTCTAGTTATAGACTCGGTGTGACTTCAGACTGAGTGGGAGAGGAGCAATTCCACTTGGTCATAGCTCCTTCACCAGTGCACACACTTCTGTTTAATCATCAATTCACACCGAGTGCACACTAATCCTGAAACACCACTATGAGGGTTGTCATCAAAAATAACCAGTGTCCATTCTTCAGCTTCTATTCCCCAAAACTTCCCACTGTATTTCATCAGGTGGGAGAAAAAGAGTCACAAAAAAATGCCAGGTAGCATTGTACAGAAAGAAAATTCTATTGAGTCATAATAAATTAGGGGTGGTTTTGACAAGGCTCCTCCCTTAGATGAAGAGCTATAAGCAATCAGAAGCTGCTGAGAGAAGATGGGATCATATTTCTCCAGCAATAATTCCCCCTGACAGGTTACCCAATCCCAAGTGGTCTGCCCTAAACACACACACACACACATATAAGCAACACTACACAGACTCAATTCTTTTGTGTGTGTGTGTGTGTGTGTGTGTGTGTTTGTGTGTGTGTATGTGTGTGTGTAAACAACTGACAATATCATAAGTCACAAGTTCAAAAGGAAATGAGAAAAGACACTAGAGGAGTCAGGGGTCAGGGTGTAAATGGTATAAATACAATACTTCATGTATGGAATTCTCAAAAGTAATAAAAATGTCAGTTAAAAAATAAAGTTAGGCAATAATATCAGCTGCTTATTATAATAGTTATCTATGAAGTAAAAAGTCGAGGTGAGGTCAATGCAGACCTATCAAAACATACTAAGCTAAAATGATATTGTGAGTATAGAGAAATACCAAAATATGTTGGCAAGAGACCATCAGCAGATTGTAAACTAAGCATGGTGGCTTGCCAAGTTTAGTCATATTTCTTGTGTAATTTACTATTTTTAATTTTCTATAAATACTGATAATATTCATATTACTAAAATCTGTTGTCCCTCCCCAATCATCTATGTATCATTATTTTCTAAGTATCTTTTACTATCCCTGCCCCCAACACACACACCCCAACAACCGCTAACCTCAGCTCTGTATCAAGGAGGGGAAATGTAAGAAAATGAAAAAAATAGAAAATGATGTTTATTAGCCAGTAACATATACAATCATCTCTATTATGCAACAATTTAAATATGGATATTTTTATACACTGGAGATAAGAAAACATTAAATGTCTACCATGTAAAACCACATTTTAACAAAAATTACTCAAGTAAAATTGAGTATACAGGTTAGTCTTAATGCAAACTTGTAGAGAGTGTATTTAACAGGTCTCTTGTCTTGAAACTTATTTTAGGAGAAAAAATAAAGCTTATAAACTCTACACTTCATTCCACACTTAAGAAATGCATATGCTAAGATTACTTAGAGTTATTTATTCCTTTGCTTCAGAGAACTGGTGCTCAGATGACACTGTTCTGATATTTTGTCACCCTGCCTTCTGTGCAATAACTCTTGTGAGGACATGAAAGAAAACGCCTTTTTCTAAGCAAGTGGCAGTCACCGTACAACACAGCGCAAATAAATGATAATGTGTGACAACTACATCAACTAAATGGAAGCCAGTGCTTTTAAGAGAGGCACAGCATTGTGTGCAGGGACCAGGAAGTCCTCAAAATGGGAAGAAAAGAAGAAAGATACTGACATATTTTTAAATATTTAGGAAAGTGGCTTTACCTTCCCATATTATGCAAACTATGTGCAGTGTGAATAGCATCCTTAGCACAATACAGGGACAGTTATAGAACAATGGCACAGGAATATAAATGTAAAGACAGGCAAGGGAGATTGTGGAGATTGGTGTTTGCGTGCTCTTCAGTAGATATCCATTTCGGAACATAGTACAGAGGCAGAGACATAAAGCCGTGCTCTCTTCCTCATGATGTCATAAAGCTGCAGGTCTTAGAGGTTAGAAAGGTTGCCAGCGGGGCTGGAGAGATGGCTCAGTGGTTAAGAGCACTGACTGCACTTCCAGAGGTCCTGAGTTCAAATCCCAGCAACCACATGGTGGCTCACAACCATCTGTAATGAGATCTGATGCCCTCTTCTGGTGTGTCTGAAGACAGCTACAGTGTATTCATATATAATAAATAAATAAATCTTTTAAAAAAAAAAAAAGGTTGCCAGAAAAGGGTGTCTCTCTGCACACCCGCATTCCTATTTATTCTCCCATAAATAAAGCAAGTTCATAAACCCAACGCTCCAAGCAAGCTCTGGGGTCCTTCAGAGCCCAGTCTCTGTGTTGGAAGAGAAAGACGGGTAAAGAGAACCAGTTCCTTGGTTTTTTTTTTTATATATATCATTTTCTTCCCAGACACAAATATAATCTTTTCCTTATTGAACGGTTCAACTCTCAGCTGCAGGAGCAGGTTTGGGGTATTTTCAGCAGAAAGTTGTGATCCCTCCCTCCCTACCTCCATCTCTCTTACTTTAGGTACAATATAAATATGTTTTTTTCTGATGCTCTGGGCTTTCTGACTCTCTAAACTCTGTTCCCCACCATGTGGTTATTTGTGTCCCATGCCTCTGACCTCCAGGCTGATTTAAACAGCAGGGCTAATATTTTCCTCCTGTCCATTCAACCCCTCTGGGAAGCTGCTGAGATTTATGGCTCACCTGCCCTGGGGTATTTTTCTTTTCAACGCTAATAAATTTGTCCCCGGGCTTCAAAAGCAATGTTTATTCCAAGTATCCTGATTTGATCATGATTCGCTATACATGGACATACCAAAACATCACATTGTACCTGATAAATATGTACAATTATTCTGTGACAATAAAAATAAAACAAGAAAAAAAAAGAGTTTAACCACCTAAAAACCTTCTCTGTCAAGGAGCATACTAAGTGGTTAGAAGAACCTTTTTATTTGATTTCAAGTAGCAATACTTTCTAGCTATTAAAAATTCCACTTAATTTTATACAGAAATTGAACATTTCCAGAAATAGTGGGTACAGCTAAGCTATTAAACTCATATACTTTGACATTTCCCAAAGGCATATGCTTTGTGTGTCATGGTTGAACCACTGTCAGCCTAATGTTTATATTACCTATGATTATCCAAAACTTACCTAACTTTGAGTGGAAAATCATGTGCACTTCTTTCTAGGTACAGCAAGTGACCAGCAGGCATAGAACCTATCACCCAAAGTAGCTGAGATCAAACTCCAGATAGAAATACCAAACACAAAATAAAAATGGCATCTGTAAATGAGCATATATTTCATGAATATACATATACTACCTATGGACATGGAATGTATACTTTATATTGTTAGGAATATTGTTAGGATATCTAACATATGTGAGAAATGGTGTGTAGGCTGTGTGTAAACACTGTGTCATGCAATATCAAAGACTAGAGCATCTGTAGATATGAATAGGCATTGGGTGAAGGGAACAGTGGGTACTGAAGTGCGTATAAAACTTGTTAGGACAGTTTGGAGTTTAATCAAACCTTTGCCTCTGCCTACAGCAAAATCCATGTCAGAGTAACATAGCAGTACATATGAATATACAGCTGAGACATGCTCACACCCAACTGGGGGCTCACCGGAGGCCTCAAAGCAACACTAAAAATCATGTTCCTCCTGTGTTCACTGTCTCTGTGTTCTTTCTCTCTGTGTTCTCTTTCTGTGTTGTTCTCTTTCTCCCTCTGGGTGCTCTGTCTGGTACCTACTCACTCTTCTGGAGTAGGAATCTCAAAGACTTCTTTGAGGCTCAATTATTTCTATACCTGCTGAACAGCAAAGAACTTCTTAAGACTCTCCCATCAATCTTTATTCTTTAATTAAAAGATTAAACTAATTACAATGCAGTCAGGATGTTCTGAACAGAGATTCTTGATACTGAGGTCAGGCTACACCCTGCTCTAATATATCCTATATTTTATAAAAGAGTGGTTTTTCAGGCTGGGCATTGTCCTGAGAGACTCCATCTTACATGTAGCTTTTGACTCCATCCTGAGGGTAAAGGATGACTGGTATCCTGGGGAAGCCTCAAACACTATCATCTGTCTTGCACTGTCCATGCAGGTCACACTGATGAATGAGTTGCTCCTGTAGAAAGGCTGCCACCCTGTAAGTCCATTGAGTTGAGTTAAGACTATAGGGGCATAAAGACATGTTAAAATTGTATCTGGGAAACCAGGTCTAAGAACTCATCAGACACAGCAGACATGGGAAAGCTGCAGATCTCATGCCCAAATCCCATGATGGACAATATTGTCTCTGTGTGACTTCACCAACTTGACACTCAATGTAGATCACGAACTGACAGGTTGAGAACTTGCAACTGCTCTGGGGTTTCTACTTGACCATTGTCTGTCTGTCCACCCATTCACCAGTCTGGACTGGAGCCCTCCATTCCCTACTGCATACCCAGTTCTGATTTCTCTGCAGCTGGCTGCACCTTCACTCTCCAGCCTGGCTCTTCTGTGGTCCAGCAGCAGCAGCATTTTTCCTGAGCTTGGTTCTGGGCCTCTTGTCTCATCAACACAGACTCTACTAGCATGTCCATTAGCACACTTCTGAAACCTTGTAAATCAGTTATTGCCTTTTAACTTATGTTCATCTTGCATACATACATAGAAAGATATATTTACTTTGTGATGTGTGGTATAATATGAGTTATTATTAAAAGTCATGGCTCCTGGAGGAGACTGCACTACTAAAGCAGTATAATTTCTAACTGCACTCTAAATATGTATCCTTATATCCACAGAGAAATATAGCTCTTTTGTCTTATCAAAGAAGTTACAGAGACCATTACAGAAAGCTATAACTGGTCAAAATGCAGGAAATAACTGAATGATTGTGTTCAGTCTCAATGGAGACTCTGATATAACCTCTGTATCTAAGGCTCAGGGAAGGACATTGGATCAGGACATCTGTCATGAGAGCATGTCTTCTAGATATATGACAAGGAAGACACGCCCATGGAATCTCAATAATAGGGCTGCTTAAACTGGACCAAACAATGACACCAGTTGACAAGCAAATATGGGTGGAAGAATCTCACAGGGTCCCACCCCAAGATGAAGAACAACAGGCAATTATAAACAACTGAGAAAGGGGGACTTGGTCTTCCCCTCGGATGAGCCCTCTAAATGGTTGTGCTCAGTGTCAGTGGAGACATCCATGCTATAACCTCTGTATCTAAGGCTCAGGGAAGGACAGAGGAGCAGGACTTCTAGTCTCAAGTAGTTAACCCTAAAATACATGGATACAGGTAACATTAAATGGATATATACAGGTAACACTATATTGTGTAGTGGTTCACCTATGTATGTAACAATAATTTAAAAAGACATGAATTTGAGAGGGAGAGGAGGGGCATGGGAAGGGTTGGAGGGAAAAGACGTGGAAGGGGGGACTGTGCAATTATATTTTAACTAATATTTTTGAAGGTTAGAAAAAAAGAACCTTCATTCAGCTTTGCCAAACTACCACGGTAGGTAGATAATCTGGTAAATCACTACCACTGAGATTTATTTGAAAGACAGAGAGAAAGAACATAGAGTTGGGTAGGTAGGGAGGTGAAGAGGATCTGGGCAGTGTTGGGGGAGGATAAAAATACGATCAAAGATATTGTATGAAAAGATGATTTATTGAAAAAAATAAATAACTCCACCTCATGAATTTATTGTTATTCAAAAAGTCCTGACATTATGGAAAGACAAAGCTGTGTTCATCTGTGTTTATGACATCGTGCAGTCACTGTACCTATATATCTCTATGTATTCTTCCTTCCATAATAATCACCCAAAATAATACATTCAGAGCCACATTGGAGCTCACTGTTTTCTGAGCACATATTGTCTCCCTCCGCCCAATCTACACTAATCACTACTCTCCTTCCCCCACACACACTAAAAGAACCTTGTGAGTTCATGTTTGTTTTCTTCCTATTTTTCAAAATAGAATCTTACTATATTTGTAAGTCTACCTCAAATATGCAATTATCTCATCTCAGCTGGATAATTATAGGTGTACATAGTCTCAAGATCCTTTTCTATTAAAGAGCAATTCAAAGATTTCCTTCAGAACCCCTCCCATATGTCTCAGGGGGTGAAAGTTATCTAACAAATTCTAAGGACCACTTTCTCTTCATGAATCCATATCCATGTTAGTATCTCTAGAGTGGGATTTCATGGTACCAGGATATTTTTATGGCTGCTTTTCCACTCTGAGAACCTTTAGAATAGGGTAAGACCAGATATTCAATAAATACTCTTTGAATTAAAAAAATCGCTGAACAATTAATATGCTGCAAAGTCATCTGAGTGTTCCCTGATTTCCAATAGGTCAAGCCACCTCGGAGTTGCCAGATCTCCCTTTGATGTGTCTTCTGAGGTAATCTACTGCAACTTATCAGGGCAGGTGTGCAAAGCTAAGAGGAAAAATGAAGAAGTAGAACCTTGATTGACGAAGGGAAGTAGCCGAGGAGAATTTAATCTAATTCTAAACCATCAATCTCCCCATGACTCTGATCAGACCAGTCAGCAGCTTCAGAACATCACTCACTCGATAGCATCTACTCAGAAATACATTCTCCAAAGAGGAAAACAAAAAAAAGGTCATAAACCAATCTAAAAGTCAAAGGCTTTTCTTTGCCATTGGCGTACAGATGTCACATATCACCTTGAAAAGTCCAAGCTTCTCATCAAAACATTACAAACCTCGGTCAGCTGCATTTCTTAAATTTAATTTTCCTTTCCAATTGCTATAGCACCAGAGATACGGGCAGCCATGATGGATAACACTGAATGCCACCCATATAAAGCACGTACGGAACATTGGGGATTGACAGCCTTAATCCTGAATCAGAGTCTGAGCTCCCGGCCTGACTGACTTATCATGGCACAGATGTATATAATGAAATACCTTAATGATTCATGGTGATCTCTCCATACTGGGTCCTATAGGAGTCATGACATTTCTATTTTGCCTCCTAAGAATCATGTGATTTAGCCTCCTCATCCTTATTGAGAACAAGAGATGGAACAGAACTTATCATCTGGATTGGCACCTGAGGAACTCTTTCTTCCAATTTTTTCTAAAGTGGAAGATTTGGCATGTCCTGATGGATAGGTCCACAACCATGCACACAAAGGCATCACGGACTGGACTGAGTGAGGTACCAAAAATATAAACAAATTAAGAGAACATGAAGTTAGAAGGTGTTCATTGAAAGAAACATGTGAGCAAGTTTGAGGTGGAAGAGAGGAGAGGATATGATCATTTTTATTGTATATATATATGAAATTCCCAAAGATAAAGAAAAGTTAGTGTTAAAAAAATAAAATGTCTTTCACAGATCAATAGTCTTCCCCAAAAAACTGCTCCATGGTTAAACATTCATACAACATGCACTCAACTAGACGATGTACTCCTCTATCAGAGACTCCTAATCAAGAACAGCAATGTTAAAACATGAGACTAGGAAAGAAATCATGTTAGATTAAGTGGATCTGAGTACCTTACAAATATGCTCTTTGGAACTTTCTTTCTTTTCTATGTCACTACTGAGATCACACCAAACAAGTAAAATTGGGACCTCAGCTACATTTGTATTATGATACACAGCATAATACTTCCCAAACACTTATTCCAAGTGGGATACACCCACACTTAAAAAACATGCCCCAAGACTTAGCCTTCAACAGGTAGAATACCACACAGGGAGAGAAAGAGAGAGGAGGGAGAGAGAGAGGGGGGGGGGAGAGAGGTGCTGAGGTGATAAAAAGATCAGGAGAGCACTCCATAGTCTCAGTAATAGTGTCAGGTGTCAGGCCCCGGGGCTTCCCCCTTGAGCTGGATCCCAAGATGAACCAGTCACTGGACCTCCGTTTTCTCAGGCTCTTCTCCATTTTTGTCCCTGCAGTTCTTTCAGACAGGAATAACTCTGGGCCAGAGTTTTTGACTATGGGATGGAAACCTCATTACTCCACTTGATGTCCTCTCTTTCTACTGGAGGTGGGCTCTACAAGTTCCCTCTCCCCACTGTTGGGCAATTCATCTAAGGTCCCTCTGAGTCCTGAGAGTCTCTCACTTCCCAGGTCTCTGGTACATTCTAGAGAACCCCCCACCTCCCACCTCTTGAGGTTGCCTGTTTCCATTCTTTCTGCTGGCCCTTGGGGCTTTAGTCCTATTTCCCCACCCAATACCTGATCATGTTCCCCTCTTCCCTTCTTTTTTCCTACCCAAGTCCCTCCCTCCCTCCTCCCTCCTTTGATGTCTTTCTTCTATCTCCTAAGTGGGACTGAGGGTCTTCACTAGGACCCTTTGACTTGTTAACCTTCTTGAGTTCTATAGATTGTATCCTGGGTATTTTGTACTTTTTGGAGACCTCGGGGGGGGGTGGGTGGAGGTATAGGATGTGAGTGTACATGGAGGGGGATAAAATCTGGACTGTAAAAAAAAGATTAAGAATAAATTAAAAAAAAAAAAGAGCAGGTGAAGGAAGGCAAGAGAGGAGGGGCAGATGAGAGCAGAAAGTCCTGTTTGCAGACTTTCATTTGTATGGCAGCATAGCCTTCCTGTGCTGCTGTTAAGGTTTGGGCTTTTGCTATGTGCTGTAATGCTAAATACTGGTCCCCAAGGTCTGGTTGCCCCCCAGAGATGAGAGAATCTGCACTACACAAGTGGTGCTGTGTAACCTTGACCCCCAAGTTATCCCTGATTGGTAAATAAAGATGCCTACAGCCTATAACTGGGGAATAGAGAGATAGGCGGTGTTTGGATTCCTGGGCTTGGGGTCTGAGGAGAGACCAGGAGGAGAAGAGTGAGGAAGGTGACTGAGGAGAGATGGCATGAGTAGGTGAGTCATGAAAACATGGCCATGAGGGCTGGCCAATTGGAGTTAAGAGCTGCCCAGATGGAACATAGCAAGTTATAACTCTGGGTTACAGATAGGAACGTAGGCATAATAGCATGATGAGTGGATATCTGCACAGCTTTAGTGCTAATTAAGGTTTATTATAGATACAAAAATTGTGTCTTTTATCTGAGAACTGAATGATCTAAGGCTGGACAGAAACCCCAACTGAGATTAAATGTCTACTACAACATGACACTGTCAACCTGAAGGGGTGATGGAACCCTGTCAAACAGGGCAGAACAGACACCAGGAGGATATGTCAACTGTCTGTGAGAGCTCTAAGTCACGTCTGAATTTCAGGAAGTGAAGACATGGTACAGAATTTCACGGTGGTGATAATCGCACACACTGCATCTTGCTTCCACAGAAGCTCATCAAGAAACAGAACAGCAATGGAGCCAGAAACTGGCAACAGCAATGACTCCGCGTCAGAGGCCACTTCCTCCTGTAACTAGATTGCATTTGAGAAGTGAGTCATTGCCCCTCTATTTCCTGATCCATTAAGTGTGAGAGTTGCATAAGTTAACTGTAAGGCCTCTGCCTTGATAAATACCCTAGAATATGAGGTTACATGCCATAAAAATAAGATCCAGGCTGGATCATTTAAAGCAAAATTATGTGGCTTATGTGCAGCAGAAGAGAATGGGAGCTACCGTGTCCCTGTGTCTCATTTATGAAGCCGGGGCCCCCATCACCTTTTATTTCAGGTCAGAACTATCTGAACTCTTTCCAGTCACTACAGTCATTACCAGAATCGGCTGGTTTTATAGTGAGAAACACTGACTAATGATTTACATACCAATTTTTTTGTATAGAAATATTGTCCTTGGAATTTGAAAGGAATGTCTCCTAGAAAGGTGGGTCCTTGAACACCACTATCAATTCCTGAATGTAGAAGATGAATGCACAAATGGAGCTTTCCTGAAATGCTGCTCCCTGAGACAGGCTTCCTTTGGTAGACGACAGAAAGTAGGGTGGGGGGTCTTTCAGAGTGCTACGACTCTGGGGTGTCTCGTGCAACTCAAGCTTTCCCAGATACCCCTTCGCTCTTCCAATCACACAATGCAGGGTGGCAAGCTCAGGTTAGCCATTCACAAAACCCTTCCTCTTCTTCCTGTGCCCACAGCTAGGCTGTATGGACCTGCTTCCTTCCTCCTAAGTGTGACCAAGTGCCTGGAAATGTCACTTCCCATGTCACCATGCCTGTGGAGTATGAGGAAACACAGTACATCTTCCCTGTGTAATCTACTAGAGTCTGGACCTCTGCCGCCACCTGGAAACCTCCTGTAGGAGAAAAGATCAGAAAAGAACAAAATGAAGTACCAGTATTTTTTTTTAATCATCTTATAGAAAAGGGCTACCCACTCAACAGCAACAGTGTTTACAATTTTTATATGCAGAAAAAAATTCTCTTGTTCTTAAACCCTCAACTCTGCAGAGTTTATCTCTGACAGCCACAAGCCTCACCTTGGCTAGTACTTGAAGTTGGCATTAGTATTACCATCCTTGGTTTCTACAGGAGTGGTCAGGGATTTACTGAGATCAAATGACTCACCTTGTTGTCAGTGCAGTTGAACTAAGTTCAATAGAAGAGGCAGAAGCCTCTGAGCCCTGTGACTTTTATCAAATAAAATTGTCTCTTGCCCCCAAATCCTTGATTTTCAGAAGATTATGTGTGCTTTGCATACCACCTGAAGTCTTTATTTCATAAATGAAACATTTCCCAGTCTTACCCCCAGAATCTCATGCAGGGATAAGAGACAAGTCTCAGGATTCATATCTGGGTGAGAGCCACCACATAGCTTCAGGTCTGTCCTCGGTTTAATAAATCCATTTGAAAAACCTCCACATCTCTTAATCACAGAATTTGCAATTATAAATTTGTCTCTGGGGTAAGCTCTAGAGGAAATTCTCTTTAGTTTCGAATGAAACTAAAACATGCTTTTCTATCCATTACTAGTGATGGAGAAAGAAAGGTACCTAGAAAGGGTGCCTTTATTTATATGGAAGTCATTATTTAAACCACCACTGGTTTGGGGGAGATGGCCAAAGCAGCTGTAGTAAACTGACTGGACACATCTGGTGGTGCTGTGAAGAGAGGGTAAGACTGAGAAACACTGAGATCATAACGCCCAGTGTAAGATCATGTTTTATAACCTGAAATGTACCATATCAATCAGGCCTAGTTGAATTGATCACACTATACTAGAACTGAAAATCCTTCTGAAAATGCCCATCAGGCAGTTCAGTTCAAACCACACATTTGATGACAGAGATTGAAGCCAGGGGTGATAAGAAGAAAAGATTCCAGTTTCATAAAAGAAAGCACAAAGTCTTTCATGAAAGTATTTCATCTAAATTTCTATAGTTTCTAAACATGGGTAGAAGTTTCCTGAAAATACAAAGAGACCAAATGGGTTCTTATCAAGGCTAAGGTTCAACAGCAGAGCCAACCCTGTCTGCCTGGGGACAGTTCCAGACTCCACTCTGAAACTCCTGTCCTTTGACCAACTCTGGATACAGTCCTTTGACTCTTACAACCTTATGTTATTCAAATTTAAAACCAACTCTTCTAGAGGTAGTGCATGCCTTCGTCGATGACTGCAGTTTTAAATGAGCAAGCATCATGTCAGGAAAACAGTATAGTACCACTGAGGCCTTGAATGACATAGCAGCCTCGAAAGCATCCATGTGCAACATCAAACAAAGCCTTTGAAAGTAAGTCGTGAAGCCTGCGGAAGGGAACATAGAAGAAAGTCCTAGCAATGACTGGACAGAGCTGATCTACAAACTGCTCTTTACTATTGAAGAGCCAGCCTCAGAAGGGTGTCAGCACTTGTTAGACGAAAGGCAGAGAGGAAAGATGGAAGTAGGGAGAAAGGAGAAGAAAATTCCACTCTAAATTTGGCAAGGAAGAAGATAAGTGCCAGAGTGGATCACCCTCAGAAAGTGGACAGTGTCTAAAGTGATCCGTAGCACAGCAGCAGTGTACTGTGTGCCAACGAATGCCACTTAAAAGTATTCAGCATGGAGACGTCTATGCTGTGTATACTTTACCACATAAAATTTTTAGCACATATTTTATAACCGGAATATAAATGATGTCTATGTCCCCAAACTTGCCATAAAGTCTTTTGGACGTGCACGCACACTAAGTGCCTTAGTAAGTGGATTTGCTGAAAATCTAAGAGAGGAAGTACTATCAAATGTCTGGGACAGGGCGCTCTGAGCAAAGGCAGATGATAAAGCAGGGAGGCACACCACTATGTGACCTGACCCTTCTAACTTAAAACAGTTAAGGCCAAAGATAAGGGGGTTGGGGAACAGGACACGATTCCCAACCTGTCTGCCATGAGATTTCCCAGAGCTGTGGACAAGTCATGACTTTAAAAAAACAAAAAAGCAAACCTGTTCCCCATCCCCCAACAAGAGACAGCTCACTGTATTTCTATATCAAAGGGCAGATGCCCCCCTTTGAGATCTGGGGTACACATACTATTTTGGTTCTTCCTGAAAATAGGTGTGAGATGCTATCATTGCTCCTAGTTCCCAAGTGAGTTGAGAAGGACTGAGGAGGCAAGCAAACCTGCACAGCCCAGAGAAGCTGATCCTCCCCACAGTGATGGAATGTTGGACAGAAATTGCATTTCAAGGCCTTAGGCTATGAACCATCACATCTCTATCCTCAAGATTGTTCTCTAAGACCAACGTAAAATATATTGTGTAATAAGGCAAAGGATAGAGAGAACTTCCAAAGTTCAAGTATAAATAAAAATGTTCTAATGGCCAAGCAATAGTAATAATTTGCCAAACAGAAATGAAGGTCAGCAACAGCTGGGTAAGATTGCTGCAATATACTTGATTGTTCCTAGTACAGCAAACAGCCCAAGCAAAACACTTTCACGTCAAACTATAATACCTATCTCAATATTATTATGAATATATCAATCTTACACATGGGCACTGATTAGTCCCATAATTAAAACAGAAGCCGTCTATTCATTGGAACCTAGAAAGCTGAAAAGCAAGATAAAATTAAATTAAAAAAATAAAATAGCCTATCAGCCTCTGAATTATTCAAATCATATATGAAGTGAATAAGAGAAACAGTGTTTGAGAGAGTCATATCAGCTGCAGCTCTGAAAGAGCCATTTATACACATACACACACACACACATGCATACATACACGCCCATGCATGTGCGCACACACACACAATGATTTGTATTTTGGGACAAACTGGGGCATTTTGAAAATTCAGCAATTCTTTAAAAGAAAAAAGCCGGCCGAGACATGGAACGAGAACATAGCAAAAGCCATGTCTTGCTTTAGTGAGAGATGAATGTGAGTCACATCCAACGCTTCTCTGATAAAAGGGACGTTTGAGGACAAGAGTCAGCAGAGGAAAAAATTGAAAATATTGCATCTATATAGAAATCATCTATACGTTTTGCCTCTGAAAAGCCATCAGTAAAATAAGAAAAACACTCTGCACTGACAACAGCGGATGATGCACATGTATCTTCACAAAGCAGCTCTTGCCAGGAGAACAGGCATCTGCCGCTCGCAGTGGCCACACCGCAGAAGTCTCTGTTTTGTCGAATGATTGTCCATTTGTGTGTCTGTTGGAGCAATTCGGAAGAGAGCATATTGAGATGTGCTTGTGGACATGACAGATGCCAAGAGCAAAAGCAGATTCATTGGTAGCCAGTTCTCACTTTTTCATGAAAGGCAAAGGGAGTTGGCACGTGGAATCCCACCCATCCAGATGGCTTGGTCTACCAGCATATGGACTGCAGGGGAAAGCAAGCGAGAGTGAGGTTATGAGGGTAAAAACAAACCAAGACAGGAACTGGGGTTGTGGCTCAGAGGTACAGTATTTGACTAGCATACACTAGGTCCTGGGTTCAGTCTTTAGCACCACATGCACAGAAGGAAAAAAAATATTAAGAAATTAAATGTTCCTGATATTTTTCTTAAGTCTCTTTTGCCAGATACACTAAATATGATTGGCTCATCATGTTTGGGGACCAGAGATTTGTTCCATAGAGTAAGGGGAGGATAGAGCTAACGTTAGTCCTTTGGATGCAGCAATTCCTGAGGCCTAGAATCAACTACTCCTCCTTCTCTAATCTCCCTCCAACCCAGCTGATCATGGACGGGTCATTTCAGACATTTCCACGTTGGCCTTTTAATGAGGAAACCCTCTGAACTCTGCTCCTCTGTTGCTTGCTTTACTGAGCAACTCTCTGAACTTCCTCACTTCCCAAACAGCTTATCTTTTACCTCCATGGAAGCCATTTTGTGGATCCCTCACATGTTCAGGGAATTATAGACATCAATCAGTCATCAAATCTCATAGAGCTTCACCAAGGCCCTAACTTGGCCACGTTCTCTGAACAACAAAGCACAGGTGATCTCTGGCTTGTCTCCGAAAGTAACCACTACACCTGTCCTCTGTGCTCAGGAAGCAGAATAAAGTCAGGACCTGATCAGCGAAGAATGATTCACAAATAACCAAACCCCTCACAAATAAAGAAGTCTGCTGAGACACACGGTTGCAATGCCAACTAATGCGAGTTTATTGAGAAATACACAGAGCAACAAGCTCCCTCTTTCAGAGACACAAAAGCAGAAGCCAGGCAATAAAGCAGCAAGGTGAAGGCATGGGCTCTTGGCAGGAGAGCCTCTGGAAGCATTGTGATTCCTCAGACTGGAGTGAGGTGGTGAAGCCTCTGGAAGCTTTGAGAAGCTTACACGGAACCAGAAATCAAACCTTAAAGTTATCTTAGTGCTGGCAAGAAACATTTTAGAGTGTCAAAGGCAGCTTGGGCGTAGCTAGCAGCTAGCAACTTGGCAGTCAATAACACGATGGAGCATTCAAACAGCATACAGGAAGCTCCCGGAAACATAGCTGGCAGGGCACGGAGACTCAACTGGCGCACAGGCTCCTACGCACTTAGCAAGTTCTTCGGCAGCTGGACACACAGGACTGCTGGTATGTCCTGGAGACTCCACAGGTTGGTTGGCAGACAGTAGAGATGCCTCCCACTGGTTGGCAGACAGTAGAGATGCCTCCCACTGGTTGGCAGACAGTAGAGATGCCTCCCACTTGTTGGCAGGTAGTAGAGATTCCCACTGGCTGGCAGGAGCTGGAAATTCCTCCCAGGGACTGACAGCCAGTGGACACAAAAGTGAGTGGCCGGCTACAGGGAGCAGAGCAGGGATTGGAGACACAGGTAGTCTGTCGATTGCAAGTTACCTGGACCGGAGTGGAGATGCAAGAAGTTCTCTGGTAGCACGTTGGCTGACAGGCAGTAGGCTCACAGGATGACTCCTGACAATGGTCCAGGAGCCAGGACCCAGTTTGGAAGGAACTGGGCAAGTAGAGGCCACTCAGGCAGTCTGCATCACGGGCTGAGGCTGTGGAAACTGGGCCCGCTGGAGCAGTGTAACGTCCTCCAACTGGCCTGGAAGAGCAATTTCTTGTGGAGCAGTTGAAAGACATGACGGCAGAGAGAGAGCGAGAGGGCTGCACTGTGTCCTTGAAGTTAGCTGAATTATGAATGCTACTTCAGGCTCCTGGGCTTTTATATATCCTTGCTCATGGGTGGGGTTCCCCTGCTGGTTCCCTTGGCTTCTCTGGATCACACCACCTTGCCTTAGAACATCTTGTGAATCTCCAAGTTAATTGTCCCTCGAGAAGCCTTCTCCCTCGTAAAGGATGTTTAGTAGTTTGGTAACTAAATCATAAGTCTCCTGAACTGTACTTAGTCTGGGTTAAGAATGCAGCTGACAGCTTCAAAGCTATTGGTCATCCTTACCCACATTTCATCCCCCATTTACCTTCTTGCATCTGATGAGTGTCCATCCAGCCACAACTCCAAACATGCCGCTGCCCCACCGCCACACACTCTCTCCCTTCCGGCCAGGGCTGATTGCAAGCCCGCACCATGCTTGGTTTGTCATTGACATTTAATATGCTTTTGACATAACTCACTGAGTCACTCGACCGCGGCTAACGGGGCTCCTAATAAGGGGAGTTGCCCCCTTCAGAACGCTTCGTGATAGCAATGAGAAGACCTGCCGAGAAAAGGGTCACAAAGATGTATCCAAATCAGGAGGTGACCCTCAGCTTTCCTTAATGTACCAAAGCAGGAAGAGTACAGGAAGGAGAGAAAGCTCTGGGATCCCTTTTTATTCCATCAAGGCAGCAAGTTTAGATGCTCGTTAACCAGAACTGCAGTCACAGCCAACAGAGACCCTTTTTAAACAAATTGGTCGTGAATTATTCCTAAAAGTTTTACTCTAATAAAAATGGCTAACAATTACTCACGAGCCTCATCAGGATGCCAGGAGACAGGCTTCATTAATTTTAAAATTACTATAATGTTAATTTAAGAGGCTACAGTGTCTTCCTCCTGTTTTGCTCAATGCAGTTGAAACGTATTTATTTTTCACACAAGCTATTATAGATAGGATGTATTTTAATCAAGAATAAACTAAAGACTCTTCAAGGTCATTGTCTTTATCACAGATAAGGGTAGGCAAGGGTGGGCGGGATCAGGCCCTTAATCAATGCTTGGTAGCAAATGGATATATGAAGAGGTTTCTGTAATATTTAATTATTCCTTTTATGCTTGGAGAACCAGACTGATGCTATGCTATTCTCTTTTGTTTCATCTCAGTATAATATAGTCAGCTCTGAGAAAGAAAATCGACTGTTTCTGTGGGTCCATCTGTACACAGGTAAATCACCTGTTTGAGCTAACAAAATAAATCACTCCAACACAGCTTAAATAGCCAGAGATATTCCCACCTCAAAAGGGCTATAAAATCTGACATGACCTGGCTTACATGGCGAACAATAATGGCGAACAATAATGGATTTACATATATTTAAGGGCTACAGGCAGGGCCACAAAGAGAACAGTTTTACATCAGAACTCATCAGAAGTCTCCTTGCAAGAAAAGCATCATTCATCTAATTAGAGGCTGATGATACACTCAACAATAAGATATTGGACCGTGGGCAGCGTTAGAAATCCCAAGGATCAACTTCAATGGCTCCGAGAATGTTCACAGGAGCAAGGGGAACGAGATTAACAAGACGACTACTTTCCACACTGTTGTGACCAGGCCCTTTCCACCACCAAGAATGCCTCGGAAGATGTTTAAAGACCAGAGTACCTGGTCAAGGGATGGGCTGGCTTTACAACAGATGAGTTGTTTACAGGCTTCTGCCAGCTGAGGACTTGCAGGACGCGGGGAAGAGAAGTCAGCACTGCAAACACAAAAGGAGTGAAGGCAACAGACTCTGTCAGTGACTATTACTGCATTCCTGGAATGGCAGAGGGTTGTTTTGTTTTTTTAAGAGAGAGAGAGAGAGAGAGAGAGAGAGAGAGAGAGAGAGAGAGAGAGAGAGAGAGAGAGAGAACACAAACACATGTGCCACCATGCATCCATGTGTGTGTTTCTTTGGAGGTCAGAGGACAACTTTCAGGAATCAGTTTTCTCCTCCCACCATGTGGGCTCAGACCGTCAAGCTCAGAGGCAAATACACACCTTCACCATCTCGCCAGCCCGCGACAGAATTTTTAAGACTCTTTATCTGTCTCTATTAAACTTTTCTACAGAGTGTTGAAAGTCACAAATCAGGAGGAAAGTGGACAGATGCCTTTAGAACATGGGCTTCTCATCCTGCTGGTGAGTCAGGAGCTTCATATACTTATCTCGCCTGGTCCTTCCAGCAGCTCCACGGCCCCATGACAGATGCAAAGTTCAGGCAGGCTCAGCAGCCATCCGAGTCACTCAGTTTATATCTGACTAAGTGAAAATTCAAATAGAGCAAAACCTAAGGGCAGGCAGGTCACAGCTGGGGCGGTTGAAATGTACTGGGATGCCTTCACCAAAGGATTATGAAGAATTCATTTATTGATGTCAGAGCACCAGCCCTATACTGATGACAGTATAAAAGATACAGTAACTCTCCCCTCTAGGCCATTAACCATTTAGCAACAAAATAAATGGAAGAAGTCGTTCCGCGTACCATTTAATACGTTTTATTTAACTAGTGTGAGATTCAAGGCCATTATAAGCAAAGCAAAACCAGAGATCCATCAGTAACTTGTAACTACAATTTGAATTCACAGTTATTTATAACGGCTATGCATGTAACCAATTCTCAGAGAATAGCAGAGAAGGGAATTGGCTTGTCCATTTTCCACAGAACCTGCCATTTCACAGATGTTAAATGAAAGCAATCGGTTGAATGGGTTCCTTGGATTTTAATTACTGACTGAAACTACTGATTTGTGCTTACATTGTGGCTGAAAGCACTGAAATCTTATATTAAAACAATTTCAGCATTTGAGAGTCATATTCTTCAGAGAGACCTTGCCACCTAGAAATGAAAACTCTGTTCAGGCCTCTGCCACCCTCTGAAGCTGTGTCTGGAGCCCTGGGAAAGCTTCTGCATACTTGCATCCAATTTCTTGTAGAAGTGTGCATCATTTATTCAATTTTTATGTACTTGAGTTGCAGAATAAAATGAACAGCTATGGTGTCCTCAAAGGGGGCCTCATGCTGAGGCTTTGGTCTGCAATGCAAGGCTCAGATCACGGGTCCATTGACACATTCATAAGTGAATGGACTATGGGGAAAGTGGTGGAGACTGTGGACACTGTGGCCTGCTTGCTGTACGTAAGCCACTGGTGACATGTCTTCGATAGGACTGCCCATGGATTCTTCCTCTCTCCTCTCCTCTCCTCTCCTCTCCTCTCCTCTCCTCTCCTCTCCTCTCCTCTCCTCTCCCCTCCCCTCCCCTCCCCTCCCC
>NW_021620926.1:3769085-3784585 GCF_004785775.1 Grammomys surdaster
CAAGAGAGTTACACCTCTTCTCTCTTTCTCTCTCTCTGTCTCTCTCTCTCTGTATCTCTCTATCTCTCTGTCTCTCTATCTCTTGGTCTCTGTTTCCTTGTCTCCCCCCCCCTTCCTTTTTCTATCCTCTGATTCTAGCCTTCTATAAGGTAAGCAGCCTGTTCACAGATGCACACATACACAACACATACACACATATGCACTCACGTATGCACACACACACACATGCACATATACACACACTTTCATGTCACGGTGTTTTCCCTCACTATAATCCAGACAGTAATAGAACAAGCTGAATGCTGACGAACAAGCTGAAAGCCTGTGAAGCCATGCACCAAACCCATCTTCCTCCCTGCTCATAACCCATCTGCTCACAGCAATGAAGCCGAGACGAATATATCCACTGACACTCACGTGACACTCAAACCCCAGAGAATCCTAATTTGAGAATATTTTAAGTGGAATTAATGGATCATTCTTTCATTATAATCATAAGAAGATACATTCAGCAAACCAGTCACACTCATACCATAGTCTGTATAATATGAAACGTCAGCGCAGCAGAAACCAACCTGTGAGGATGGCGTGCTATCTCCCAATTGCAGACCATCCAGTGAGGAGACTGAGATGAGAGTGAATTAGGAGAGAGCAGAGACCCACTCTCTCCCACTGTCTTCATCACAGATGGGCGATTTGCTCTCATTTGTATAGAATGATCTAAATCTTATACAATAATTATCTTGGGCTGGAAACGAGAGATTCTTTCACTCCAACTGAATCACAGCAATCACTTGCTAGGCCAACCATTTGGGAATAAAATGAGTTAAGCAGGTGCGGGAGGCTGAAGGCTTAGTATGCACAGAGGATGCTTCTCATCAGAAAGTTGGGAATAATGTTGACCAATACCAGTCCAGAGAAAAACGACTAATTAAGTCTCATCAAATACAGGCATGGTGGATTTGCAGAGAATCAATAAACGTAAAACAAAATTTGGTCGCTCTCTATTTTGAGGAAGTGATTGTCTTCTCAAAATTAAGCTACTCTTTGTCTCTTGAGAAATATAAAAGAAAATTCAAATTTTTATAGAGAGAACATTATGGTTGCCATGAAACTTAAAATTAATTCTATCTCAGCTGAGTAACTCTGCTTTTCTTTTTAACTTAACACAAACTCTAGATTGAGTCTCCAGAATCTCTCCTAACTGAGCCATTAGAAACCCTCAAGGCTTGAGTGATGCACATTGCAAAAGCTGAAATTTGTGCTCCAAACCCTCATCAAAAAGCACCAATCATAAGAAGAATAGAGTCTCTTGTGCTGGTGTCAACTGCAGAGACAGAAGGCAGAGAGGACAATAGGGACATTCACTAAGATGAACGCATGGGTGCCGCTCAAAGACCTAGAAGACAGTAACGACTAGCCATGTGATCTGCATAAAAAAAAACAAACAAACAAAGCCTTCACAGGATGCTGAGGTTGAGAATTACTGAAATAAACCATTCTCTCTTGCTCTACTTTTAAGTTTCCAGCTTCCCGAAAGTAAAACCAAACAGCTTGCCTTTAGGGCCCTTCCTATACTTCCTGCTTCTCCCTGGGTCCTCTCTGATTCCATGGCAAGTAGCACAGGCTAACTTGGTATAAGCTCTTGTACGTGTCCATCAGAAGGGCTGCAAACATTAAGATAAGGTTTCATGTATCTTTCCTCCTCTGAGTAGGTTGTGTGGACATTCATTTCAGGGTACCACAGAGCCTGACCTAGTGGCTTTCAACAGTGACAAGCTTGGCAGACCCTTTTGAGGGTTTTTTCCCTACTCTTTATCACTACCTCAATGACTAATTAGCCACAGTAAAATATCCCCTCATCTATACTGAGTTCTGATTTTAGGGAAATTTAGATTGGGGTCCATGTTCCAACACTAATATATATTAGCTAGAAATGATAACACATCTTTTAATTCCCACCTCAGAGCCTATAAAGGTACACTCAAGTCTCTATTTATGCAATCCAGGAAACATTTCAGACACAGTCTGAGGCTCAAACAAGTCACATTTAGATTTTTTGGAGCCATCTCTGAAATGACCAAATAAGAAACTGTAACAGCCTTTATACACATTTTTACTGTAGTGATTCATAAACTACTGCAAAGCAAAGAGAATCAGGTTTTTCCTTAGCACAGGCTGGTACCTAAGCATTGCCTTCCAAATTTTCCAAATTACTAAGGGATTATAGGATTTATTATTCTCAGTTTGATATCATGATTGTTTTCCAAAAGTAAAAGATGCTTTTATTTCTGAAAGAGATGTATCCGAACTGAAAGGAAGTTCAGGAAAGATTTTAAGCAGTGAATATGTGGATCTATTTTGGTTTTCATTGTCAAAACTTATTTCTGAATATACTAAAAAGTAAGACTGAGTTAGCAAAAAAAATTTAATTTCATGAATACTATTGGATAGTGTAAGGTTTAAGGAAGATATTATTGCTTAAAAAGTAAAATGAGGGCCAACAAGGTATCCCAATGAGTAAAGGCAAGTAAAGGCACTTGTCACCAAGCCTGATGACCTGAATTCTGTGGGTCCCAGTTCCGGGAGGTTTCCCACGAAAATCTCCAGCCCGTGTACAGGGGTTCAGGCAAAGGGGATCAAGTGTGAGCAGGGAGGGGGAATTGCTTCTGCTGTCTCTGCTGCTGCCTCTACCACATCTCCGAATCTCCACTGTTACCATCCAGTTGTTCCCAGGTACTGTGTCTGTCGCTCTGTGCTGAGCTGGTCCAGGCTGAGCAGGTGAGAAACTGCTAGCTAGCAAGGAGCACGGGAAGGGTCCTGGAGGCACTTATGGAGAGCAGATCTCTTCCCAAGTGTTATAGCTCCTGTGACAGAAACTCTCTGACTACAGGATGATTCTCACACACCTTTACTTCTCCTGAATAAGGTTCTTATATACGGTTTTGGGGTGGGTTTGGATCTGGCAGCAGATAACTCCTATTGGCTTGGTTTGAGTGTTTGGAGATACCTCATCTACATGTGAAAGAGCCTGAGGCACTGTTCCTACATGACTGATGGCCATAGACCCACTCTGTTGGAGGGGCTGTGGAGGGCTGAAGCTGAGTGAAAGGCACCAGGAGACTCAGGAGTACCACCAAACTTCTACCGTTCCTTTAGAGTCTCTGGGGCTTGAAGCAGACTCAACCGGGTACCTCACTGCCTCTCACAGCCCACCGTCCCACAGAATTCAATATCTATTGAATTGACACTCAAATCAGGGACAAGAACCTGTCCTTAGACAGGTCACAGACCCAAGCAGAGAACTTACTATTACTGCTAATGGACATAGTAATAAACCACCCCTATATTTTTATCTTTGTACTCACAGACTAGTGCAGTTGCCAGCGCTCATCAGAGGCTTCAGTTAGCAGATGATGGTGATTAGCACTGCAGAATTTACTCTAACAAGAAATCTTTATCTCACCCTTCCCTCTCTAAGCTCTAGGGCCTCTGCAGGAGGGGATGGAGAAAGATAAAAGGCTACAAGGAAACAATGTTTCCCAGATACAGTGACATAGTTGCACAAATGAACCTACCACAGTTGTGAAAATATTCACTTGGTCTATGTAAACTCAGGGCAGAAAAATCCCAGCATGGAGAGGGGAGGTGAGTGCAGAGTACTGCCAAGAGCTAAGCACTGACTAGTAGTTGATAGCTGCTAGGAAGAGGACATAAATTTGGGTGGATAGGAGTGAGGGATGGATCTGGGAAGAGGAGGTTGAGGAGAACGTGAGGACATTAGACAGGATTATCAAGTAACTAATAAAAATGAGAAAAAATAACTAAAAATTTAAAAGTAAATTGAGGAGCAGCAAGAAGAGAGAGCAAAGAGAAGCAAAGAAAGGTGGATGAGGCCAAGTTCAATGACCTAAATTCAATACCTGGTACCCACATAGTAGAAGGAGAAAACTGACTCTTACAAGTTGTCCTCTGACTACCCACACGGCACATGTAGGTGCATGTGCGCACACACGTACACACATACAAGTGCAAAAATCAATACATATAGTAAAAAATTAAATAACCATAGAAGCATAATAAAATTAATATTATAAATAAATATATGTGTAATGTTGATATAAAATACAGCAAAATTGTCCAGATAAAAATTGTTTGTGATGTAATAAATATTTGATCGGTTTAATGTATTTCAAAATAATAAATATACTTAAGTGATTGGTTTTTTTACTTTTAGAATAGAAGTCGCGGGGCTGGAGAGATGACTCAGCAGTTAAGAGCACTGACTGCTCTTCCAGAGGTTCTGAGTTCAATTCCCAGCAACCCCATGGTGGCTCACAACCATCTGTAATGGGATCTGAAAACAGCTACAGGGTACTCAAATAAAATTAAATTAAATTTTAAAAAAAGAGTAGAAGTCGCTCTAACTTGCAGAAGACTGTTCAGTAAATAAGACTCAGCCAGCACACACTACGTCTTCCCAATGCTAATCATCAATACGTTGTAATAAACTACTTCCAAACTATTACAGGACAATCATTTACTATGCCCATATATCTTGAGGCTCAAGGATTTGGACAAAAGAAAGCCGGGAAGGTTATCTCTGCTCAGGGACTTTTGGGAACAACCTAGAGTCTGTGACTATCCAGACTCATTCTCCCATTTGGTTTCGGTGCTTCCTGTCAGTTGGGATACCTTACCATGTGACCAAGATGTCTCCGATGTGGGACTAATATCAATAGTGAGAAACCTGGAACTGGAGAATCAAGGAGACACTTCTGCTCCAGATCCAGAAGCCAGGCAGCATCACTCTGCTTTCTCTGTGTGTTTCAAGATAGCCTAATGTGCTGACACCTGTTTGAAAAATGGGTCCTGTCCCAACTTTACCTCTTGCTAACATAACATCACAGAGAACTGCAGCTAACTTCCAAATATGTCTCTGAAAATGTCCAGTACCAGACTTCCAAATGAAGACTGTTATTTCCAATATAGGATTGATTTCTAGACCAGTCCATGATTGAGTCCAAATAACTGATCAAATTTAAGAAAAATACAAGAGTCATTATAACTTCTCTTTTTGATTCTCTGTTCCACAAGGTCTAAAAACTTGAGGCAAGGCAGCTTGTCCCATCAGGGATATAGGTGAGCAATGGTGGGTTGGGAACTTATGTCCAATACAGTTTCCTAGTCACCATTGTCAGGGCACTCAGCAAGCTCACAGGTCAGCATCATTCTTTGTTCTGGCATCAGCATGTCTCATCCGTCACTCTGGTAGCCACCATGCTCCTTCAGCATCCTTCAGAAAAAAAACACAAACATGCCCTCTTCCCCATATTAAATACCTGATCGGGATCATGGTAAGTGGATCCTTCCCTTTCACCTAAGGCATAAGTATGCCTAGTTGTAGAGTGCCATAGACACTCAGCAGAAACTTCCTTGGCCTCCAAATTTTAAAAAAAAAATAAAAATAAAAATAAAAATAACATGATTTAAATAAATTTGTGGTGTATGAGGATATATCTCCCCCTTTTTTATTTAATGAAGATATTGTTTGAAAATTCTATGGTCCCCTTCCACAGTCTCTTGTCCTTGACAATTATAAGGAATCCCAGTAATATGGGTAATGTTAAATTGCTGCCAAAAAGTCTCAAATGTTAGACTGCAATAGCTAGTTCCATTACCTGTTTTGTTTGTTTGTTTTTCTTTTTGGTTTTGGTTTTGTTTTTATTATTGGATACTTAATTTATCTACATTTCATATGTTATCCCCTTCCCCCATCTACCCTCAGAAACCCCTTATCCCATTCTCCCTCCTATTTCTATGAGGATGTGCCCCCACCCATCCACCCACTCCCACTTCCCTGCCCTCGAATTCCCCCCTCCCACACTGGGGCATCCAGCCTTCAAGGGACCAAGACCCTCCTCTCTCACTGATATCCGAGGAGTCCATCCTCCACTATGTATACAGCTAGAGACATGGGTCCCTCCATATGTGTTCCCAGGCTGACTGTTTAAACCCTGAGAGCTCTGGTTGGTTGGTATTGTTGCTCTCCCCATGCTCTCCCCAGTCCTTTCAACTCCTTTGGTCTTCTCTCTAACTCCTCCATTGGGGACTCTGTGCACTCAACCTGAGGGAACTTGGTAAGATTTTGTTAGCAGGGAAGGGTCACAGTTCTGCATGAGGATGCTTTGTCTGTGAAACACACTTGCTGTTCCCTGAGTTTTTAAGGCTTCAGCATGGCACTTGTTGAGGTGGAGTTTGTTTATTCTCAGGAAATCTGAATTTCATGTTTCTTTATGTTGGGGGTATTCAAAATAGACAGAGGGCTCATTATCTGGGAAGTGCATGAGAGATCCTACAGGAATTACAGGTCCTGGGAGGGCAACCCTAAATACAACTTCCACCTGAGATTCCAGCTGTTTGATCTATGGTAGGCCATAAACAAACCTGTCTGTCCAAAGAGATCAATTCTCATGTCTTTCAAGTAGCTTGACCACACCATACCAATCTCTGTCGGCTGTCTTCTCTGACACTCCTTGGAGAGTGTGTATATTCAGGGCACAGTAGCAACTCTCAAACTTACTTAAGATGATAAGCACTTCACTAGTCTAGAAAATCCAGACCTCCTTTGAAAACTAAGTGGTCTCAGATTTCTGAAGAATCCTTGTAGTTTGTTGTATGGCTGGGTTTGTATGGGTTTTTTGTTGTTGTTTGTTTGTTTGTTTTTTTCTCATGGATGTGACAAAGTGCCTGGCTTGCCAGAAGGAAGATCTATTTTGGCTGGGAGTGGGGGAGTTTTAGTTTATTACTGCAGGAAAGCCATGAAGGCATGGCAGTTCTCAAGTGGCTGGAGGATGCCCTGTTGGCTTCTTCACAAGAGCAGCCACTAAGCAAAGAAAACAGACCAGAACCAGCCAGCAGCAGGCAAGGGCTTCAAAGGCCTGCTTCTAGCAATCTGCTTGTGCCAGATAGGCTTTAGCCCCTAAAGCTTCCCCAGCCTTCAAACTACATCAGTAGAAGCTGGGGACTGAGTGTTCAAGACATGTGTCTGGGGAGGGATACTATGCAATCAAACCATGACAACAAGTTAAAATGATGAAGATCAAATTAATATGAAGAGGATAGCCAGTGTCAGCCACAATGCTGGGAGTTGTCCCCACACTCTTAGATTGCGTTCTAGTTTCTGTATTAATTTTATTATTGTGGAGTTGGCATCCTTAAAATTCCTCTCAGAGTTACTAAATCTCCATTATGTAGGGTGAGGGTCAAACAAGACAGTAACCTCTAAGGAGAATTTATTGTAAGTCATACTGAAGTCATCCCGGTACATCTGCGACTGGGGAATTATATTGAGACTTTCCGTCTGTAGAGCTCAGCAACAGGTAAACAAAGTCACAACTCAAGGCAAAGGCTCTGCTGTCAAAAATTAACCATGGGGCACTGGGCAGGCTTGCTTTGCTTATGACAGTTGACTTTGGTAATGAGCAAGTGAACCTGAGGTCAGCAGCTGCTCTGACTATATAAGTAAGTAAACTGTTGACCGGATGGGCCCCTGGGAAATAGAATAATCTGGGACACATGCTCTGTTTCCTCTTTTACTTCATGGCGAAACTTTAAACACCCATTTTACACATCAACACAGCCACCAACTTGTCTTTTCTGGTCCAAAAACTCACTGTGAGCTCCACAGCAACTGTCAGTTTGGAAGAGTATAGACTTAGACACTACTCTAAAATATTGTAAAATAATTAGGAGGAGCCAAAAGAAATCTGCAGTGTAAAGATGTATGTCATGTATTATATTAAGAATATGAGTAATTGCAAATTTAGCACTGCCCTGGACTCTGAAGTTATATGTCAAGACAACAGAATGTCAAAAGAAAGTAATGAGAATCAGGATGTGTGGTTGGGGGGTGGGGGTGGGCAGGGAGAACGTGTAGGTTTCTTCAGAAATAACCAAGTTGTAACCAAGTCTGGAAGAGGCAGCTTTAGAACCAGTTGTTGCCAGATGAGAGTATTTTCCGTGTCTTGGCACCTAAAACATAATAACCTCAAGTACTGAGCTGGTGGTGTAGCTGATAGGAACTCTTCAAGGCTAATGTCATCTTCAGAGAGGAGTAGAAGCCTGCAGGGCATGCTATCTGTCAAGCAGATGTTCTCGGTGTCTACTGGGAATGGTTTATTCTTGTTTTCAGATACAATGAACACGACATTCTGATCAGCCCACCCTTAAACAAGATTGCTCAAATATAAGTCAGATGTTAGCTTTCCAGTTGCTTACTAGAATCTAATTTTCTAATTCCTCAGCACAGGCATGCCCATGTGACTTTACCGTGATTTACGCATACATCCTTGTTTATGTCTCTCAAGTTTGCCTAACTTAACCTGAGATGACCTAGTAGATGAAGTGCTTCCTGCACAGAGTGAGGACCTGAGTTTGAATCCCCAGAGTGCATGTAAAACTTGAACGTGGTGATGCAGGTCTGAAATGAAGCCCTCTTACAGGGAAACGGGGAAGGGGGCAGAGATAAGCCAATCCCTGAGAGCTTTGGGCCAGGTAGCCTGGGGTATACAACAGGAATGAGACCTTGTCTCAAGCAGGGTAGTAGGAGGACCAACACCCAGAATAATCTTCTGATACCCACAGGTATGTCACAGCTCATGCACACCCTCTCCCTCCCCCTCTCCCTTTCCCTCTCCCTCATACACACACATACACACACACACCATACACAAAAAAAATCTGTAAAAATAATAATAGTAATAAGAAAAGTAGTTTTCGTGAAGATCTCCATGTCACACAGAAGGGCAGAAAACGAACTCTGCCTGAAGAAGTTTCTGTTCCAGGAAGCCTCCACGAGACAAGTGCTTGTTCTCCATCCTAGAGTCCTTCGCTGCCTGTGAGGTCTGCCTGTGGGATGCTAGAGTGCCTGTTCTGGCCCAAGACTCTGGCTAAAAGACTAGGTGGTATGTGATGTAGCAGAGGGAGCTATAAGGAAAGAGGTCATCTGGAGAAGTTTTGGTGTACAGAGAAGAACCCCCACTAACAGACTATTTATTGCATTCACATTGCAAAGAGTAGTTTTATAAATTATTTTATGGACAAATGTGGTTATATCTGCAAATAAATATAATTATTAATAATAATTAATAAAGTCTAGCTAATTTGACTCTTTCCTCCAGAGCCTGTTAAGCCTGAATAAAACTAGAACCTCAGCAGCCATGCTGTGGTGACAGATGCCCAGCTCTCGTCCAAGAGCACAGACCAGCTCCAGTCTGTACAGTGGGACCATTTCATCTCCTATAGACTGGGTGCACACTCTGGCAAAGGTTTTTCTACGTTATCTAATGAAGTCCTCCTTCCCCCAAGGACTTTAGCAAACAGGTTTTATTTATTTATTTATATCCCAAATACTGCCCCCTCTCCAAGTTACCCCCTCACAGACACCCTCCCACCATCCTTCTTCCCCTTCTCCTCTGAGAGGGTGCCGCCCCTGGGTATCTCCTTACCATGGTGCATCAAGTCTCTGAAGGATTAGGTGCATCCTCTCCCATTGAGGCCAGACAAGGCAGCCATGGAGACTGAGCTGCATGTCTGTTACACATGTTCCAGGGCCGTCACTCCAGCCTGTGTATGCTCTTTGGTTGAGTTTAATGGTTTAAGTATAGCAGAAGTTGGACAGACTGAATGGCCTCTCTAAAAAGTATTTCAATGAAGACCTAAAAAGCATGGTATATCTTTCAATGTTTTTCCATTTCTTTTATGGTTTTACTGTTTTCACAAAAACAACTTAATTTATTGTTTCATGTGAAACATTAAAAGGGGTGGAAATGTAATCCAACTATCGTATTTACAGATAGGACCTTTGAAAGTAATTAAGGCCAAGCATAGAAATTTATAGTGTAACAGCATGGTGGTGGTTTCATGCACAAGTACTGACCAGTCTCCAGGGAGTTAGCTTGCAGTGCAATGATACTAGGAGATTCTACCCATTTCCATCAATAGACAGATCATTCAGCACAAACTCAAAGAGAACACTGGGCTCAAACTATGTACTAGAATATGGACCTGACAGACAAATGGAACATTCCATCCAACACATATGCGTTCTGCAGTATTCAAAGCAGATCAGCAATAAACAGAACAGAAAATAGAAAAACAACAGAGAAGGCTGACGAAGATGTAGGATTTGGAAAGAAGAATTAAATCAACGAATCTGTAGCCAACAATGGAGAGAGAGAGAGAGAGAGAGAGAGAGAGAGAGAGAGAGAGAGAATAAAAAATAAAAGCAGAAATGAAAAAGGAGAATCGCAAGCTCTATCACAGGAAACAAAGAAACATAAGATACTTCATCTGATCCTTTCATACAATTCTTTCCTCCTCAAAACATTGTAAAACAGCACCAGCATATGAGCTGTCAGTCCCACTGAGACTGAAGCTAAAGGAGATGAGAGCAGTATGCTGGAGAGCTAGCTGTATGCCAGCTTCATCAAAGATCTACTCCCAACAGCCACCATGTGCAATCAACCCACATACCCGGCAGTTTACAGATGGATAAATGAAATGTGGTGTAAACAGGCAACGGGATATTCTTTAACCATAAAGGGGAGATGCTGCTGTTTTCAACATCCATGGGCTGGAAACAAGCCAGGCACAGAAAGACAAGTCCTGCATGACCTCACCCCCATCAGAATGGAAAAGTGTTGATCTCACAGAAGTGAGTGGAAGAAAAGTGACCACGGGTTAGGGTGTTTGTGAGCAGGAAGACAATCTGGACAAAGAGTGCATGACAGTTAAATCAAAAGAATACATTTAAGAGCTCTGCTGCACAGCATGGTAGCCATGGTTGATGATATATTATATTCTTTGAGAATGCTGAGAGGGAACGCTGAGTTTTCACCACTAAAATGGTAACTCTGTTACTGTTACGAATGTTACTAAAATGTGACTTGTTAACTGTGAACAGCTACATGCGACTGTTCCGCAAAGTACACAGACTGCTAAGCATTGCTGTATGTGCTAAGTACATACAATTTCGTCTATCGATCTAAAAAAAATAAAAAGTTTCCATAGTTTCTTCCCCAACTTTCCCACTGACTCACCGCCTGTCAAGAGACTCCCCGCTGAAGCTCCCAGGATCTGTTTCATGAGCGCCTGTAAAACAAGGATAATGGAGCTGCCTCGGCGGGGAGCTGCAAGCACCGAGTTATGGTGTGCAGGGAGCTTTGTGATTCATACATAAAAGGCTCTACAAGAAAGCAAACTGACGGTCAGCATTGTCCAATTATTTTTAAAATAAGAAGAGATGAATATTCCATCCATCTAGAAAGTACAAAAGCAGCTTGACCATTTCCAAATCGGGGACAGTAATAGCTGATTTAGTTATTTGGTGGGATCTGGAGATGCGGAACTCAAGGAAAGGCAAAAGCTGAGAAAACAGAGTAAACAAGTGGGCCTGGAATCTGACAAGAAGTTTTACCTTCAAATCACCCACTGGAAACCCAGCCCAAGAGGACTGTAAATTGAAAACCAAATCCTCCTAGTATGCAGGCTTTAGCCACATTCCCAAACGTGTTATTGGTCTAATGCTTCCTAAAGTCAGAGCGATGGTTTTCACCTCTTGGGGGATAGCGAATTAAGAGTTAATACTTTGGGGCTTGTTCTTATACCAAAGGACATTAAAACAGAAACACTCGGTTCTAAGCTGCACAAACTGAGTTCAGCTGAACTCTTGTCTGCAAACACCTTGGAAGGGAACTCTAGGCAAGGACATTATGTACTGCTTATAACGTTATAAAACTTGACACCACCTAATGATCCTATTTATCTGTCTCGTAGTCACTCTCGCTTTTAAATGATAGCCACACAGAGAAGGAATACATTTTCTCCTACCATCAACTGGTGGACTCACTCACTAACAGCCTCCTGGGGACTCTTAACACAGAAAATCACATGACGATAACTGCAATGATTAATATGACCCTCCTCTGATTAAGAGGACTCTGTAACTGAAGCGATCCTCTAGTGAGTCTTAGTATCTTGGGTATGGTGTAAATAATGGAGTGAGAAGTTAGCAAATTAAGAAGGAGAAAAGGAAGAAAGGAATTTCTAACAGCAACAACAACAAAAAGCAAAGACTAGAATGAGACTTTAGGAGGAGAGAAGGAAAAGCATGCGTGCGTGCGTGCGTGCGTACGTGCGTGCGTGCGTGCGTACATAAGTACGTAGTGTGCCTGCGGTACGTGCTTAGCCTGCATGTGTGTGTAAACTAGAGATGACCAAAAAAGACTCGGGAAGATGACAAGAAGATACCACCTAAAGGAAAATTAAGTTTTCTAAATTCTCAAAAGCTGGGTTGGATTTACATTACAGAAAACCCAATTCTTAAGGCAATGTATGAGATTTCCGTGAAATGGGGCAGGGGTAAGCTGCCTGTATTATCCCATAGTTTAAAATAAAAAAAATTGTAAACGAAAGGATCGCTCACTTTGCCACTCAGTTCCCTGAACTTGTCATTTACGGTCCTCAGGCCTTTTCCTTGTTTTTCAGTGGATCTGCCACGACGATATGTAAAAGGATTGGGTTAAGTAATGTGTGGTATATTCAGAAATCCAAAATGCAATGGCTTTCTACTTCCCCTCACTTTCATTTAAAGCAAGCTGTTGTAGAGGTCTGATTTAAAAAAAAAAAAAAAGTCAGTTTAAAACTTTGGCACACTCCTAGTCATACACAACCATGTAGTGCATGCAGGTAATGAGCTACAGAACCCAAACCTGCAATATTTAGTCGTCACAGCTTCCCGGGTGGGAGTCAGGAATGGGACTCACAATTCCAGATGAATCCTTGAATTCCACAGTAGCTGCAATTAAATGTATCAGATCTCCAGATATTTATAGCTATACCCAGATCAACTCACTGTCCATCATCAGTCACCATGGTGACAGTGGTAGAGGTTTTTTTCCTACACTACAGGGGGTAAAAGGCCTAAAAGAAGACTCTTCTACTGGGCAGGTGCTGCACACTTACAATCCTAGCTCTAGGGGATCAAGGCTATACAGCATCCTTAGCTATACAGCAAGCTGGAAACCAGTGTAGGCTACCTAAGAGTGGCCTACTCTGTATCAAAAATCAACAAAAAATTTAATTTTTAAAAATGACAATAAAGACTGGGCAGAGGATTCATTTAATCCCAGCTAGCACTTGGGAGGCAGAGGCAGGCAGATTTCTGAGTTCGAGGCCAGCCTGGTCTACAGAGTGAGTTCTAGGACAGCCAGGACTACACAGAGAAACCCTGTCTCGAAAAACCGAAAAACCAAAAAACCAAATATATATATATATATATATATATATATATATATATATATATATATACACACACACACACACACACACACACACACACACACACAATAAAGAGAAATCAAACGTCCTTAGGACGTGGTGATGGAGCTAAAGCAGGGACAAACATTCCCAAAGATGGTGCTGTCTGTCCGTCTGTGTGGCAGAACACCGGTCCCCACACAGCCAGCAGCTGAGTCTACATAATGAAAGAAGAGCTCCTAACTGTCCTGCCTACTCAACTGCTTCGATAAATTCCTTAGGGCAGAAGACAAGGTTCTCAGAGCATTCACTGTTCACAGCAGAAACTAGGGCAGCAAAGAAGCGGCCTGCCGCTGGCACAAGATGAATTCCTGAGGAGGAGAAACAACGGAAAGTGCCAAAAAATCGGAAGAGGGATGACAAGGAGTTCGGGTGGGAAAATGAGTCAGTCCCACATATTAGGTGCAGGTGACATGCTGAAAGGGGCCAGAAAAAGTCTCTCCAAAGATGCTGGTGGAAAAAGAATTTCAAAGACAGGAGTTTCTGCTTCCTGGTGTGATATTGTCCAAGTTGTTGATATGCAAACACCGTAGTGCCTCCTTTTTCTTTTTGGACACAACCCAGGAACCTCAGTGGGTGCCTGAAAAATGAGGTAGTACTGAACTATATGGATACTGTTTTTCCTGTACCTAAATATCTACACAAACTTTATATGTAATTTACAATTTAGATAGAATAAGAAATTGGTCTCACAGTTTAGCAACCACACAATATGGTAGAGAGAGAGGGGTGGGGAGGGAGATCTATTCCTTGTTCAGAATGTGTATCTTTACTTAAAGACAGCTTTACAGCTTCTCTGGCATTTCCCAGAACCCGGGCTTCCTGGAACACAACCACTGCCTGTGTCTCAGCATCTGACAGGACAAGTGTGTAACAGAGGGAGTGTGGACACGCACAGGTGAGAGGTCAGTGTCAGGCATCTTCCTCAATTTCTTTCAATTGCATCTTAGGACCTAGTCTACTGCATTTACATCTGTGATCACAGTAGTTGATTTAGTTGTATTCTAATTTTTAATATTCTATATTTCATATTTCATATGATTTAAAGTTGACATTTTTGCTTTTGATTTATCTCAGCTTCAGAAGAAACAGTACATGTCTTTACTAGCTAGTGTTTGAAAATGGACTACTTATATTCTCATGTACTATGAACCAAATAAAAAACAAAATGCTAAGGAAAATGTAATTTTTTATTCAAAATTATGAGTTCTCCTCCTCCTCCTTTTCCTCCTCCTCCTCCTCTTCCTTCTCCTCCTTCTATTAAGACAGTTCTTGGAGCCTGAGTAGTCATGGACCTTGTAAATAGGTAGCCTTGGCAGACAATACCAACTTAGATAAGGACAAGTGAATCATAGGTAGAGTCATAGTGACTTGTCCCCTGAACCTTCACCCAGCCAATACCCGGTTCTGAAAGATATCTGTATTCCCCCTGAACACCCACACTCCAGTGCCATCCCCTTCCCCACGTCCTGCCTTTCTGTATTTACAACCCCTGTGTGAATGAATTACGATTTGAAAAATAAATAAATAAATTATTAAAAAAAAAAAAAGGACAGGGCTCGGAGCTCACAGAGATCAGCATGAATCTGCTTCCCAAGTGCTGGGGTTAAATATGAGAATATGAGACACCATGGCCAGCTAACTCATTTCTTCTTAAAGGCACTATTTTAGAGAAAGACACTGGAGCCCAGGCTCTGCTCTACAGCATTCCACTCACCATGCTGTTTCCCCTATAGCCTAGAATTCCAGGACCAACCAGAGATCTCTCCTGATCTCTCCTCTCCTCTCTCTCTCTCTCTCTCTCTCTCTCTCTCTCTCTCTCTCGTGCATGCACATACGCACACACACACATACATACACAAACATACATACATACACACACATACAACCACATACATAAACACACATACATACATACATACATACATACATAAATACACACACATAAACACACATACATACATACATACACACATATACACAAACATGCAGCCACATATATAAACACACATACACACATAAACACATGTACATACACAAACACACACATACATACACACATATACACAAACACACATACATAAACACACATACACACATATATACACAAACACACACAC
>NW_021620926.1:3784595-3786076 GCF_004785775.1 Grammomys surdaster
ACATACATAAACACACATACACACATATATACACAAACACACACACATAAACACACATACATACACAAACACACACATACACACACATAAACACACATACACACATAAACGCATGTACATACACAAACACACATACACACACATATACATACATAAACACACATACACACATACATACACAAACACATACACACACACACACATAGACACACACACACACTCCTCTTTATCCTCTCTATTCAGAAGCTCAGATAGTGAAAAGCTTACAATTATCTTCAGCATCATGGTCAGAGAGACATCATGTGTCAGAGAACAAATGTTTCCATCTTAACAATTCTCATTCTGATTTTAGTCTTCCCTGTGCAAATTTGAAGCCAAGTATTATTGCTTTACTGTCTCCTCTGCCACACCCATAGCACTGTATAGTTTTTCTCTCTCCTCCCCTCTCCCTGTCTCTCCATCCCCCCTACAGCCTTATTTTCCTCTCAGCTGGGTCTCATTTTAATCTTATTCTTGTGCTTCTCCTCAATATTGTCTGGCATTTTTGTTGGAATCAGAAAAATACATTTCAGTTTAGTTCTCTGTTTCCTGGAAAATGTGTCTCATGAACACCTCCTCTTTGTCTTCTCAAAGATCAGAACAGTTTCTAAAATGCCATGGTGAAGCATTGTGTGGAATATGTCCATGTTTTAAGAGGTTTACCTTAGCTCTCTGTCACCTGTCACTACCATTAATGTCTTTTTTTTTAGACTGTAAGCAGAAAGATTTCCGGCTGTCAATACAATCCCATATAGCCATGCTATCCTGAGGCTATATCTGTATGGTGATGGCCTCCACAGAAGATTAGTTTAGGATCCACTTTGTTTGTTTGTTTATTTGTTTGTTTGGCTCTTCTAAAATACTAAATATGTGGCAACTCTTGCCCAATCTGCTGCTCACTGCACAGAATGGAAGAGACAGATGTGACGAGAAGTTGTCTTGTCTCATTGGAAGCTTCTGCTTGAGTTTGGAAATCTCCTATCCCAAATTTTTGTGTTGTTGAGCCACACATAATCCTAAAGGACTCAAGAGGTTGCATTTCCCCTTCTGAGGAACACCAGCCAGACATATCCAGACTCCTAACAAATCACATGTGGGTTTCTGGAGTATCAGGTAGCCCCAAGTCTTTTTTGCCTTTCTTTTTTTTTGTTCATTTAATTTAATATTTAATTTACTTTAAAACATTTCATTTAAAGTTTGCTGCATCAAACATCAAAGAAGGACTCCAAAATTCCCTGGTGTTTAACCATGCCATGCTTTCCAGAGGGCAGTGTCTGCTTTCAGATCAATCTTCAGTTACTTCTGTGAAGAGCAAATGCATGGGGCTCACACTCACACTTCTGTGAAGAGCAAATGCATGGGGCTCACACTCACACTTCTGTGAAGAGCAAATGCATGGGGCTCACACTCACACTTCTGTGAAGAGCAAATGTATGGGGCTC
>NW_021620926.1:3786086-3813735 GCF_004785775.1 Grammomys surdaster
ACACTCACACTTCTGTGAAGAGCAAATGTATGGGGCTCACACTCACAAATTTCCAGTGCTTGTCCAGAAGTGATCATCATATAGACATCTTTTTGTCATATAGACAGATTAAAATGAGGTCATGAGACAGAAGCTTCTAGATTTTCTAAACAGGTCAATCTTGAAGGGGGAGGAGTAGTGTGCCAGAGGTAGAACAACTTGGCACACTTAGCCTGTCACATATAGTGCTTGTGTCATTTCGGTGAGCCATCTAGTTTAGTCTGCTTTTAGCTCAGTTTTCAGGTGAGTCACATGAAAACCTCACACTGCAAAATGGCCCAGCTGTAGCAGGGAGTAATGATGCATCCCAGAATCTTGTAAAGAAGATGATTCGTGACTACAATCACACAGACTCTGTACTTTGGGTGTTATTTTAAGCTAATTTGCTGCTGAGTTTTTTTTTTTCCTTTTGTCTTCCAGACCACTCATGAGAATCTCATATGAACTCATGGAGCTTTAAATGAAAGTATTGGTGCTAAATAAGAATCCACCTGTAGGAGTGTTCTGGTTCTGGTTCTGCTGACAAAAGCTACATGGGAAACAAAAGGGTTTATTTGGCTTACAATTTCAAGTTACAATCCATCATTCCGGGATAGTCAAGGCAGTAACTCAATAGCCAGTCCCATCACATCCATAGTCAATAGCCAAGAGAGAATTGCCAAGGACCAGCTGAGGTTTGGGGAGGGGTTCCTGAGAGGAGGGGTGTTTGAGAGTGGCAGAAAGAATGACTCAAAGTCAAGCCGTGGGTTACAAGCTGAGGGCCTATGTTCTGTTCCAGACAGCTTTCCAAATCAATCTCTCTCTCTTCTCCCTCTCCTTCTCCCTCTCCCTCTCCCTCTCCTTCTCCCTTTCCTTCTCCCTCCCTCCCTCTCCCTCATTTCTTCTTTTCCTCTCTCCCTCTCCCTCCCCCTCTCTTTCTCTCTCTGGTTAGCTCTCTCTTGCAGACCAAAAAGCCCAGCCTTATTTACATATCAGTTCAGTCACTACCCCATGATTATCCATGAATCAGCATCCCATCACCCTAACCTCCTGATTCTTAGAAAGAGACCACAAGCACATTTTTAATATCGCAAATGAATTTAGAAATCTGCCTGCTTTTGTAAGAACAGACAATGGGTAACCCCATCCTGAGATTACCATGTTCACCACTGCCTGGGATCAACTGAGCTCTGTCCCAGGATGACCTTGAATCAGGAATCTGCCTGCCTTTATACCTGCCTTTCTTTGTATTTTTTCTGACAAGCTGGCTCACGTGCAGCTGCCTCAGTTCTTTTAGGTCTGCGAAGCTCATTATACAATTCATATTGCATCCTTATACTTTGCATAGTTGAGAAATTATATATTCTGGGAAGTAAGATATCATTTGAGATGTAAATGAATGGAATGATTAATAAAAGAAGAAGAAGGAGAAAAAAAGTTCTTCCCTCTGTTGTTCCTGGAGTCAGGCCCCCCTTAGTGGAGACATCGTTCCATATTTTCAAAGCACTATATATATATATATATATATATATATATATATATATATATATATATTTTTGGTTTTTCGAGACAGGGTTTCTCTGTGTAGCCCTGGCTGTCCTGGAACTCACTCTGTAGACCAGGCTGGCCTCAAACTCAGAAATCTGCCTGCCTCTGCCTCCCAAGTGCTAGGATTAAAGGCGTGTGCTACCACTGCCCAGCAAGAAATTATATATTCTTGAACTCATGTTTTCAGAGTTCTTTCCCATAGCCTTAAGGGCTGCCCTGAAGGTCTCAACATTTACCATTTTGCTGAGACATTAGCCACACCCTCATCTCCTGGATTATCTGATTATCATGGAGTCATTAACCTTGGCAGAGAGGACATTCTCCCTAAAGAAGAACGTAAAGTAAAATATAAAAACAAGCCTTATGCCTAGCAACTGTCAACATTCATGAAGGCCCATGCCCTGCTGGCTCTGTTCCAGGGACAGGAAACCATGTCACACCATCTCTTCCACATGACCAAGCAGGACTCGGCAGAGAATAAATATATTTTCCTGCCTGCTTGCTGTCAGCTGTCATCTATATCTATATATGACTTAGGATCCTCTGTCCGGAGAATAGCGTCACTCACAATGGACTGGGTATTTCTATATCAATGAACAAGCAAGACAATGCTAGCAGACGTGCTCACAAGCCAGTTTGAGCCACATAATTCATCATTAAGACTCTACTGTGGTATCATGTTGAGGCATTCATTGTGTAGTAATATGTCCTTAGCTCTCTATCTCTCTCTCTCTTACATTAACATTGTTCTCATTTTTTCTTCTTTTTAGACCTTAAGCTGAAAGCTTAGTGACTCTAAACTCCATTCCACATATCCATGGCTATTCCTGAGGCTATTTCTATCTGGCGTTAAAATTAACTGGCACAAGAGGCTAATGTGTCATTTTGGTAAGCAGATAAAAACACCTGCCACCAAGCCTGATAATCTGAGGACACACATGGTGGAAGGAGAGAACTGACTCCCACAAGTTGTTCTTTGATTTCCACATGTATACTGTAGTATACATACATGCTGCATGCATGCACATGTATGGGTATACACACACACACAAGTAAATAATTTAAAGTGAATGAAATCCATCCATATATTCATACTTGCAATATTATAATGTACAATTATCATGATGGAATTAATCATGTTTCTTAAAACTAGAAATCTTAAAAATATCTATGTTCTCAGGTTTGATGGGGTCTGATAAACAGTTTTTACTGCTTAGTATGTTGAGAAATTAGAATATTTATCTCAAATACTTCCTGAGTATAGGAATATTTTCTAGTGGTTTTCTCTTCTTGGTAAGTGGCCATATATCTGACTAGTAAATAAAGAATAAATATTTGGAGACACAAGGATAAATAGCCACTTTAGAGTCCTAGAAGACCCTGAGATGATGGATTTGTAGCAAAATAGAAGGTACCACAGCCATCAGTCTACAACCTGGCACTATACCCTTTTTTTCCAACACATGGAATTTTACTGAGAATAGAGGAGGCAAGTTTAGAGTCAAATATTCATATTTGTGAAGAGACAGAAAGGAAGAATTCATTTAAAACCATTAAGATGGGGACAAGGACTCAGACATGGTATAATCCTAGTACTCAAGAGGCAGAAGCCAAGAGAACACTGAAAGTTCAAGACCAGCTTGGTCTACACAGAGCATTCCAAACCAACCAGGACAACACAGTGAGACCCTGTCTCACTATGGGTGTAGAGTCATGGCTCAGTGAGGAAGACAGACTGATCTCACCTCCCACTATACAACTCAAGCAGTAGGAACCAATAGCTGAGGAGCAGACTGGTGGTCAATGCATAGAAAATTATGAAAAGGAATCATTGATCCTGGAGCTTGAATCTGTGAGTCGAACAAAGGTCTAAGTGCTGGAGGTTTCATCATGAGGCTGTGGAGCTATTGGGAAGCTACCTGGAACTGCACAGCTCTGGGACTGACCTGACTGGCCCAACGAGAAATGACACAATAACTGAGACACGGACAGAAAACTGGGATTGGGTGGGTCCTGGGCTTTAGTAGAGATGCACACAGAAACTTGGTGAATTTATGAATTACAGATGAGCCAGGAGATAGGATTATTGCACACCACTGTATGGGAAACAGGTTAGGTAACTTAGGCAAAGGGTTTCAGTAGGGAAGTGGTCAGTCTCTAGTCATCTGTGAGGAAGACATTGTGGTTGATGCTATCTGCACATACTATCAACAACTGTATCAGACCAAGAAAAGACCTTACCATTCCTGGGGAATTAGCCTGGAGAAAGCCTTAGCATGTCCATGGATCTGAGGCATTGGAGTCCTTGACAGGATCTTGGCCATGTTAACCTTAAGTCAACAACACACATTCGCTCAGGACATTATCACCCACCCTCACCCTCAGGAAGTAAGCAGTCTTTAAAAGTTGATAAAGCCTAATAAAAGGAAGTTAGGTCATGAAGGAGAGTACCCTTAAAGAGGTCATTAGAAACTTGGTCTCTCTCTCTCTCTCTCTCTCTCTCTCTCTCTCTCTCTCTCTCTCTCTCTCAATCAATCAAAAAGTGAGCAGACCTCCTCTAGCATATACTCCCACTAGGATGTACTATGTCACCACAGGCCGAAAGCATTGAGGCAAAGAGACCATGGACTGAGTCTGAAACTGAGCCACAACAGATCCTCCTTCCTTATAAAGTTGTTCTTTCTCAGGTACATTGTCATAGCAACACAAAGCTGGCTAACACAATTGCTATATTAGTTACTTTTCTTGTTGCTGTGATAAAATACCCAACTAAAGCAAATTCTATATTTGTTCAAAGTTAAGAGAACATGGTCCCTCCTGGCAGTGAAAGCATGATAGAAGGAACATCTCACTGCTGACGTGGGGAGCTTACTCACATTGGAATACTTCTAGATCAGGAAGTAGAGGGATTACAATAAATCATAACCCCCAAGGCCCATCTCTAAGAGATATGCTTCCTCCATTGAGGCTTAAATAATATCCCAAGCAATGGAACTAGCTAGAGATTAGGTGCTCAAATCCAGTGAGCATCCACCCTGGGGGAACATTTCACATCCAAACTGTAACAGTAGGTAGAAGAGATTCTGGCAAAACCAGACAGAGAGGATTCTTGCTGAATTCAGGCCAGGAGGTTCAGATATCCACGAGAGATGATGGTGGCGGGTGAGAGATGATTAATGACAGGACCAGAGATCAAGGATAACCAGATGTCAAGGGTGGATGCTTTCGCCAAACTGACTTAACAGAATCCTTTGTTTCTAAATAGCACTGTACAAGGAAGTAGAGAGAAAGATGTGGGGCAGGGACTATTTAAAGCTTATTAAAGTTTACTCCAATAACAAACCTTTATTATCATAGGCTCTTCTAATTTATATTCTCGTACCTCCAAGTGCTAGCCTTCAAATGCCATCAAGTTCTTTTCTGGACAGTTTGACCTGCTAATAAGGGAAATGAATGGATGAGTCCGAGAAGAGCTACTCCATCAACTGAACCAAAACACCAGATGTTAAGCACCTTTCTCAGTTGTCCAAAAGAATGTTAGGTGGCAAACACTTCAAACTTCTGCAGTATAAAATAGCAAGAATTTAATTTGCCCAGGGGCCTCTGAGTTGTTGATTTAGGTTGGTGTCAGCCCAGAACTTCTGGACTCAGCTGGGCTTTCCCTGGTATCTGGGAGTGACCACCAGTCATAATATCCATGACTGGGAGGTCTCAGTTCTGATACATGAGTGTCCTTCATAGCAGACCAGATGGGTGAATCTTCACGACAGTCACAGAGAAGCATGCTCGGGTCACATTGCCAATACTCCAGTGTGTGTTAGGCAGGTCATATGTTTAGACCAGAGTTAAGGTGTGTAAGATAACACATCCACCCAGCAGGCACTGAAGAATTACATAGTAAGAGGCTAGAGAGATGGATCAGCAATTGAGAACACTTACTGCTCTTGTAGAGCACCCTGGTTTGATTCGCAGCACTGTACACAGTGGCTCACAGTCATCTGTAGCTCCAGGGCATCTGATATCTTCTTGTAGCCTCTGGGAGCATTGCATGCATATAGTACACATACATATATATAGGTAAACACTTATACACATAAAATAAAAACAAAGAATCCTGTTGGTAACTGTACTCTGAGTGGGTGGTTTGATTGGTCAGATACAGTTTATAAGGTTACATTTTGTAGCGACAAATAAATGAAAACTGATTGAAATGTTTGTATCTCTTCTTATTCCTGACTCTATGAACAATGTCACAGTAATTATAGCTGTTTCCAACCAAAAAGACTATAAGTTTTAAACATTCTTCCATTCAGGCAGTAGAATTCTACTTCATTCCAGACTTGGCTTTCTCTCTCTTGTGGTCAGTTGTAATGCTTCTAGCTTGTGATCTGCTCTGATCCTGTCCAAGTTAAGACAGGATTCTAATGCACTGCAGAGCTACCACTCCTCAGCCCCGTTTATTTGTCTTTTCTTTTGAGATGGAAACATAGTAGCAGGCCCATGGTCCAGAGTGAGAAGCATCAGCACAACAGCAGGAACCTCTCGTGCAATCTCTCTCCTAATCAGCACTGACACTGTATTAACTAGCCACTGGGGCAGAGACTCATCAGAGGCCACTGAATACAGCAATCTCCTCACCCACTGAGGATTCTGTGCAACACTGGGAACATGAAATCTTTTCAGCTTTTGTATAAAGGAAAACAAAAGACCTCTGCAGGTGTTGTCCCTCCATGCAGTGGAGAGGCACCCCGCTTTCCTCTATGTCGCACGGAATAAACAAAACTAAGAAACCAACCTTTTCTAGAAGAGTCTATTTCATCCCGGACTTAATCTTTTTTTGCAGTTTGAATAGGCAGTCAAGTAAAAGGTAAAAATCATTCATTGTTGGAATTTTCAGAAAAAGCATTCAGAAAGGAAAAATATGAAAAGACAAACTGCTGCTTTCCTATTCTTGAACTGAGGTTTTGTCTGCTGGCTCCGGTGCACCACAATAGCAAAAGGAGAGAACATTTCCTCTCCATCATTCCCGCTGCCAAACATACCTGGGAAGTTTTGGGGAAGTGTTTGTTCTTTCTCCGGACTTTCCTCTTTAACCTACTGCTGAAATAGGTCTTGGAAAAGTCTCCAGTACCTGTTGTCTGTTTGCCACATTTCAATGTGAAGTATAGCACATAAAGAGTAAGGCACATAAAAATAAAATAAAAAAAATCATAACAAAAAAGAACCCACCAGTGTAAGGACATCCCAGGACAAGAAAGGGAACACAGCCAGCTCCCTGGGGGGCATTCCCTTGGGTCCTCTCCTGTCTTTATGCACACTTCCTTCCTGGAGGCATCCTGGTTTCTCTCTATACCCACCCTGAACTTTCTTTTGCTATGTTTGTTGTGTTTTATGAATGGGCTCCCATGTCTGCTGTGCTGTGAAAGTGCTTGGCTCATCTCTCCAGTGATCTGATGGTGAGATGCCTCTCTGTCTTTGCATGCCACCATGAGTTCATTCATTTTCATGGCAATACATGTTGGCATTGTAAGACTGAGGCACAATTCATAGCACTATTGATAGATATTTAGGTAGCTCGTAAAAATGATGCTGCTATATAAATTCTTATAGAGTCGTGTGTATGTGTGTGTGTGTGTGTTAAGCAATTAATAATAAAATCATAAGACCAAGGAGAACCAACATACTAACATATACTAACATTAAGAGACAATGAGAAATTTACAAGTTCTATTCACCAGTATGAGAAAGTTTCTGTGGCCCCATACCCCAGTCAACATTTGATAACTTTAGCTCTGTGACTTTAGCCATTTGATGATTCTCAGAGTGATTTCAAGATGTCTCAGGAGAAGAATGTTTCCTACATTCTCGTGGCCATTTGGATATAATTTTTTTTGGAATGTCCATTCAAATTACTTGTATTGTGTTTATTGTTATTTATTTTTAAATACTTTTTAAGTCATTTGTAAGTATATTTACTTCCCAAAATCATATCTTCTGGTTAAGTTTTCAAAATTATGTATACATATGTATATGTGTGTATATGTATATATACATATATATATATGTGTTTGTGTGTGTGTGTGTGTGTGTGTATTGTGCATATATATGTGTGTGTATTCATATATATGGATGTGTGTATAATACAATACTCCTGTGACAATATGGCATTTCAATAGATGCATATATTGTAGAATAATTAAATAGAGTTAACTAATACAGTCATCACTTTACATACTCATTTTTGTGTATATTAAAAGACTTTCCTTTTGCCACATTGAAAATATACACCTCAGTTGAAAATATTACCTCAGTCTCCAAGCTGCACAACAGATGTCAAAAACTTCCCTCTATGAATCATTGTACCATTCTTTCCATGCACTGCTCCTCTGGCCTCTGGCACCCAGTATTCTACTCTCTACTTAGAGTCCACACTAATTAGGATCATGTGATACTTATCCTTTCATGCCTGGCTTCTTTCACTTAACTTAATGTCTTTGAGTTCATCCATACTGTTTCTTGGATTTTTTTAATTTTTATCACACTGCATATTTCCATTGCTGTAATTTTCTTATGTTCTTTATAGACCTCCACATTCTATATTCCACCATCACTGAGTCTCCAGAACTTTTCTCCTTATACATAGTTGTAAGTTTCTCTTGACTCTGAGCATCTGAGAGAAACAACTTGAGGAGGCTTCAGAGAGCTCTGGACCATCAGGACAATGAAGAAGCTCCGTTCGTGGCAAGCGGAGTGTGTGGCAAAGGGTAGTCACATCACAGTGAGCCCAGAATCAGAAAGTGAAACAAGAAGTCAACAAAGACAACACACCCCCAAGTACAAGCCCCACCTTCAGTGGCCTACCTCTGCCCAACCGTGAAGTGGGAACCAAGTATACAAATGCATGATTCTACTGGGGACATGTCAAACTCAAAGCATTACAACAATCCTTTATATTAAGACATCCTTAAGGTTCAGTGATCCCTTTATGGATGCCCCTTCAACAAATGAGTCTGCTTCTACAAGTGCAGCTCAGTAGGTGGTTTCAGCATCTTTTATGAGAACACGCCATGATTTTAATTATTGAAAGACATCTCCATGTAGATACCCCACTACCACGTCTTAATAATACATATCATCTCCCTCTCAATTCAACTTCTCACCCCAATTAAACTATTTTGAAGTGGCCCAGCCACAGCCAAAGGACAGGGAGAGCAGAGATAAATGCACATAAGAGAACCATTGTCAGCTGGCCAATGACTTCATGAACTTGAAACATTAAAAAACATCAAAGATGAGGCCAAGTCTCTTGAAGATGGAGCAGTACCTTCACATGGCACTAATTATCAGACTGGGAAGAAAGCTGCTTTGTGGAGCAAGGTGCTATGCTTCTTGGCTTGTTCATATCAGCCCACACCCAGACCACCCTACTCACCATCACTTCAATTAAAACTTATTCTGGGAAATGCTTTCATATTATTCTTCCTAGAATGTATTTTTCATGTGACACCAAATATTAGCAATCCAAATCAGCTCCTCCAAGCTTCTTGGCTTAATTTCTAAGGTCAATTGCTACCTATTACCATTGACCTAAGACCTAACACTGTGTCTCGTGATGCAACTTCCACGCTGATCAGTATCTGTCTTCAAATACCTTGTGTTGGTTGTTTTTACATCAACTTGACCCAAGCCAGAGCCATTTGGGAAGAGAAAGTTGGCCTGTAACAGGTCTGTAGGGTTATTTTCTTGATTCATGGTTGATGTGGGAGGGCCCAGCTCCCTTGAATGGTGCAACTCTGGGCAGGTGGTCCTGGATGGTATAAGGAAGTAGACTGAGCAAGCCATGAGAAGCAAGCCAGTAAGCAATGTTGTTCTATGATTCCTGATCCAGTCCCTTCCTCCACATTTCTGACTTGTCTTCTCTAAGTAGATTAAGAGCCAGGACATGGAAGTCAAATAAACCCTTCTCCTCCACCCCATGGCTTTTAGCTATGGTTTTTATCACAACAATATAAATCCTACTCCACTTTTCATTTTTCCCCTTTGTAGGACATTCCTGCTGAGGTCAAGCAAAAAAAGGTTCTCTTTTTCTCCTCTATGCTTTAGTAAGTCTTTATTGGCCTCAGAGTCAATCTCAGGCTTCATCTTTCCCATGAGCCTCTATGTATATGTTTGTAAAGTTTGTTGACTCAGAATAAATTCAAGGATTCATTCTTTAAACAGGTAAAATCACTTGAAACAAATCTACTACTTGTCAAGATTTTTCATCTATACTCAATATAACTTCATTTCAAATTACATTTAGAAGAGCGAAGCATATAAATTTTACATTAGAAGGCATGAAAATATATAGATTTTTGCTTTGGATGTTTTATTAAATGTCTGTTTTTGAGGCCTTATGTGCATATAGACTTTTGGAGCCTGTCACCATTTGAACTATTACCTATAAAAATGTGGTCTGTAAGCTTTAGAAGTGCAACTTGCATTGCATTCTTTGTTTAAAAAATACTAAATAAACCAAAATAGTAGAGCACAATTTCATGGAGTGTGTACATGGGACATTGGATAAGCAAAGACTTTGGATATGACCTCAAAAGCATGAATAAGAAAAGCAAACTGTGGCAAACAGAAAGCATTCTGTCAAGCTTCGAAAACTGTGCACAGCAAAAGAAACAATCGACACAATAGAAAAACAACTTATAGAATTAGAATAAATATCTGTAAACTATGTAGGTTAGCTAAATAACCAAAACACACACACACACACACACACCACTGAAATAAATAAGATGTGGTTTTCTTAAAGACAAAAAGAAAAGAGTAATGAATGTTCGTGAAAGTATAGAGAAAGGGTAACTCTCATACACTGTTGGCAGTAATGTAAGTTAGTAAAACTATTCTGGAAAAGAATAGGGCAGTTACTGAAAAATCTAGAAATAGACCTACCAAGTGATCTAGCATGCCTACTGCTGGATATACATACAAAAAAAAAAAAAGAAATTAGTATATTAAAGAAATGTCAATACTTACCTATGTATAGCAGCACTATGAATAATAGCCACATTTATGGAATATAAAGGTATCCACAACAGATAAATGCACACACACACACATACATATAAACATTCAGCCACAACAATAAAGGGAATTCTGTCATGCATAGTCATGCAGATATGCTAGAAAGACACCAAGTTAAGTGAAATAAGCAGACCCTGAAAGAACAATGCCTAGGCTGGAGCATCTAGCTCAGGGGAAGAGCACTTGTATGCTATATATGGGTCCCTGGGCTCAACTCTCAGCATGGCAAAATAAAGAGACAATTATTTCATTTCCTTATCTATTAAGAAAGTTAATCGTTTGATTTCAGGGAAGTAGATAATAGGACAGAGGTTGCCAGGATACAGAAAAGGTGAGATGCAGGAACAGGAGAATACAGTTTTATAGGAAAAATAACCTCTTATTTTTTCTAGTGTATTTATCTATAGCTGACAACATTTAACTGTATGTTTCAAAATCACTAGTATAGAGAACATTGAATAATCCCCAAACAGTAATGATACATGTCTGTGGTGTTGATTTGTCAACTACTCCGGTCTGATCATATGTGCACCTACAGATACATATACATGTGATGGCTAATAATGACTATCAAGTTGACAGAACCTAGAATCACCTTACAACCCTCTGGACAACCCTCTGATCATGTCTGTGAAGGGTGTCTAGACTGGGTTAACTGCCGTGGGAAGATTCATTCTTCACATAAGTGGCAGCTTTACATGGTTTGACAACCCAAACCAAATAAAAAACGAGTTGGGAGGCTGCATACCAAAATTCATCTCTCTACTTCCTGACTACAGATATGGTGGGGCCACCTACCTCATCCCTCTGCTGCCATGACATCACTGCCATGATAGATTGACCCCTCAAACTCTGAACTGAAATTGGCCCCTCCTCCTTTAAGTTGCCTCTGTCAAATTCTTTGTGGCAACAATGAGAAAAATAACTAATCCGATATAAGTGGACAGAAACATCACACTTTGACTCATAAGTGTATGCAAGTTTAACTTGAATAAACTAAATGTATAAATTTAAAACTGTTAGGGGAAACATTAGAATTGATCTAATTTATGGCTGAGATAGCCAAAGGAACAGAGATATTTTATAGTAAGAAGATTGCTGAGATAAAAGAGAAGAAAACCATTCTGGAAGACTGGTCTGGTAAGAAGAGGGTAAGGGTATACTGGGGTGAAGTTATCAACAGTGACATTATTATTGATGGTCCAGGGTCTAGAGATAAGGACACAAAAGTCACTAGAAAGCTCCATGTGGTAGAAGGAAAATACTCCAAATGATCCCAGGAAGGAAGCCTAGCATCTGGAGTTCATGCCAGCTCTTGCTATTTCATTGCTGCCCTGACAGCTAAAGTCAGCTTCAGTAGCAAGTCCCCATATTCCAGATGAACTGTTCTGAAGATGGAGCATTGGACCATTGATCTTACTCTCTGAAAGTGGTTAGAAATGCAAAATTCTTACTTGGCCTTTCCCCAGAACCGGTGAAATAGAAAGCACTCAGGTTAAGCCCGTCTAACTGTTTCAGGGAACTCTCTAGGCAAATCTACCTGACTCTAAAACTTGAAAAGCAATGTCTTTGCCAGTTGTGGAGACCCAATTCATCCAGAGAAAGAACTCAGGTCAAGTGGGACACAGTGTTCTTCCTGGAGCAATTTTCAGGTCTATTGGGCATCAGGCCTAAGCTGACCTCACCTACTGAAGAGGGGATTTCTTTTTTTGTGTTCCTCCAAGAAACAAATAGTTTAGCATTTATCTGAAATTGACTCAACAAAGATAAAGAATAGGCTTTAAAGGCAGTCAGTGCTTGGAGAGGTGACAAAGCAGACAGAGCTTCTTGTGTTCAGTGATGTTATTGAAGCATAAGACCAAAGAGCCCAATACCTTCCCTGGCTGTGAATAAGCTTCCTTACTGTCTAAGTCTATGCAACTAGGGCTCTCTGGAGTATCTCCTCCTTGATACAGGCAATCCCCTGACCACTGTGATGCTACTGCTCCTGCCAAGAGTCATGATGCCAGGAACCCAAACTCAAATGCACCAACACACAAGCAAAAGTCAGTAGATGTAGAAACATAAGCCAGGGGCTCAACTTTCCAACAACCTGATACAAACAGGACAAAACCAGTGAAACCTCCAAGTTCCGAACAATCTCAAACAGATTTTGTGAAAATAAAATATATATATATATAAACTAAAACATGTACAAGTTTGACCTCCAGCATGCAGGAGGGCTCACAGTCTCACTCCTAGCTAAGAAGCTACTGGCCATTGAGAGCTACTGGGAGACTTGGGTGTTTTTTTTTAAGGGTACAGCCCTTGGTAGGTTGACCACAGTCTGGTAGAAGGGCACACAATCAAAAATACACAGGCAGGATATACTTGTTGGCTCTAAGTCCAACAACAACAAAAAGACATAAAGTTCAATGGGGAAGGAAATAGGAATGGACCTGGGAGGAGTGGGTCATTGGGAATAAATATAATCAAAATACATTGTATAAAATCCTCAAAGAACTAATAAAACTAAAAGATGGATACCAATATAAACTTGCACTGCCCTCCTAGGTCATAAGACACAAGATTTATCTACAGAAAGGACATTAAAGACAATTTTTAAATCGCCCAGCTCCTGTAATTACATCTATAAAATGAATTTTAATAATTCATGTGACCAATGTCCCAGCTAACACTAGACCGAAGAGTTGCTTTGACATGGGTCTTTTCAGTTGCAGACATAGTTGGATGGATGATTGCTTTACTAACTGGACATGATCAGAATCTCTGCCAAATGGATTTGAAACTTCACTCTCTGTTACACTGAGGGAAAGCTGGATAGTTCATTTCTTTTACAAATCACATGCTATTGGTATCACTTTGTTATGATTTGTTATGGTTGTTATTTAACTCATTTTCTTTAGAGGATTTCCAGGTGTACTCTCTGCTAGAAAAATAAGATCATTCCAACTTTCTTCAGCCATCTTTTGTCAGTCACTTGAAATTCCCATTTCCCTTGACACTGTATTAAACTCCACCCTTATAAAAACTCTTACATGAGTCTTAAAAACTTCCTACCAATTCCTTGACCCATGAACACTTGCAGGTGGAAACTGGAACACACTTCTGGTGGGAAAAGTAAATATCTGTGCAAGCAGAGGTGGACTGCACACCTGTCCCACTAATATGCCAGGTGTACAACCCTTCCCAATAGCACATTAAGATGTAAATGTTCTCTTTGATCAAATAATGATGCAATGCACAAGATGGCCTAAGAATGTGTTTACACACAAAAGGCATCTGGGAATCAAAGGGAGCCTTGAACACAGAGACTTCTTCAATTTCTCTATGCCTAGGGCAAAGGGGAAGAAATTAACAGCAATATTTTGTGAAAGCAAAATGCTAAATTTATTTGATCTGTCTTGAAATGATAATATCAGAAGGATGTTTACGTTTGTCAGCATAAATGAGACAGCTTATGTTCAAAGCACCAATATTAGCAGAAAAGGGTTGTTGATTTTACATAGTCAACCAAACATCCCTTTTGTGATTTTGAGTCTCTTATCTTCTTACCTGATAGTGGAGGTGTGTGGAAGAATAGGAGGAAAGATTGCAGGTCCTGAAGGGATAGGGACACCACAGGAAGATCAACAGACTCAAATAACCTGGACTCTTGGGGCTCTCAGAGTCTGAACCACCAACTAAAGAACATACATGGGCTGAACTGGCCCTAGGCTCTCTGCACATATGTAGCAGGTATGCAACTTGGTCTTCATGTGATCTCAAATAACTGGATTGGGGCTATCCCAAAAGCTGTTGCCTGTATGTGAGATATGTTCTTCTAGCTGGGCTGCCTTATGTGGCCTCTGAGAGAGATGAAGTGCTAGGGTTAGGGAATACCCAGGGGGCCCCCACCTACTCAGAGGAGAAGGGGAAGGGGTGGAGGAAGGATTGTGGGAGGGGGTGACTGGGAGGGGCAGAGAAACAAATATAAAGTAAGCAAGTAAAAAATGAATAAGTAAATAAATAAATGATTTGCTAAAAGACAATGGCTAGAGACCTGGACTTGCCATGAGCAAATGGAATGATGTAAAGTTCTCTCTCCACAGTGTGGGGAAGGGAATCTTATGCTGCTCTGACCTCTAAAGTTCTCCAAAGGACAAACTTAGTCAAGTTTCTTGCTGGTGATGGTGCAAAGGTTGGTAAAGATTAGACCACGGTGGAAGAAAGCCACCATGACAGATATACTACTCAAAGACCACACTGGCCAAGAGCAGGTTGGAGAGCAATTCCCTCAGGGCATCCATGGCTACAGCAAGGCCATGAGAACTAATCTGGGAAGTAACACCAAGGTCATCTTAGAAATGAATGTCGAAATCTACCCATTCCTCTTCCTCTTCTAGAAGCTGGGTGATAAGTTAAGGAATGCTCTTAATACAATGGAATAGGTGGTGCTCAAAGCTTCAGAAATGTCTTTCAAGAGAAAATACATGAGTCTACAGCCTCTTGAGTAACGGCTCCTTCACAGGCTTAGTGTATATAGAACACAGGCCCCTGTGTCTGGCCTTCATTGCCAGTCTCTCCCTGTGTTTGTGTTAGTCCGCTGCTATAATGTCTTGATTAGTCAGTTCACTTCTGTTTCCCAGTTTTCCCACCTGTAAGATAAGCTCATCGATTCTTTGGTGTCCTGTGTCTCTACAATCATTTGCTCTTACATCTGAAGAACTTGAGAGATTCTTTTGGGGTGGTCCAGCAAATAATCCTTAGACTTGACCTGAACCTACAGAACAAACACACCCCAATCAACTAAAAGTTCTACAGACATAATCTCCAGTTTTGTTGGTAATTTCTTGGATGCTCTGGAGAAACAGCAAGTAGCACCACATAGAAAGAGTGAGGGATTGTCCCCATCTGTTCCCAAGCTTTCACTGGCCCTGACTGTAGTCAAGAGCAGGCTTTTTGGTTGACTTTCAATAAAAATAAGAACAGGGCACTAAGCAGATGTCAGCCCTGGCGCACAGTGGAGGTGCTCAGCTTCCAGGGACTGTGTGTACCCACCACCTCCTGGGCTCACTCAGATACAGTCAAAGTGGCCGCCCTGCTTGCAAAAGCAAGCAAGCTTTGCTGTCCTGAAAGGGGATACATTTCTTGTGTTACACAGGACACGGCCATGAAATCTAGTAGATATCCTACAAATGCCGACACAGCCCTAGCAGGACTCTCGTCCTGAGTGAGAACCTGGCTCCCATCTGTGCCCAGAGTGCCCAACCTTCCTGGTTGTGTAACTGTAGATTCCAGACATGCATGACCTTGTCTTCTCATAGCTTATGCCCCAGGCTCTACATGTGCCTCATCCTGAGCCAGGCCTCAGTGCTATGTCACGTGAACTAGTATATATCCCTCTGAGGATACCAGTATGCATTTCTCTTTGCAGAAGAAAAGCAATACAAAATGCATCTGATTCCAGAAAGTACAGTGTTGAGAACAGAGCGTTCTCCCTGACCCTGGACCTGGCAGCTGCTGAGTTATGAGTTCTTATTTAACAAACAAAGCTCATACAGTGTGGATCCGTATGGTGCATCGAGTTGTAGTAACTCTGCACAGCCTTTTGGGTTTCAATTTCCTTATGTCTCTGAATTATTTTATTACTTCGGTAGATCCATTTCATCAGTTGCTAAAACAAAATTTAAAAACAGAGTCTGGTGGGTGGAATGAGACTGACTCCCCAGGCTCAGAAGTTTGAGTACTTGGTCCCTGTTGGTGGCACTGTTTGGCTAGGTTGAGTGGATGCCGCCATGCTGGAGGAAGTACATCATTGGGGGCGGGCTTTACCGTTTCCAAGGTGTGTGCCATTACCGCTTCATCTATTCTCGGCTTCCTGCTCACTGTTCAAGAAGTGAGCCATCAGCTCTCACTTCTAGTTCTAGCCACCATGTCTGCTACCTGCTCCCATGCTCTCTCTGCCATTAGGGACCCTAACCCTATGGAACCATAAGCCCAAATAAATGCTTCCTTCTGTAGTCTGCGGTGTATTATCACAGCAAAAGAAAAGTAATTAATGTACAGAGCTTTTGCTAATACAATTTTATTTTTCAAACCCTAAAATAATGATTCTTTAACTTTAATATGCACACAGAAATAATCACTTGAGGGACATCTTGAAAATGCAATATTCCTCCCATGTGAGCACTGCAATTGCTGTTATAAAGCTCCACAGGCTGTTTTAAAAATCAAAATGTTGCTTTCCAATAGCTATGGAGGTTGTGCTCAAAGGGGTCAAAGTTCAGTTTCCTCTATTGGCTCTTAGGCTTGCAAATGGCTGTCTCCTCCTGTTTCCACATAACAGCTTTTCATATATCTGTCCTTATCCCTTATCATAAGGACACCAACCACACTAGATTAGAGTCTATCTTAAAAGTATTTTTAGTTAAATTATTTTATTTATGTACATTACAAATATTGCCTCCCTTCCCAGTCCCCCTCCCAGAGTTCTTCACCCATCCCCCCAACCCCTTTGCCTCTGAGAGGGTGTTCTCCCACACCTCCACCCACCCCCTCAAACACACACAGCATCCCCCTTCCCTGGGACAGCAAGTCTCTAAAGGATTAGGCACATCCTCTCTGAGACCAGAGCAGTTCCTTGCTATATATATGCTGGGGGCTACGGACCAGCCCATGTATGCTCTTTGGTTGGTCACTTAGTCTCTGGGAGCTCTGAGGGGTCTGGTTAGTTGATACTATTGTTCTTCCTATGGGGTTTCCATCCCCTTCAGCTCCTTCAATCCTTCCCCCAACTCTTCGATAGGGATCCCCGACCTCAGTCCAATGGTTAGCTGTGAGTATCTGCATCTGTCTCAGTCAGCTGCTGGTAGAGCCTCTCAGAGGACAGCCATGCCAGGCTCCTGTCTGCAAGCACAATATGGCATCAGTAATAATGCCCAGCATTTGTCTGCCCATGGGATGGATCCCAAATTGGGCCCATCACTGGATGGCCTTTCCTTTGGTCTCTGTTCCATTTTGTCCCTGCATTTCCTTTAAACAGGAACAATTCTAGGTCAAAATTTTTGAAAATGGGTGTGTGACTCCATCTGTCCACTGTGGGCCACATCTACCTACTAGAGGTGGTCTCTTTCAAGTTCTATCTCCCCGCTGTTGGGCATTTTGGCTGAGGTCATCCCCATTGAGTCTTGGGAGCCTCTCATATCCCAGGTCTCTGGAACTTTCTAGAGGTTCCCCACACCTGCAACTTCCCAAAGCTGTATATTTCCATTCATCCTCCTGGCCTTCTGGACTTCTCTCCTATTTCCTCCCATACCTGATCTTGCCCCCCCCCCTTACCCCTTCCCCTCCCTTCTTCCACCCAGACCCCTCCTTCCCTCTGCTTCCCAAGATTATTTTGTTCCCCCTTCTAAGTGAGATTGAAGTAGTCACACTTGGGCCTTCCTTCTTGTTAAACTTCATACAGTTTGTGAGTTACAACATGGGTAGTCTGTACATTTTTGCTAATATACACTTACCAGTGAGTACATCCCATGCATGTCCTTTAGAGTCTGGGTTACCTCGCTCAGAATGATATTTTCTGGTTCCATCCATTTGCCTGCAGAATTCATGGTGTCCTAGTTTTTAATAGCGGAGTATTCCATTGTGTAAATGATCTACATTTTCTGTATCCATTCTTCAACTGAGGGATATCTGGGGTGTTTCCAGCTTCTGACTACTATGAATAAGGCTTCTCTGAACATAGTGGACCACATGTCCTTGTTATATGTTGGAGCACCAATTGGGTATATGCCCAGGAGTGGTATATTTGCGTCTTCAGGTAGAACTATTTTCAATTTTCTGAGGAAGCACCAGATTGAAGCTGTACTACAGAACAATAGTGATAAAAACCACATGGTATTGATACAGAGACAGACAGGTCAATCAATGGAATAGAATCAAAGACCCAGAAATAAAACCACACCTATGTATGAAAACTTTTGACAAAGAACCCAACCATTCAGTGGGGGAAAAAATAAAAAGAAAGCATCTTCAACAAATGGTGCTGATCTAACTGGTGGTCCACATGTAGAAGAATGCAAATTGATTCATATTTATCACCTTGTACAAAGCTAAAGTCCAAGTGGATCTATGACCTCCACATAAAACCAGATACACTGAATCTAATAGAAGGGAAAGTGGGACATAGCCTCGAATGCATTGGCACAGGGGAAAGTTTCCTGAACAGAGCATCAATGGCTCAGGCTCTAAGATCAACAATTAACAAATGGGACCTCATGAAACTGAAAAGGTTCTATAAGGCAAAGGACACAGTCAATATGACAAAACAGCAACCTACAGATTAGGAAAAAATCTTCACTAACCCTACATCTGATACAGGGCTAAAATCCAAAATATATAAAGAACTCAAGAAGTTAGACTCAAAAACAAAAAACGAAACAACAAATAACCCAATTTTAAAATGGGATACAGAGCTAAACAGAGAATTCTCAACAGAGAAATCCAGAATGGTTGATAAGCAATTAAAGAAATGTTCAAAGTCCTTAGTCATCAGGGAAACACAAATCAAAACGACCCTGAGATTCCACCAAACACCAGTCAAAATGGCTAAGATCAAAAACTCAAGCAACAGCAGATACTGGTAAGGATATAGAGAAAGAGGAACATTCCTCCCTTGCTGGTGGGATTACAAGCTGGTGCAACCACTTTGGAAAACAATCTGATGCTTCCTTAGAAAATTGGAAATAGATCTGCCTGAAGAGCCAGCATTTTTAATATTTATGTGAATGTGTGCCTGCTCATCTGTCTGTTGTGTACATGAAGTACCTGCAGAGGCCAGAAGAGGGTGTGAGGTCTCCTGGAACTGGAGTAATAGGCAGCTGTGAACAGTCCAGTGTGGGTGCTGGAAATCAAAACTAGGTCATCTGTAACAGCAGTAAGTGCTCTTAACTGCTGAACTGTCTTGAGTGTGTGTGTGTGTGTGTGTGTGTGTGTGTGTGTGTGTGTGTGTGTGTGTAGGGTAGAGGTGGTGGTGATAGTACTGTAGCATCAAACTGCCTTCTAAGCACGTATCTCTGTACTTACAGATCTGTGGCTCTCAATCGAGCATCACCTTTACATAGTGGAGAATGTTAATACAGAGATTCACAACCGGTCAAAGTGTGGAGAGCAAACACAGTGGAGTGCTCAGTAGGATGCTCAGGGGATGCTCAGTGGAGTGAGTGCTCAGTGTGAAGCTCAGTGGAGTGCTCAGTGGAGTGAGTGCTCAGTGGAGTAAGAGTGCTCAGTGTGCTGCTCAGTGGAGTGAGTGCTCAGTGGAGTGAGTGCTCAGTGTGAAGCTCAGTGGAGTGCTCAGTGGAGTGAGTGCTCAGTGGAGTGAGAGTGCTCAGTGTGCTGCTCAGTGGAGTGCTCAGTGGAGTGAGTGCTCAGTGGAGTGAGTGCTCAATGTGGTACTCAGTGCGATGCTCAGTGGAGTGCTCGGTGGAGTGAGTGCTCAGTGGAGTGAGAGTGCTCAGTGGAGTGCTCAGTGGAGTGAGTGCTCAGTGGAGTGAGTGCTCAGTGTGAAGTTCAGTGGAGTGCTCAGTGGAGTGAGTGCTCAGTGGAGTGAGAGTGCTCAGTGTGCTGCTCAGTGGAGTGCTCGGTGAAGTGAGTGCTCAGTGGAGTGAGTGTTCAATGTGGTACTCAGTGCGATGCTCAGTGGAGTGCTCTGTGGATTGAGTGTTCAGTGGAGTGAGTGCTCAGTGTGGTGCTCAGTGGAGTGAGTGCTCAGTGTGGTCCTCAGTGGAGTGAGTGCTCAGTGAAGTGAGTACTCAGTAGAGTGCTCAGTGCAGTAGTGCTCAGTGGAGTGCTCTTAATTGCCTTTTTAAAGGCCTTATTTCCAAAGTGATCACATTTTGGAGAGTGGGGTAAAGACTTCAATACACAAGATTTAGGGAGATCCAGTCCAGTCTATGATGTCTTAAGGCACGGTCTACCTTAGCTCAGTAGATGTGTAATAAAGCCATAGATCTTGCATAGATTTCTTTTCAGTTGTTTCCCACAAGCCCCTGGGAGCCTCACTCCACAGGACAGTATGAAATGAACGCTTAGTGAGTCTCTCCCTCCAGAGTCTCCCAGCAGATTCTCCCCTCTGCCTCCTGCCCCTCACTTTTGTGTATCTCCCCAGTCCCAAGTGGAGAGGATGATCCCTTCTCTTACAATTTCAAACTATAACCAGCATATGTGGTCACGTTTCTGACATATGCAGGAACTGAAGAAACCAAATTTCATCGAGAGAGAATGTATAATTTGATTCTAAATTCAAATCTCAGTGACAAAGAAAATGAGAATAGGAAAAACATGAAGGAAACAAGAGAAACTAAGTTTCTGATGCATTTTGAGGGTGGGGCCTCCCTGCTTAGAGGAGAAGCCAGAGATCCTTTGAGGGAAAGCAACTACGAAGGGCCCTGAGCAAACAGAAATCTCTGTGGGGTTTCTCACAATACCTTCTAGGCCTCCCTCACATGACCAGCCAGGAATCAGAACACAGCATATTTGGCTTTTGGCCAGCAATCCATCAAGCACACAGCCAGCAGCGACTCGCCTTCCAGTTCCAGCCAGAGGGACTAGTTCTTGGAGCCTGCACAGGAATTCAAGAAAACACCTTTCCCAGGCGACTCCACAGAGCCTGCCCTTCCAGATTGGCTGCGGACTGCCAAGGCAGCATGTTCTCCAGCTGGCAGGCACCCAAACTCAGAAGCAAATCACCCACCCCAAAGGCACACTTCACCCTGCAAGGTTTTGAACAGAAGCAGCAAATTCATCAGGATTTTAGAGGCACCATTCATTTTGGCTGTTCACGAAGTGAAGTCTCAAACCTTCTCCTTCCTTTCCTCTCTTGTCTGGCTTATCTCTCTGCCCCACGGGATTCTTCCAACTGCACAGTTTACTCGAATGAGAGCATTTTTATATGGAACTCAGGAAATACAAAAACAACAATCATTTCTGATTTCAGGCTTGGTCTGGTTTGATCAGATTAAAAGAAAAATATTTACAGTGTTTTGATAAGGACAATCAGAAGCAAAGCCCAAAACAAGCCAAATACTATTTCTGATTAAAAAACATGAAATATTAAGATGTGCCCCATGATAAAATTTAGAGCCTGTATCAAGAGGTCTTCTCTAAGAGGCTTCCGTTTCCCTGTGCAATCAGTGTTCACCCAAGATAAGGACCAAAAGAAAAATATTTCACCAATTTTTCTCAAGGCTGTGTTTAAAAAATCCAAACTTCCCCACCTATGGGATACCACTGACAAGGTTGGCTCAGCAAGGGAGAGAATCCTCTTCAAGGATATCGATATTTTATAAGCCCCAGACAATAGCAGGGGACATAAATATGACTTCTGAGAGGCTCCTGTGATCAGCTTTCTATCACTGAGACGCAGTGCCTCAGAAAACCAACTTAAAGGACAGACAAAGGGCATGAGGAATAACCAGGATACACAGCACTTATCAACCCTGTGCAAGGCTGTGACTCCACACCAGCTGAACACCACAATAACAGAAAACAGAAAGCCGTAGAGTGACCTCATGGGCGTTGGCCCTGACCAGCTGGCCCTGTGGCCTTTGTGGTTTCTGGTACAACAGTACACAGTGGTGGAGAACATGGGGTTGAATGGAGCTACTCCTTCCAGAGTGCCTGTAAGCAAAGGCAGAGAGAAGAATAGGCCAGATCCTACGATGGTTCCCTTTGTAAATTTGACACAACCCAGAATCACTATTGAAGAGATTTCAATGTGGCATTGTCTCGATCAGGCTGGTCTGAAGGCACGCCTGTGAGGGTTTGTCTTAATTAGCTTAATTGATGTAGATAGACCCAGTCTGAGTGGATGGCACCCCTTCCTGGTTTGGGGCCTTGGACTATATAAGCATGGAGATGCACAGGTGCACTTCTCTGTGTTCTTGACCGATGGGGCTGGATGCTTCCAGTTCCTACTGTGATGGACTGTAACCTGCAGCTGTCAGCCAAATGAGCCCCTTCCAGATGAAGCTGTGTTTTTTGTTGGTGTACTTTAATCACTGACATGACCCCAAAGACCTAACTTGCTCTCAATAGGCCCTCCTCTTAAATTCACCACCATCTCCTTATACTATCACAGACCGCTAACCAATCCTAAGACCCTTTTCAAACCATAGCATATGCTAACTTGTAACCCTAGGTTACCCTTTCTGCCAAAGTAGGCATCTGATATGTGAAACTTTGCCCACATCGAAGTAGTCTTAAACTTCTAAAGTTGCAAACCAATCAACCAACCAACCAAACAAACCTCTAAAAAACATGTATGAGATTTTTTTTCACCCACAGAGCACAGAAAATCATAAGTCAAAGCTTCACCAAATAGACCAGTGGGGGCCTCAGGATCTCAAGTTACATCAAAGTGGAGATATCTCGACTGCTGGTTTCCAGTGCTTTCAGACATTCGTGGGGTCTTAGCTCTTTTCACATTTGAAGGCTATGATGGTATGTATATGCTTGGCCCAGGGAGTGGCACTATTTGGAGGGGTGGCCTTGCTAGAAGAAGTGTGCCACTGCGGGAATGGGCTTTAATATCCTCGTCCTAGCTGCCTGGAAGCCAATATTCTGCTAGTGTGCCCTTCCTCCAGCCTTGAGGAGGCCCGAGACCTTGTTTACCACAAGAGACCAGATAATAGGACCTAGGTGGAACTAACCACCTTGGCTGTATATCAATAGACACCTAGGTGGAGTCACCCACCTTGGCTGCACGTAGATCCTGCTACAGGAACTTGAAAGAAGAACTGCCCCTGGGCTTGCCTTGAGACATCTCCGGCCGTGATCCTTGACCAAGAGCGGATTATCCCACCCATCTCAGACGGCTGAAACTAGGAAGGGTTCGGGCGGGGTCTTCCCCTTTAAATTGAAAGCTTAACATTAAACCATCGAGCCTTGATCAGAGAACTTTGTCTTGGCTTCATCTTTTCTCACGCTCCGTCCCCCTTTCGTTCCCAGCCCTCTTTCCAGGTGAACCTGTTCGACTCGTGGCCGCAGGCGGCTACATGCTAGCAGCCTTCAGATGAGGATCTAGAGCTCTCAGCTCAGCCTGCACCATGCCTGCCTGGACACTGTCATGTTTCTTCCTTAATGATAATGGGCTGAACCTCTGAACCTGTAAGTCAGCCCCAATTAAATGTTGCCCTTATAAGAGCTGCCTTGATTGTGGTGTCTATCCATAGCAGTAAAACCCTAACTAAGACACAGGCAGTGTAAGGGTATGGTATCTGGAACAACAGTAGCCATCTAGTAACCATGAAGAGATAAGAATGAAATGAAAGCACACCACTTCACACCTGGTGAAGTCAAAGGGTAGGATCCCCTGAGTCCCCTAGCCACAGACTAGTCTGAGAGTCACCTGATCCAGACTTCTTGTCAAGTGGACAGTGACATCTTGTCACCTAATCAATGGTTCTGAAACTGGGGCACCTGGGACAGCACCAGCAGTACCTAGGAATTTGCTGGAGATCCTAATCCTTGGGCACCTCTGCATCATCCAGATCTGGAAACCCTGAGGTGGGAGGCAGCCATCTTGGCATCCCTAGTTCTCTAACCAGTCCTGTTGCAAGCTAAAGTTTGAGAACCACTCATGTAAGCTGTCGTGTCTGGTGTCATTTTCAACATGGAACACCCCTGAATAACAGAAAAAATTGTATCAAGTCTCAATAATTGTGACCTATTACTTACTGTATTGAATTTTCTTCTAACAATTCCCATCACTGTGTTCTTGCAAGATCACAGTTCATTCCCACTGCACATAAACATTCAAAGAAAATGCACTATGTTTGCTTCTGTAATGGATACTCTGTAGTCTTACCATACACACCTTAGGCAATGGTATGTATGTGTATGTGTGTTTGTATCTGTGTGTGTGTGAAACTTGCTGGCCTTTCCTGATTTCCTTCTGTATTAGTAAGGGTTCTCTAGAGTCACAGAACTTACAGAAGGTCTCTATATATTAAGGTAAATTATTGGAGTAATTTATAGTCTTCAGTCCAACTAACACCACAAGGTCTAGCTGTGAATGGTAAGTCTGAGAACCTAGTAGTTGCTCAGTTCCATGAAGCTAGTGTGCTGGTCTTCTATATAAGCTGAAATCCTGAAGAAGCAGCTCCAACAGATGTGCAGGCAAGTAAGTGAAAGCAGGTGAAGAAGAGTGAGTCGTCCTTCTTCCAATGTCTTTATGAATGTAGGCCTCCAGCAGAAGATGTGGTCCAGATTAAAGGTGTGTACCACCATGCCTAGACCTAAACTGTTCTTTACATGGAACTTGCTCTGTCCCAGGCTGGCCTTGAACTTAAGAGATCTGCTTGCCTCAGTGTCCAGGGATTAAAGGTGTGTATCACCTTACCTGGGCCTAAGCTTTTCAGGCCACAATGCTTCAAGACCTAGATCTGTGTCTTCCAGCCTGCGGCCTGTGTCTTCCAGCCGCAAGATCTGGACCACAGGTGTGTGTGCCCTCCATTTCTGGATTGTAGTTCATTCCAGATATAGTCAAGTTGACAATTGAGAATACCCATCACACTTGAGAGACAAAATACATAAGACTCAAAGAGACCATGGATCTCATAAGAATTAAGCACACAAAAGCATGGGATAGGGAAGAGAGCTAGCCTTGACCTTAGTTCACCAAGCAAACAATAACTGTCAATGGGAACAAGAAGAGAATAGCCAGCTGGACGTCAGCCCAGGATATCGAGGGCATTTCATCTCTTTTACAAATGTTTCTGAAGGCATCCCCACTCCAGGGAAGAACTCGAGTTCTAAAAGTAGAACTCTCTTTACTATAAAATTATCTCAACCTATGCTAGTCTGTTGGTTCCTGTGCCATATTTTCAGCTAGTTTTCCTGCCTGCGATGTTAAAAACTGCATATTCACATACCATTCTATGGGCCCCAGTCTGTCATGTGCTGTTGTTGCTGTTCTGCTTTTGTTTGTTTGTTTGTTTGTTTGTTTGTTTTCCAATGGAAAAACTATGCAGCCAAGGCAGTCGACAGTGCCAGAATTGATGTGCCCCACACAGAGGAGCCCTGTACCAACCCTCTCGAAATCTCATCCTCTGCATCTGCTGACAAACTATTTCATCTCAGTCACGAGCTCACAGGCAGAAATGAACAATGAAACGGAGTCTTCAGATCACCCACTGTGACTCAAACGCATTGATTCTGTCATGAGTCATGGCCCTTCTATATCTGGACATTTTAAGCTACAGGGATTTGTTTTTAATGCATATGCACTCTCCTACAGGGAGCTCTTATTTTTTTCCTCCATTTGAAGGTGGTGAGGTAGAGAACCCAAGAAGATAAAAATTTCCCACCATGTTCATTAGAAACTTTGAGGCAAGTAGACTGTTACATTCATCATGGTTATTGAACATAGCCACATTAACAAATTAAAGCAGCCTTTGCAATGTCACTGATCAAAAGCAAATAAAAAGACTTTCATTCCCAATAACCAACAACAGTGGACATTCATCACAGTCATCTGAGGCTACTCTCAGCAATCTGACTACCCAAAGACAAGAGCTCAGACCTTCAAGAGCGCAGCACAGAATCTGGTGATTCCATGATACCTCTGCTACAGTGAGGAATGCAAGCACTATGAACCCTTGGAAGAATGACCCAGGCAAGGCCCTGCCCAGCGCATTCCAGCCCTCTGCTATCAAAACTCATGACAAAAGACTGCTACCTTGTCACAGCCAACTCTGTTCTCAAGAAGGAACAAGCTCTCTTGTGCTACGGTGTCCATTAGACATTTTTGTAAAAAGGAACAAGAGAGTTAAACACAAAACCAGTCATAACTCATGTGAGTGGCTCTAAGACAGGCCAGGTCCAATCCTTTACTAATGGTTATGTGAAGTTCCTAATGAAAAACAGAAGCCCAGAGAATGCAGACACACATACACACACATACAGACATACACAGAGACACAGGCACACATACACATATACATACAAACACACAGATGCATACATGCAGGTGTTCAGAGACACAAACAGACACACACAAACACATATACACACATACACACACATACAGAGACACACAGAGACACAGACACACATACACATATACATACAAACACACAGATGCATACATACAGGCACACAGACACACACATACACACATACACACAGATGCATGCACATAGGTGCTCACATACACAAACACACCAAAAGACTCTTCACAAAACTAAGAACTGTTCAATTAATGCTTTGTTCCAGCTGAATGCAAGGGAAATTAGGTCTGACTTCATATCATCACTGGAGAAAGTATCAGGAAACAGTGTTAGTCTCAATAGGTTTATAAATGATAAGCACATCTGCTATATCTAAAAAAAGGAGTGTTGTGGTTATCTTCCTCCTGGCCTTCAGTGCCTGCCACCCTTACTGTTGGAGCCATCTTTGAAGTGTGCAAATCTGGTCCTCACCCTCTCTAAGACATGCCTATCACCCTTAAACAGAGAATCCCAAATGTGCTCAGTCCATAGCAATTTTGTGTCTCAATCATTTTTTCCAGTTCCCTCTAGCCAAAACCGATTCCAACTAGCTCTGTTTACTGGGCAGTTGGGTGCAAACAACCCGGTTATAGTGGGTGTGGTGCACAACAGATGTAACTGCTTCTGTGTTCAGAATACCTCATGGTACCCCTCTGAGTTCCCAGTGGGAAGTCAAGACACATTCGTGTATAGTCTGGAAAATTCAGCTTGAAAGAACTCACAGGAAAAGCCAGACTGGCCAAGAATGCCCAGAAAATGCTACCACCACCACCACCACCACCACCACCTCCACCACCTCCACCACCTCCACCACCTCCACCTCCATCACCACCACCTCCACCACCACCTCCATCACCACCTCCATCACCACCACCACCACCTCCACCACCTCCACCACCTCCACCACCTCCACCTCCATCACCACCACCTCCACCACCACCTCCATCACCACCTCCATCACCACCTCCACCACCTCCATC
>NW_021620926.1:3814135-3816907 GCF_004785775.1 Grammomys surdaster
CACCTCCATCACCACCACCTCCATCACCTCCATCACCACCACCACCATCACCTCCTCCACTACCACCTTCATCACCACTCCTTCCTCTTTCTCCTCCTCTCCCTCCTCCTCTTCTTCCTCTTCTCCTCCTCCTTGTTCTTTACTTCTCCTCCTCCTGTCAGGCCTCATACTGTACAGTTCTTTTTCAACTCTCAGTTTCAACCATGTTTCCAGATCCCTTAATAAACACTGTTCTCTCCCTATCTAACCAACTGAGCTTTTTGGTTCACTGAAGTTTGTTTATCCCAACATCCTCAAATCCACCTGCAATGCTTGGAGAACATCTGAATTCCTTGAGGTCAATGGTTCCGGTCACATGCTATCCTTGCATTTGGAGAATTTTATACACACACACCACATGTATGTATGTATGTATGTATGTATGTATGTATGTATGTATGTATATTTGTATGTATATATGTATGTATGTATGTATGTATGTATGTATTTCATGTACACATACATATTTACTGAGGAACACCATTATGCATAACAATCATAATATCTTTGGGCTTTTACTCATATCACGCCTCCTGTGGTTTGAACGTGGACTGTCTTACATATGCCTACATATTTGAACACTTGTTCCCTAGCAAGTGGCATTGTTTGAGGACATAGGGAACCATTAGAAGCTGGAGCCTTGCTGGAAGAAGTGGGTCACTGACTACATGTCTGGAGGTTTTATAACTCAACTCCACTTGCTGCTCACTGCTTACAGAGAGAGTCCTACGGGTGCAGTGTGACTAGCCAACCTCCTGAAACTGTGTTTTCTCTGTCTGGCACCACACCTTCCCTGCTTGTTGCTGTGTCTCCCACCATGATGGACTGTGTCCCCTGGAACTGTGAGACAAAATAAACTTGTTCTCCATGAAGTTGCTTTTGTTGGGGTATTTTATCACAGCAACAGGAAACTTATTAATACAACAGCCATCTACTCCTCCATTTAAACCATGACTTGATGAATCCGCTCAAAACCACAAATCCCATTAATTTTGATATCCTCAGAATGTCCTTACCACTTACCACACAAGTCCTAGTACATTATAGAGTCTGATTTTATTTAATCGTATGTCCCCAAAATGGCACACTATTTTCTTTAAAAGACACATAGTTTTGTTGGATGCTTTCTGAGTCTTTCTTCTTCTTCTTCTTCTTCTTCTTCTTCTTCTTCTTCTTCTTCTTCTTCTTCTTCCCTCTCTCTCATATATATATACCCTTCCTCTCTTCCTCCCTCTCCCTCCCCTTCTGATTCTCCCTAGCCAGAAAAATAATCAAACTTTGAAAGAAAATATAAAAGACTTTTTCAACTTTAGAAAGGAGAGAAACAGGAGAAAAAGAAAATAGACCTCAAAAAAAGAAGTAGTCATTTTTATGTAGACAAAGGGAGCAACCCCACGTTCTACAGTAGAGTGTGCAGATGAGGGGCTCAGCATCATCTACTGCGGCTTGATCCCTGAAACAAAGTGCATTTTATCATCTGAGTAGGAAGGACACTGACTGGCATGTAAATACACACATGCATCTATCCAGGCTGACAGAGAACATTTTCCTGAAATTTTAGGCTGGTGTCTTCTAAAGATACATCTTCAAGCAGGAGATCAGTAACCTTCACCTTCTAATGGTGGCTGAATTCCAGGCCCTGTTACTTACAATTCAAACCAGGGGAGTAGGCTGCAGTCCAGAGATCCGTATTTTAGTGCTTGTGATGTGCAGACAGGATTGGGACCCTTTGGTTTATGTAGTGAATACCGAGGATCTTGATCCAGTGGCCTTCAGCAGGACCTCCTGGCATATCAGTCAAGCTGTTGCTGGTGAGTGGAAGATTTCAGAGAAAAGGGGCCAAGGACACTATTTTGTGTGAATCTGTTACAAATTTGGCAGGTCCTCTGAGCTGTGGCCACAGACAGCAAATTGGTTTCATCATTATAACCGTCTCAGGGTTACACTGTACTGTGAGTCCCGGCTGGGTCACTTTGCCTCAGATGAGATCTAGTTAACAGGAAATGGCTTCAGCTATTGTCTTCCTATGCTTGTTTCTTCTTTGGGTCCAATTTTGATTTTGGTGGTGGTAGTAGTGGTTGTCGTTGTTACAATTAGCTCCTGATCCATCCCCCAGTTAGCCAGCATGAATCAGTGGTTCAAAGGAGTCTCAAGGAAGCACGAAAGTAGGTACGGAAAAGGAAGGGAAATGCTAGAGCTTGGAATAATGGAAGCACGGATGTGAATGAGAACATAACACAAATACTGACTGCAGATTTGCATGGACTTAGAACGTCAATCTATAAATATGGTTTTAATTTATAGAGCAAATCGGAAAAGAATGAACATTAATATCCAATTATTGCGCTTAGTTGCACGGGCAATCTGTCACATTGTGATTATTCTATTGTAAAATGTTGTCAAGTAAAATCTCCTGAAGTAATCAAGGCTTTTTCAGAAGTTTTGAAGCACGTCTAATGACATCTCTTCCTGACAGCCCATTCGCTACTCCCTAATCGATACACAGCTTCTGATCTATGACAACCTCAACTCTTACAGACTATCCCTCCAAGTCATCCAGCAGGTTAGACAAAGACAAGCTAAGTAACTTAAACACTGAAGAGTTGAAACTTGCAATGGGTATAACTAATTCATACCTCGTTAGTGTGTGTGCGTGCGTGCGTGTGTGTGTGTGTGTGTGTGTGCGCGTGTGTGTGCATGCATGTGTGCATGTGTGCATGTGTGTGCACGTGT
>NW_021620926.1:3816917-3826946 GCF_004785775.1 Grammomys surdaster
GTGTGTGTGCATGCATGTGTGCATGGTGCATGTGTGTGTACGTGTGTGCGTGTGTGTGCGTGTATGTGCATGTGTGCGTGTGTGTGTGTGTGCATGTGTGCATGCGTGCATGTGTCTGTGCTTGTGTGTGTATGTGTGTGTGTGTGTGTGCGCGTGTGTGTCCGTGTGTGTATGCATGTGTGTTTGACATACAATGAACGAATCTGGAAGTCCACCTATGTTATCTAACACTACCTCACAGCATTGCCATTCAATGGAATTCACATACAACTCACAACACTTACAACATCCCCACTCAACAAACTTCAGGAGAGCCCGGAAGGGACTGTGGTTAGCAAGTACGAGGCCCAGTGAGCAGACACACTGTTCATATGAGACACCACGACTACTTTCACCCCTCTTCTAAATGGTGGCTCCCAACTTCTCAAAGAATTGTCAATAGCCTTGTGAAAACATACATCTGGCAACTCTGTGAATCTAGCATTCAGCCCAACCTGCTGCAAAAACATCACTCTGGAGACTGCAAGCTCAGTCAAGCATAATAACATGTGTGTGTGTGTGTGTGTGTGTGTGTGTGTGTGTGTGTGTGGTGTATGTATATGTATGCACACGTACTTCAGAGATGCTGTGGTGATCACTAGGAAGTGGACACTAGCTCCCTATAAGTCTGTGTGTCACAGAATTCATGCTGTGAGGCCTTTAGAGAGATGACTGTCCACCCACATGTTAAAGCAGGTGACAGCTGTGTGTGGAGGAGGGGACTGAGCTGGAACACAACCAAGCAGATCATTGCATCCTCAAATCCCTAAAGCCCAAACCTCCCTCCTTCCTCAGCTACTGAACTCACACTGCTTCCCTAATTCTATTACTTGAGGAATCACAACTCCCGCTGGCTTTGTGGCTGTTATTTGCAAGGATTCACCTCAACTGAAAAGTCCCTATTATTTCTTTTAGAATTTTTTTTTTAAATGTAGTTAGGTAACAAGGACTTCAGCCAAGTAACATGAAATTTAGTTTTTAAAAAATTATTGGAGCCAGACAAATAATGCCATGTAATAAAACACAAGTAATGTTACCTACAAGGAGGTAAAATTCTAGACGGTTCATTCTATAGCTGTTCTTTACAACCAAGCACAGAGCACTCAGGTATCAGCTTTTCTATTTCATTGATAATTAGAAACATTGGCATGGAACTGACAAAGTTAAAGTTGACTTAAGCAGCAAAAAAAATCCAACTCCAAAGGGAAGGAAAGAACTTGAAAGGTCTTGAGAATCAAAAGCATAATCCATTACACCTTTAAGTGTAATGCCAAGAAGCCCCATATTCTTCAGCGACCCTGAAGGCACCAGACTTCATATAAAACCAAATAATTTATATGTTCAATAATAGTGTGTATGAAGGCACTTGTCATAACAGCATCCATAAAAAGGAAAAAGGGGGGGTGGATATCTTTATCATCCAACCATGGAGGAACCACTACAAATTATAAATATCTGTGCATCTGAATATTCTACAGGCTTTTAGCTGACGTGGCAAGCACACTTTTAAAACACAGCCAGAAAAGATTCCTGAACAAACGCAAAGCTATGACCCTTACATTTCAGCTGAGAAGTATAACTTTGCTCAGGAACACACTGCCTGAGATTCATAAGTCAAAATTAGGAAGTTTAAATTTTTCATTTTAGATTCTTTAGAAAATTAAGTTGTGTGTAGTAACTGTGCTCTCTGAAGAAGCAAGATAAACACAGCTATGATGCATTGGAGACCCACCACAAAATGCAAAACATTCAAAGCTCTGCCTCTACATAGAAAGTGGGATATTTAATCAGGAACTACAGTCAAGGGGCTTTCCATTAGAGACCTGCAAATGCTTGAGCACTGAAAATAGGCATAAAAGAGAGAGTCTTTGACCACAAGCAAAAATCCAGAAATGTGTTATTTACAGAGTGTGGAAAAATCTGAGTCGCAAGCTGGTATTTATAACCACAAACATGTATTATTTACCCAAAATGGAGGTGTTCTATGATACCAAGCACTCTTTTACCTCCCTCCCCGCCATCCAACGTGTCCCTGCCTGAGGCATTTTAATAGCGCAGTTAAATGTGGATGAATGTCGACGTCTGTACCGTCTGCTCTCTAATGTACCATCTCCTAATGTACCGTCTTCCATTTATTCCTTCATAGCCCTAAAGGAGTCAGTTTTCTCTGCCGCCAACCCACAGTCTATTTCCTCTTTTAGAGCTAGCTATCCTCAAACAAGGCATAAAAACAAATAATGAAGCGCCGATGAGTGCGGAAGGGAAGGAGTCCTTACATGCTGTAACAGGAACCTTAATGTAAAACAACATAAAGGTTCCTCGAAAAACTAAAATCAGTAATTACACATTGGGTACATTTCGAAAGGAAGTGATAACTTTATCTTGAAGAGATACTTGTAATCTGATACTGTAGCAGCGATGACTTGGGTAAAATCTGGACTCAGCTCAGGGGTCCTTCGGTGGATGGATGAAGCCTTGCGCATCTATGTGATAGAGAATGTTTCTGTTAGCACCAATGTGAGTGGAACCGGAGAGCATTGTGCTAAGTGAAATAAGCCAGCACAGAAGGAGGCTGAGAGGCTCATTCTGTAGATGAGAGGGAGGAGCTGTTGCTAGGGCTGAGAAGGAGAAGTGAGACGCTCCATAATGGCACCAAAACCCAAGATGAGAAGGCAGAGCTGAAGGGGTTTGCAGCCCCACGGGGAGAGCAACAATACCAACCAACCAGAGCTCCCAGGGTCTAAACCACCCGCCTGGGAGCACACATGGAGGGACCCATGGCCCCAGCTGTATATGTAGGGGAGGATGGCATTGTCAGGCATAGGTGAGAGAGGAGGTCCTTGGTCCCGATGCCCCAGTATGGGGAAATTCGAGGGCAAGGAGATGGGAGTGGGTGAGTGGGTGGGTGGATGGGTGCACATCCTCATAGAAGCAGAAGGAGAGGGGATGGAATAGGGGGTATCTGGGGGGAATGTGGAAAGGAGATAACATCTGAAATGTAAATAAATAAAATATCCAAAAAATAAATAAATAAACCTTAAAAGAAAAGAAAGAAAGTAGTGAGGCTTTCCGATGGCTCTGCTGGGTAAGTGCAGGAGGAAGACACACATGGTGTGTTTCAAAACAAGACTAGAAGTGTGTGCATGTTCCAAGCCCCAGCAATGGTTAACGTCTGAAGAGTCACAGACCCACGACCCAAGTTGATTACTGTGTGCTGTACTCAAACATGAATCAGGCTATCATAACATACCCATCAAGTATCCAAACATGCTTCTCAAATGGATTACGGAACTCCGCTACACTTCCCTTTGCACTAACATTTTGTTCTAGGTTTTTCAGACTATTTTTTCAGTAATTTTTCTGTGATTTAATATATATCCTAACACCGCTCCCAAGAACATTCCAATATTCTTGTATTAATTAGAAAGGCTTCTTCTCAAGGTCCCCGAGCTTTCTCTTTGTAGTGACCATTTTTAGTGTTGGAAGTTGTCCTCAGTTCTCTTTTTCAAACATTTTTTTTCCAGCGTGTTGCCACCACACCACATCAATCCTTGAGCTTCTGTTTCTTGTTTATATTGTAAAAATGTTGAACACATTTGGCTTGTATTCTCATTGCATCTATATCTTCTCAGATGCTAATTTTCTATAATCCAGGATTCTAATTTTCTTGTTTGTTTTAACCTCGCTTGATAGCTGTAGATTGTATCATTGATTGGTGTGTGTGTGTATTTGTATGTTTGTATATGTATGCATGTGTGTATGTATGTGTGTATGTTTGTGTGAGTGTGTATGTATGTGTGTGCATGTGTGTATGTGTGTATGTATGTGTATGTTTGTGTGTGTGTATGTATGTGTGTATGTTTGTGTGAGTGTGTATGTATGTGTATGCATGTGTGTATGTGTGTATGTATGTGTATGTTTGTGTGTGTGTGTTTGTGTGTATGTATGTTTGTGTGAGTGTGCATGTATATGTGTGCATGTGTGTGTATATGTGTATGTGTGTGTGCATGTATATGCATGTGTGTGTATGTGTGTATGTGTGTATGTATGTGTGTGTTTGTGTATATGTGTGTGTATGTATGTTTGTGTGTGTATGTATGTGTGTGCATGTGTGCATATGTGTATGTGTGTGTGCATATGTGCATATGTGTATGTATGTGTGCATATGTGTGCATGTGTGTATGTATGTATGTGTATGTGTGTTTGTGTGTATATGTGTATGCATGTGTGTATGTGTGTGTATGTGTGTTTGTGTGTGTATGTATTTGTGTGTACGTGTGTATATGTGTGTATGTGTATGTGTGTGTTTGTGTGTGTATGTATTTGTGTGTACATGTGTATATGTGTGTATGTATGTGTGTTTGTGTGTGTAATGTGTGTGTGTGTGCTGCAGGACTTCTTTCCTTTTGTTTGATAGTGTGACCTATGCATATAATTAGATTTGTCATTCGTGAGAGGTTTCTTTTGTGAAAAACTCCTCATCCCTCAGGTGACATTTGTTTTGTAACTTTATAAGCAAATGCCACTGGCCTCAGAGTAGCTTGTGAGTTACCATCTTTTCTGGGATTCTTAGAAGACAGTGGGTATAGAATCTAAACCCAGAAGCTCTAAAGTTGTGGGTTGCCCTGGTGCAGTTTGTATTCTGATATTAATTCTGCTTCCCCAAGAGGGGCTGCCCCAGAAGAGCGGTAGATCACACACTCAGGGGATCTCACTGAGCCTTCTCTCCATTCTGACTGGTCAAATAAAGGCTAGAGCCAATGATTGAGCAGTGGAAGGGAAAGATGGGTCTAGAGGTCTCAGAGAGGGGAAAGAAAGAGAGGGGGAGGAGGTGGTGGAAGGTAGGTAGATCAGAAGAACCACATGGCCTGGAGAAGCTACAAGTAGCAAGGGGTCTCATAGCCAGGGAATAAATTAGTATAGTGATAGATCTGCCCAATCTTGGTACATAAATATAGTTACTGGTTGTGTGTTTTTTATTCAGGCTTATTGGGGTAAGAAATTACCACAACACTCAGTGAGGCTGATGTCCACAGTTTTCAACTTTCCCTGCAGAGACAAGGGGAAAGGGAAAGGGAGGCCATGTTCTCCTTTCCACAGACTGGTCTTCAGGAATTGTCTTGTAAGATGAGTGTGATCCTTCCTAAACCCCTCTCTCTGAGGCCCAGAACTACCCATGACCCCTTCTCTGCCTTTGTAAATGCCAAGCTCCAACATCAGTTCAGGCCCAGAATAGCCGCAGGCACTCCCAGACCTTCTCATCTGACCTTTAGTCCTGGCTCAATGGGACTAACAACTAAAAACAGCCCCGGGATGTCTGGCTTCTCTCCTTTTCCACCAGGGAACGGAGAACAATGGATGTGGGCCACACACAACCCCACAGGAGAAAGACAGACTGTGCCACACACAACCCCACACTTCTGGGCATCACATTTCCATGTCAATCACGTTTTCACGATTCTTCAACCATTTCTTGAGTTTCTCAAGGACTTTACCATCAGCTGCTATGAGAAAGCAGAGATTACTAAGATCACGAGGACAAGCAAAATCACCAAGACAAGCAACTCACCAAATTGTTAAACCAGGTTACCCATCCCTCATCCCCTCCAAGGCTCTTCTGGCAGTTTCCATAGAGAGCTCAAGAGTCGCACCGTTGACATTGCCTTTTCTAAGAAAGGAGGTCGTGAAACCTGTCAATTATTGAATTTTTCTGCTTTCTGCAAGTCAGGTCAGCTTCTCCCCTAGTACAGATCTAACTTACAACCTGGGTTTATTTGTGAGCAGGAGCAATGGAAACATTGTATTCAGTGTATTGTACCCAGTGTTTTATCCTACTGTGGTCAGTTATAACTCAGGGTGCCTGAGAACAGATAGCCCCACACCAAAAACCAAGGGCAGGTCATTTTCTTTTCTTTTGTTTTCTTTTCTCCTCTTTTCTTTTTTTTTCCCAGACCAGGATTCACTATGTAACTCTGACTATCCTGGAGCTCACTATACAGACCAGGGTAGCCCCAAACTCACAGAGATCTTCCTGCCTCCAGAGTGCTGGGATTAAAGGTGTGTGCCACCATGCCTGTCGTGCGGACAAGTCAGTTTCTAAGCATAAAGCATAGTTTGGAGCATAATTCAAGGTATTCCTAACAGGTAAAAAGTGTATATAATGCAAAAATGTCATAGGAGAACATATCCAATAGCATTTGTAATAGTAATCCTAAACAATTATTAATCTGAGCTGCAAATTTAATGTCCAATAATTTCTTCCTTCATTTTAATAATTGTATTGTGAGATGCATCCTTGGGTGCCAAACATAATGGTAGTTGGCTAAGTCACCTCAAAATGAGCTGATATTTCAAACACTGCAGCATATAGGCATTCTAGGAAAATTGGTTTACAAGCGGGGAGGGTACAATGTACTGAATACACTGTGGATCTTTGGCTGTCTGTATTCATGGCATAATGTCAAAGTTGGTTGTGGCCATTCTGAATGGACTCAGCTTTGCAGTGCACTGAGTGCACCTTCATCACTGTAAGTGTGCGTGTCCATACACTCATTGACAAAGATGGAGGATCCTGAATGAATGCTGCCTACCTCATAACTACACAGGATCTACCTATTTTTCTCAAGACACAAAAGAGGAATTTCTGTGCATGCATTCTCTTCCTGTCAAAACAATTCTACACTAGAATCAGTCAAAACCATTCTACACTAGAATCGATAGCTGTTTTGTAAAAGACAGTGTGTATATAAGGAACAATGCTGGGGTGCTTTACCTAGCCTGAGCTTCTCCCCCTGAACATCCAAGGGATAGCTCATGTAGGTTCATTAATGCCATGGAAACTAATTTTCTCAACTACAACTTGATTGACGCCTTAGATTCAGAATATAAAAAGGTTATCATGCATACAAATACAACCTGTTTTTAGGAATACTAAAGATAACAATGAATTTTCAAAACCCGAGAGATCTGTACTTTTTTGCCTTATTATAAAAATGCCCACAAGACTAAATGTAATTCTCATATTACAATAAAAATTTCATCACAGAATTATCTATAACTTGGATACTAAGAAACTACTTACTGCCAGGAATACTAACCTTTATAATGTCTTAAAAGTGAATTTGTGAGATACTGGTTTTGATGTAAACCTCATAATTTGTATTTTGACATTTAAATTAAGTAGTTTGTCATTTTTAACATCAGCTAGACGTATCAAACCAATTTGTTTAGTAAGATCAGCATTAAAAATGAAGATTCGGTTTACCTTCCCAGACTTATTATGTCATGTCTATGTGATTAGCACAATACCTGGGTCACAGTGCTCTGCTTAACAGCTAGCAGACTCAAATTTGTTCATCTGGAGGTCAGATGTTGGTCTTATTGTCTGGTTTGGGCTTGTGTAGCTTTAAATAAGCTGCATCATGGTGATATATGATGAAAATCCTATTTCAATACTATTTTTAAAACACAGGCTTGGAAAGTTCTGTTTTCTGGGCTTTGTTTGCTTAAGCTTAGAGGTTGGATGATATATTAACTGTTTCCTTCCTGTTGTGGCCAAAGATCTAAACACAAACAACTTAAAAAAGGAGGGTTTATTTTTCTGCTCACAATTCACAAGTACAGTCTGTCCCCACGAGAGAAGACAATGCAGTAGGAATTTGAGACACCTGGACACACCACATCCACAGTCAGGAAACAGAGATGAATGCTCAGTTCCTTTTTACTTTTTATTCAACCTAGGACCCCAACACATGAAATGGTGCCCACACAAGGTAGGCAGGTCCTTCCACTTGTCCTAGTTAGAACTATCAATGCTGTGATAAATCACATGACCAAAGCAACTTGGGGAGGGGAGGGCTTATTCGGCTTTACACATCCATAGCACTGTTCATCACAAAGGAAGTCAGGACAGGAACTCAAGCAGGGCAGGAACCCAGAGGCAGGAGCTGAGACTAAGGCCATGGAGGAGTGCTTTTTCCTAGCTTGCTCCTCATAGCTTGTTAAGCCTCCTTTCTTATAGACCCAGGACCACCTGCCCAGGGAAGGCATCACTCACAATGGTTTGGGTCCTCCCCCATCAATCATTAATTAAGAAAATGCCCTACAAGTGGCTGCCTACAGCCTGATCTGACGGAGGCATTTTCTCAACTAAGGTCCTCTCCAATGACGTTAGCTTGAGACAAATTGACATAAAACTAGCCTGCACAGATCTCAATTAATCTAACCTAGATAATCCATCACAGACATGTACAAAAGGCTTGTTTTCTAGATCCTTGATTCTTGATCCTAACAAGTTGGCAGCATTAACAACTATATAATAACTATATTTCTTTCTCTTGAATGAATGCTCTGTGCCTCAGGCCCAGTGGGATGGCTCAGTAGGTCATGGAGCTCGCTGCCAAGCCTAGTGACCTGAATTCAACCTCCTGAAACTACATTTCAGAAGGAGACAACTGATTCACAAGAGATGTCCTCTAATTCTGTGACATGCACACTCCTACACACACATACACACATGCACAGGCGCACACATGCATGCAGGCATGCACAGTTATTAAATAAATGTAATTTTTAAAAAATTAAGTGCTAGTCGAGTCATTTTCTTCTTTGCTATTTGCAGTGGTTTGAATGAAAATGGCTCTCATAGGCTGATAGAGAGTGGCACTCTTAGGAGGTGTGGCCTTGTTGGAGTGGGCGTGTCTTGTTGGAGTGGGCGTGGCCTTGTTAGAGTAAACCTGTCACTAGTGGGTGAGCTTTGAAGTTTCAGAAGCTTAAGCCAGGCCCAGTGGCTCATACTTTTAGAATCTGTTCCCAGCTGGAGAAAATGTCTCCATATCAAAGTCAAAAAAACTGAGTTCCACTAAAGTTCTACTACTTCAAAGTCCCTGTTGTGCAGCCATTCTGAGGCCATTACTGTGTGCACACTCAATTAGTTTTAAGCATCTGACCTCTAGTGACATCAAACTCCTGTTCCAACAGAGTTTTCTGCTAGCCCAGCATTTCTGAGAATCCCTTGTCAGAATCCCAACTTTCAGCTCCTCCAGTACCATGTCTGCCTGTGTGTGGCCATGATGATCATGAACTAAACCTCTAAATCAGCCAGAATTAAATGTTTCCCTTTATAAGAGTTGCCTTGGTTCTCTTCACAGATTAAAATAAAATAAAATAAAATAAAATAAAATAAAATTAAAAAAAAGACCCTGTTCAATTCCAGATTGTTTATTTTGAAGATTATATTTTAATTCTTCCATTGTAAATGCAAATAACTACACTGTAAATTTTTTCTCTCTACAGAGAATAACAGCCAACATTGGGAATTAAGATACTTGTTGGCCATGAGTTATTCTATAGACCTATGCATAACCAGGCAGTGGACACAGAAATGACTCATTTCAACTTCTGAGCATTACTTTTGAACATGTGCTTGGTCGGTACACAATCAAATGCTTGCACACAAGCTCTTGCCAAAAGGTCAGATCTCAGCCGTTTATCTCAGAATATCCATTGGAGATGCTCTGTTCCATCCTTCATTCTACCCACCTGGGTGCTTGGCTCTCCTGAGCAATGACAGACTATGCCAACACAGAAAGCTTTGTGTTACAACATATGCATATGATCCTGCAGTGATATGCCATAGTCGGGCTGTTTCTGCCCTTTCAAATTCTACCTCTAAATGGTAAGTTCTTAGAATAAGCAAATAGCAGAGCTGCAGGTTGTGAAGAGCAGTGGGGGCTTTGACTTTCCAACACAGTTTCGTTAAAACAATTCTTTCCGTTCTCACAGGTCTGAAACCCGAAACCCATCCTGACTTACTCAGATCAAGTCAGTTGACAGAGGGACTGTCCTCTTCTCCTCCTTTATTAATTATACAGCCAAGTAGAAGTAGCTTCGGATCCAGCTGGCTCGGGGATGCCACGCAGCCCTGATACCCAAGTTCAATCTCCGGGACCCACATAAACGAAGAAATCCACTGTCTGTCTGTCTGTCTCT
>NW_021620926.1:3827046-3853609 GCF_004785775.1 Grammomys surdaster
CCCTCCCTCCCTCCCTCTCTCTCTCTCTCTCTCCCTCTCTCTCCCTCACTTTCTCTCAAAATGGATCAGTCGAACACACCCAAGGCTGAGCTTTGCTCTTTGAATCTGTCCAGTAAATTCACAGCTGGAGAAAACATCTCCTGGTCAAAGTCAAAGAACTGAGTTAAACTAAACTTCTATGTTGAAGTCCCTGTTGTGCAGCCATTCTGAGGCCATTACTGTGTGCACACTCAATTAGTTTTAAGCATCTGACCTCTGGTGACACCAGACTCCTGTTTCAACAGTATTTTTCTGCTGACACAGCATTTCTGAGAGTCCCTTGTCAGAACATCTGTCATTTTGACAGTAAGCACACTCAACCGCCCCCGTCCTCCCATCAGTGACCACCCAGCCCAGGCCTGGCTTTTCTATCTCTGTGATACCATATCTGGGAGTCCTATGAAGTGAGAGGACTTAAAGAAAACAAGTATGGGGTCCAGGGAAGGGAAGCTGTGCTAGATGCAGGGCTCCACAGTACTGCAGACATGAAGTCACCCTTCTCCAGATCAGCTGCTCCTGTCCGGGTTGTCATTTGTTCAGTCTTGAAGCCCTGCTCTAAGGCAAGGCAAGGCCTCTCTCTATATGACCATGGGCCACATGCAATCTCTGACTCACTTCCAAGGAAACAAAGGCCAGCTTGAAGGGTATCATCCTACTAGAGTAATTGAAATCCCATTGTTACAGAGACATAAGAATCCAGATAAGCCTTCTTATGGGTATCTTGAAGCAGGTTCATGAGAAGGAAAATATCCTTTTCCAGTACATGTAACAATTCCTCTCTATTTGGCACTGGGGCCCCAGTGAGTGGAGTTGAGTCTTGGAGTGGGGAGGTGGGGGGGACAAATGGACCAGGCTAACAGTGTGGAGTTCCTTTAACTCAGAGACTTCCCAGGAGACCCATTCTGAGGCTTTTCTATGAACTCTCAGCATCTCCTAGGACCACAGAATACATAGACGGAATCAGACCCCACTGCCAATCCTTAGGCACTCATATCCTTTCTCTGTAATTGACAGCAGCAGAGTCATCAATACCCAGAATTATGATTCTCTTACCTGGGAAAAAGAATGAAGCCTTCTCTGACAAAATCATTTTGTGATATTACCAAGTGACTCTGGGAGTCTGATCATTAAATTTATTCTAAATATAATAAAGGAGAATGACGTTAGCTCATATTCTGAAGAATCCAGATATATCCAGGATGCTCTGGAGCCATCTACTGAGTCCATTGTAGCTGTACAATTTCATATCCCTCGGTTTCCATCTCTGACATGCCTCTCAATTCTGTTTGAAACTTCTTTAATGCCTCAAAGCTTTAAGGGGTCTGTGAATAGGATTGAATTTCAGAATATTTGTAGCCGCCTGTGGCCACGAATCAACTGGGTTCACCTGAAAGGGGACTGGGAATGAAAGGTGGACGGAGGGTGAAAAGAGATGAAGCCAAGACAAAGTTCTCTGATCAAGGCTCAATGCTTTAATGTTCATCTCTCAAAGGGAAAGACCCCACCCGAACTCTTCCTTGTTTCAGCCGGAGATCGGTGGGATAATCCATTCTTGGTCAGGGTCACAGCTGGAGATATATATCTCAAGGCAAGCCCAGTGGCAGTTCTTCTAAGTTCCATGCAGCCAAGGTGGATAACTCCACATAGATCCTATCACTTGGTCTGTTGTGGTAAACAAGGTCTCTCAGGCTTGCTCAAAGCCAAGGGAAGGGCACAAATATTCTTCGTTAAAATATTTTTAAGCCTAAAGTAAAATGTAAAAAGAGCCAGAAAAACAGAAGACCTCAAAACATACCACAATTCAAACCATACCAAAAATGTGCTTTAAGGTATAGAAAGTGATGTGTTTATAAAAAGATAAAGAGGTAAAGAGAGTATGTCCTGTGGGTATGTGGAGAAGTATGGGGGAAGGGAATGTCTCAGCAGGCCCATGCTGAGGCATCTCTTCTCCCTGAGGGACCAGTCACACATCATTATAGCATAGAATAGTTTATTCAGGGCATGGGGAGGGGAGCCAGGAGAGTAATAGAGGCAGAGAGAGAGAGAGAGAGAGAGAGAGAGAGAGAGAGAGAGAGAGGGAGAGAGAAGTAGAGACTGGCCATGACCACGTGGAGAGAGGGAAAAGGGAAGGGAGGAGGGGAGAGGGGACAGAGAGAAGCTAGAGGCAAGAGATCAAGAGAGTAAGAGAGCTAGGAGGGGGCAAGCAGCCCCTTTTATAGTGGGCAGGCCTACCTGGCTGTTGCCAGGTAACTGTGGGGAGGAGCATACCTGGCTGTTGCCCGATAAATGTAGAGGTAGAATATCTTTAAATGAGGCAGATGCTTCTCAGAACCCACCAGATCTACCTTTCTAGTTGGCTTTATACTAACCAAGCCAGAGTTTATAGCTCCTGTCTGCCTGAGAAGAAAGTTTACTCTTTGCCTAAATAACCCATCCCAAAAGCTCCCAACATGTCTGTCTCCTGGCTCTGGATATAACTAAGATTTCCTAGCTGGGGCTGGGAGATGCTCAGTTGGTAAAGTACTTGCTACACACACATGAGGACCTGAGTTCTATCCCTATGTCCATGGAAACAAAGCTGAGCATGATGGCATGTGCTTGCAAGATACAGGCAGATCCCTGGGGCTCACTGGCCAGCCAACCTAGCCATATCAAAGAACCCCAAGTCCTTTGCCCTGAGAAATGACACTTGAGTCTGACCTCTGGCTTGAGTGCACACATTCGTGCACACATGCACATAAACTTTTTAAAAGAGTTTTTTAACAATAAGCTTTTTTCTACATTCCTAATTATAGAATCATTAAAGTAATAAGAACACAGTAATGCAACTTTACATAAATTTTATGTAAATTTCTCATTCCCTTGTAGTGTTTGTCTGTTGCTCCTGCATGGCTTCTTGAAAATCTACTTGCCTTGGGTTACTATTTGCAGCTCTCTGTAATGGCTTTTCCCACCTCTACCCTCCTCTCAATATTACATATTACATATTACATATTACATATTGCATATTGCATATTACATATTACATATGTTCAGATATTGTTTTCTCATGACATGCTGCCCAATCCTGGCAGCTTTCTCCACTGCAATTCACAGATGCCTCCATGGCGGCCTTGTTCAGTACTGGCTTGTGTTAAACACTTAGCACATAGTAGGTTTTCTGTCTCAGTTCCTGAATAACTCAAAAAAGGTGAAAGGATGTGACTAACTGAAGTGTAACTAATAACTAATCAAATTGTGTCCTGGCTGGTTGTGTGTGTCAACTTGACACAAGCTGGAGCTATCACAGAGAAAGGAGCTTCTCTTGAAATGCCCCATGAGATCCAGCTGTAAGGCATTTTCTCAATTAGTGATCAAGGGTGGGAGGGCCCATTGTGGGTGGTGTTATCCCTGGGCTGGTAGTCCTGGGTTCTATAAGAAAGCAAGCTAAGCAAGCCAGTAAGTAACATCCCTCCATGGCCTCTGCATCAGCTCCTGCTTCCTGACCTGCTTGAGTTCCGGTCCTGACTTCCTTTGGTGATGAACAGCAATGTGGAAGTGTAAGCTGAATAAACTCCTTTCTCCCTAACTTGCTTCTTGGTTGTGATGTTCGTACAGGAATAGAAATCCTGACTAAAACAAATTTTAACTAATTGAATTGAAACCATTCAAGTGAGCACATGGATTTAACCTTAAACACAGACCTCACTGATGGTCGGTTAGGTATTCTCATAATATATCCATAAGGAATAACGCTGGCCATTCTTCATCGTTACTGGAAATGGGTACTGCTCTTGGGAATGGCTGGTGACATTGTCTCTGAATGTAAGTGACAGTATACTTTCCTGGTGTTGAAATATCTATTATCCAAGGATTTCCATGGCTGTCTAAACATTTATACTCAGTCGGTGGTATGTGCTCGCCCATCTCCAATTGCATTCTACAATAGAGGAGAAAAGGCACTTTGTTTGGTTTGGTTTGGTTTTTTAAATCTCCCCTCTTTTTGAGGTGAAGAATTTGTCTCTGTCACAGAAGTAAGATGGTGTGAAACCAAAAGAGACTTTTCAAATTCCTATTTTCTGAGATAAGCAGAATTTCTACATTGTTCTCCCTCAGAGAAATGTCTCAAACTTTCTTTTAAAAAGTTGATGGGATTTTTGTTGTTGTTGTTGTTTGTTTGTTTGTTTGTTTTCAAAAACAGCAATTGGTTCTAAGTTTTCCATCCTGGTATAGAGGTATAACAGCTGGCGGTCTCTGCACCTGGATTTACAGTCTATAAATGGCCAACAATCCAGGTAAAAAATGAAAAGAGAAATCCAGAACCCCATCACTGAGCTACTCCACTGGCTCTGAGCTACTCTGCTAGCTCTGAGCTATTCCACTGGCTCTGAGCTATACCTCTGGCTCTGAGCTACTCCACTGGCTTGGTGCTTTAACAAGATCCCTAAGTGACTGGAACATGTATCCTATTTTGAACAGCACTCCTGTAGCACCTCCAGTGAGAAGCTCAACTTCCTCCTCAAATTTTGTTAGGCATCTATTAAATATAAATGGAAATATTAGCCATAATGTCCCATTCAGGCCACGAGTCAGAACATTTTTTAACTAGACATTAAGGGGCTTTTAGCTGAAATTAAACTATAAAGTATTTGAGAATGCTAGGGCCTATTCTAAAGAAATGGAATGTTTGGTCAAGGAAGTATGTATAATTTTATATCTATACATATACCTATATTTATATGTATAGATATAAAATTATACCCTCAAATAATTAAAATAGCAACTTCTCCACACTTAGAATTCTAATTTCAATGTCCAAATGCTGAGTTGTTCCCCTTGCCTCCTTCCTCAAAATAGACTCTCATAAGTATCAAGAACCAACATAGCTTCATTTCTGAGTCTGATATAATTAGACTTTAATTACACATGGTGTATATAGTTCATTCCCCTAGATCCTAAGGGAATCTCTCCTTTGTTTAGCTCCACTGATCCAGGAGAAACAGAGGCTCTCCCATCAGTTCTCCATCCCTTGAACTTGGTCTAGACCTACCTCTAGCCATGTGGCTCCTACATGGCTGAGTTTCTGGACAAAAACCACCAGTGAGAGGTCAGAGCTCAACATTCAGGAGTGGCATAGTGCTATATGCCGTGCAGGCTTCCTCCTGATGTGAACATTGATGGTATTTCTTATCCTTCTCATCTTGGGGATGGTCCAATCAGGTCTGACATTTTTTAACTCCTTCATTCCACTATTTCAAGCTCTGGCCTCAATCTAGAGATTAAGAACAATTATACTCACACTGAGGCATAGAGTGCTTTTTATTCTGTATCTTGGTTTGTTACGCTTAAAAGGAAAGAAAGAAAGAAACAGAAACAAAGAATGAAACAAAAAAGAAACAAAGAAAAGAGACACACACTGTGGGAGGGGGAGTTAGGTTGGCCAGCAAATGAACTGAGACCAAAGGCACTGAGCAGAGTCTGAAGTCGATATAGCACTGTCTCATTCCTTTCTGCCTTCATCTGGCCCGTTCTGGTGACAGCTGGTGTGTTGATCACAATCCTAAAGTGGAGAAGACACACCAGAAAGCAGAGAGTGAAAAGTGATCCTTCAAACCTCTGAAGCTTTGAGCTTTCTCTCAAAAGACACCAGAGGCCACCCAGGCCAACACAATCTCTGTGCTTCTGAATGCAGATGCTTCTTGGCTTATGGTGGGGGGTGGGGTGATGTCCCAGTAAGCCTAGAGAAGTCATCTCCTGAATACACCTAACCTCTGACCACAACAGATGAGCTACACAGAACACTGACATCTTAGAGCTGCCATCAGTGTGACTGAATTACACATGCAGCACACTTGGCTTGACTATTATCTTTAAATGTAAGCATCATGGTGCTTCCGTGGCCTTCTAGCATTAGATGTTATAAAATGTGCTGTGTGGAGTAACATTCTATATGCACTTCATTCATTTCAAGGGCTACATAGCTCTGCATTCCATGATGATGTCATGATTCTAACATGACTCGATGTAAGAGTTGTTCACGTATGTCCTTGCTTTGCTGTAGGATCTTACCTGAGTTGGAAGCAGCCCGACAGCCTACCTCATGTTGATCCACTCTGATCTATATATGTAGGGATGACTTATGGCCAGTGAAATGATCCCCATGCTTCTCCTATTGAAGATTTCCTGAGCAGGAGGCAGCTCCACACAGCCAGTGCCAGATGAATGTGCATAGTTACAAGGTTAAATTCCATCCCAGGGTTTCTCTTAAATTGTTTGTTTTAATTTTTCCAAGGAGGGGAGTAAGTCTTCTTGAAAGACTGATGCTTTTTTTTTAACCCTCTGTTAATATGACTTAGGAGTATTTATCTTTCTGTTATCAAATAAATTACATTAAATCTCACTTAGTACTATTAACTACTTAACCACTCCAGTAAATATGGAATGTCCAGAGCACCAAGAAAGACATCAAGGCACAAAACCTGGAGTCCTGGATCTCCAAAAGCAACTGGAACCCTAGGTCAGTATTCAGAGTGGGTTTTGGGGTAGGTTGTTGTTTTGTTTCATTTTGTTACCTGGACACAAGGCTATTTTCATTTGGGATGAAGGAACACAATTGACAGAGCGGCTCCATCAGACTGACCTGTAGGCAAGTCTATGGTACATTCTCTTGGTTACTAATTAATGTGAGAGGGTCCAGAAAATGGTGGAGGATGTTAGAATCATGACATCATCAAGGAATGCAGAGCTATGTAGCCCTTGAAATGAATGAAGTGCATATAGAATGTTACTCCACACAGCACATTTTATAACATCTAATGCTAGAAGGCCACGGAAGCACCATGATGCTTACATTTAAAGATAATAGTCAATATATAGCATCTAGTGCTATGAGGTCACAGGAGCATCCTGCGGGTGGTGCCATACAGGAGCAAGTGGTCCTAGGATTGTATATGAGAAATAAAACTGATCAGGCCACAGGAAGCAAGCCAGTAAGCACCAGCACTCCTCCATGGGCTCCACCTCAGCTCCTACCTCCAGCTTCCTGCTTGAGTTCCTCTCCTGGTGTCCCTTCACAATGAGCTCTAAGTGTATGATGATATCAACTCTTCACTTAGTTGATTTTGGTTGTAGGCTCATAACGAACACTCAGACTGAGAAAGGACCAAAGCCCTTCCAAACAGACTAAGTAGCATACACTCTGGCAAGTCCACATTTGCATCCCAAACCCAGACATTTCTCTTTCCACTTAGCACTGAGCCGAGAAGGACATTGGAAAATAGATGTTGCACATGTGAACAATACATAGAATAAATTTCCTTGGTCATGACACATGTTTGTGCTCATGGTTGGATTGAGCTATAGCCAACTGGTTTACAAATCTACCATAACTCGGGACTAGCAAGTACTAAGACAGAGACAGTAGCCAAGACAAGAGAGTTAGGGGGAAACCTCAGTGCGATGCAAACATGAGCCAGCTGACACTGGGAACCATTCGTGTGAGGATGGATCGTCCTCGTCAGTCAGTAAATCCCGAACTACATCTGCATTTTAGACCCAGACAGCAGCTACACATGCCAGAGGCCTTGGTCCATTTGGTGATAAATCAGACTCAATGAACAAGGAGCATGACAATGAAGTAAAATTTAAGGGCTAAACTTTGGGAAAGCTGTGGTGCTCAAAACAATATCTTTTTAAAAGCCAAACACCATGGGTACTTATAGTTAACATTTCCCAAGCTTTCTTGAGTGCCATGAGATTTATCCATATTCTACTACCTCCATGATATAAAGCTGAGATTCAGAGAGGTTAAGACATTTTCTCCAAGTCACACAGCAATATCTTATTGATCCAGGATACAAAGCTTTATCTTTTTTATACAGTCCAGGCTGTCTCAGACCACTTAGCTTTATTAACCTAAGAGTCACCTTCCCAAAGGTTAGCCAACAATGGCATTCTTCTCTCTTCTGGCTTCATAAAATGAATAGCAAGTGATTTAGGTTTATAAGCCAGAATTACCAGTGTGCTTGCTTTAGATATTGCCTTGGGGAATAATTAGATATCTAGGTTGCTACTGTTTTTAATTTGTACCTACCATATGGTCCAGTGCCCTGTGAAGGGACACATAATCAAGTCTTTCGGCTTACTGCTGGGTTCTCCAGATCCCTGAACTTGGAGACTGTGGGGTGAAAGAGAGAGTTTCACGCTAGAACCCCAGGAGGTCAGCCAGGTTGCAAAGAGAGAGTGTCTCAGAGCACAGAGGTCCGCTCAATCATGGAAGCACATTTACTGGGTGAAAGAACAAACCTCTGAGGTTTGTTCTAGAAAAGGAGTTTATGCAAAGAGTTGGGGAAGAAAAGAAAGCTCTTGGGTCCACCCAGCAGTGTCCCTGGAAGAAAGAACAAGGCAAACTCCCTGGGCCCATGGCCACCATCCTTTAGAGATGAAGATGACCAGAATCAAGGAGGAGAGAAAAACCCAGCCACCCAAGTAAGTAACATTTTAATGTAATACTTGAAAAAAATCAATATTCAATAAGAAGCAAAATCTAACTTCTTCTTATTAGGTTTCCCTTTTATTTCAACATCTAATAACAGGTTTGTAGAAACAGTTAAGCCGTACTGCCAATCGAGAGATGGTCTGATTAATCAGTTTTAAACTGTAACTTTCAGTCAACAGAGGCAACAATCATCAACTTCCCAAGTTCCTCCTAAGTTTAGAGGGAAATGGAACACAAGTCATTCCCAGGGAGAATGCTCTGCTCAGAAATATTCCCAGGGAGAGCACAGCCTAGGAAAATGGCTTAAGCGAGTTACGGGATCTCAGAGTCCGTTCATGTCAGTTTTAGCCTGAGGCTGACTTGAGCCAGCAGAATCTGAGTGGAAGAATGGCAGCCACAGCCTGAGACATCAGAGACATCCATCAAATGCTTCAACCTAGTTTGCTTACAGTTTGACCATACATCATCATGAGGACGTAAAGCCCTGGGTTCCTTACTGGGTGAAACTCCCATGAACCCAACCAAGGTAAACTAAACCCTTGGCCAAAGTCCGTCCATATAAATGACACTGGCACCATCAGAGTTTCTGGCTATTCTCAGAGGTTCCTGGCAGACAGTAAGAGCTTTTGCTTATGAGATTTTGTGACTGTCTTATCACACAACAACAAATGGCTAATGCATTACCCATGAGCCAAAGCAACATGTGCCCAGATCAGTGATTCTCACACCTGTGCACACCGTAGGATTTCTGAAAACATGGGTGGAATACGTGTGCAGTGTGAGTCACCATCCTCTGCACCTGTGCTGTTGTGCCCGCTCTCCCGTCTCTATGCATTTCCCCCAAGAAGACTGCTTAAGGAGAAATCGAAGCTTGGGTGGTAGGCTGCCAAGTGTGTCTCCTTGTTCCTGTTTTGTTCCTGTTTTGTTCCTGTTCTTGTTTTGTTCCTGTTTTGTGGGGAGTATAAAAAGGAGCTATGCAGTTGAAAATATAGCATTTGGTCTTTACCAGATGACTCCTTGTTTTCTTTCTCTTGCCCTCAGCCCTCCGCCGATCCAAGGAACTGAGTCAGCTATGCTGGCGTAGCTGACAATGCAGTCTTGGCCCTAGAACCACGGGGCATGTGTGCAGTCTTGGCTTCACCAATATACATAACCATTGAGTTTTACTAAGTCTTACAGAAGGTCTGCACCCCCATGGGAGTTTGAGAGGAGTTATGAGAAAGTCCAGAAATAGTATGTAAAGACAGCCTGTGGTATTTATCCACCGCCCTGGGGACTGTACAGTAAGCTTGGCCACATCCAAGCTGAGATGGGATACAAGACAGCAGAGGTCCATACATAGAAATAGTAAAACTTCCCATTTTAATACCTGAGAGTCAAAACACCATAAATTCCAATGGCATCTAGGATAGAGCTCAGACATGCATATTTTCAAAAGTCACTGAGGTGGCTTCACATGAACACTCAGCCACTCTAAATTCATCCCAGCTCTAGGACTGGGAAGTGGCCTGGCAAGAGGCTGTGTGGTGCAGCTATAGTGCTTGAATCCTTAATGTGCATTTTAAAGCCTCTATACAGAAAGCTTTGTCCGGACACGATTTACATCTACAAAAGCTACTGCAGAATATCACTGTGCTGCTGCCTTGCCCATTTTTCAAGAGAAGAATGAAAGAGATAATCACATCACTTGTTGTCTCAGCTACTCTTTTAGGTCTTCTAAATCGGAAGTAATGAGGAGATGATGACTCTAAGACTCTGAGGGTGGTAGGAGAACGAAGCTTAGCAAAGCTCTTCTCACTTTCAAGCTTGTCGTTGGCTCAAGGAAGATCCAGAAATTGCTACAGCTCATTGGCACTCATGGACGCTGACATGTGGAGATGGGTGTGGTGATATGCAGGGGAAAGCTAGAGCATCCTGAAGATACTGGCCAGTCTGAGCTGCCAAGCACCTTTCCATACACTGGGTATCTGTGCAATTAGTTTTCATGGTTCTGGGGCTCTGTTGAATTCTTCATAAGGGCACTCTTTAGATGTGTGCAACTACTATCTTTTCTTGGCACATGTGTGCAGAAGAACAGCACATACATGCAGAAGGAAAGCAAGCTTTCTTAAGTCTCACAGTTTCCTTTATTGAAAATATTTTTCATACAATATAGTCTGATTACAGTTTCTCTCCCCACTCCTCCTCCCAGTCCCTCCCTACCTCCCCTCTCAACCAGATCCATACCCTTTCTGTCCCTCATTAGAAAACAAACAGGCACCTAAGGAATATAAATAAAATAAGATAAAGCAAAGACAAATTGTAATAGGACAAAACAAAGAAAGAAACAGAAAGAGCCAAAGGAAAAAAACAAAAGAAACACATATGGAGTCAGGGAGACACACATTTGCAAACTCAGGAATCCCATAAAAACACAAAACCGGAAGCCATTAAAATATACACAAAGGACCCACAAGGTAAAAATAAATAATTAATTTTTTAAATGTTCTGGGTCAACATTATGAGACAACCTCCAAAAAATGCTGTTGACTTTGTGTTGGCCATCTACTGCTGAACATACAGCCTGCCCTTAAGACTGGTTTGTTTCTCCAGTGAGACTACCTTAAAGAAAACTTAAGTTTTCATTTGCAGGTAATTATCAATTAAAGATAGCTTCTGGGTTATGGATGGAGGAATGTGTCCACCTCTCCTTTAAGCTCTAGGATCCCATCCAGTGCAGACTCATGCAGGTACCTGTATAAGCTGCCTGAGTCTCTGTAAGTTCATGTGTGCCAGCCCTGATGTCTCTAAAAGGCCTTGATGTCTCTAAAGATGTCTCTAGAGGCCTTTGGTGTCCTCTGTCCTCTCTGGCTCTAACATTCTATCTGCCTCCTCTTCCAAAGAGTTCTCTGAGCCCTGAAGATGGACATTTGATAGAAACATCCCTTTTAGGGATGAGTGTTCCAAGATCTCTCACTTGCTGCCTATCTTCTGGCTGTGGGTCTCTGTGTTTGTTCTCTCCTGCTGAGAATGGTTGAGCAAGGCACAAATCTATGAGTACAGTAGAATGTCATTAGGAGTCATTTTCTTGCCACCTTCCTTTAGTAGAATGATAGTATTTGATTTCTCCTAAGTCCCTAGACTTTCTAGTCATAGACTCTTGGCTACCCAAGCAGTGTTGGGTATGAGTTCCATCTTATAGAACAAGGCTTCAGGTAAACCAGACATTGGCTGATTAACTCCCACAAGCTTTGTGCCATCATGGCCCCAGCACATCTTTCAGCATTGTAGATGGAAGTCTTTATGACTGGGTTGGTGTTTTCCTTTCTTCTTTAGTAGGGAGGAGAAAATACCTTCTAGTACCATGAACCTTCACTACCACAGGGGTGAAGGACCTAGGTGGTTGCCAGCTTAATTTCTCTTTCCTGCACCACTTGTTATAAAGGCATTAGCCCTGTCATGAGCGCGCCATCCTCATTACTTAATTGTCACCCAAATCTCCATCTCTAAATGCCATCACAACCAGAAGTCAAAGCTTCAATGTGTAAGTTGAAGTCAGCTTCTAAATACAAGATTGAAGGTACTGCCTTCCCTTGCCCTTCCATATTGGTAAGAAGTGCTTCCTGCTCCTGGAATCTGAACCAGAAGGATTCTTACAACATGACTTTCCCGGTTCAACTATTGCATTAAAAAAGAGAGCAATCAATCCAGTCAAATGGCAGTATTCGGTCACAAGACAGCAATTAGAAAGATTGTTTTGATGCAAACCACAGTGGATATTAGATGTAAGTAAAGTTAAGAGCAAACCCTTCAGCCATCTGCTCCATCCAGTTCTGTTCAATACCTCACAGCTGAACAATTAGCAACTTATTAGTCCTTTTACTTCAACATCCTCATGGATACAATATGTATAACAGTGGTAACTACACTATAGCCTTGTCACAGAGAACAAATGTGTTGTATATACAAAGTACTTAAGAAATCCATATGGCATAGAGTTAGGCAACAACAGATATATGTAAGAGCCATGTAGATGAAGCAGTTCTGGAATCTGAGTGCAGCAGGTTAGTCTGATGCTGCTTGTATTCAAATGTTAAATTCTGGACCCCCAAGATCTGGTTACTCTAAGATGATCAGATCCTCACATAGATCAGCTTTTGTTGTATAAACCTTGTCTTCAAAGTTATCCATAATTGATTAATAAGTCTGTAACTGGGCAGAAGAAAGGTATGCAGGGCTTCAGTTCCCAGGTTTGAGGTCTGAGGCAGGGACTGAGAGGGAGAGAAGGAGGAGGAAGAAGTCTCCATGGAGTAGGCAGATTGTGAGTGCATGGCCATGAAGGATGTCCTGTTGGAGTAGGAGCAACCCAGATGGAACATGACAAGTGATTGCTCAGGGTTATTGACAGGGAAGTAGACAAAATAGCATAGAGAGTTGATACCTGTCGGTTCTAATGCTTTAAGGGTTATTATAAATATATTATTTGGTAACTATATGATCAAAGTTGAGGTGGAAACACCCAAATAATACCACAACATCTGAGAAAATGTTTTTCTAAGTGGTATGATCTGAGTATTCTTGACTTCCTAAAACTCATGCTCTGGCCTTAAGTCTGATGGTAGTTGGATGTTGTACCACTGAGACCCGATGAGGTTAAGATTAGGTCATGAGAATGGGATCTTGAGGATGAGTCGTCTGGGAAGAAGCAGAAACGGGAGGAGAAGGAAGAAGAGGAGGAAAGAGGAACAGATAAAGCAAGATTTTCACATACACACCCAAAAATCTCCTGAAGGAACACAGTAAGATGGTGGCATATGGAGAACTCTAAACAGCAAATATGAAATCACCTTGGGAAGGAATTCCCAGACTCCAGATCTGTGAGAAAAACATTTCTACTGCCTTTTGCCATCAGCTTCTGGTGTTTTGTTATAGCAGCTGGAACACACTAAGACAGTAATGACAAGGCTGCCCGCAGATTAAAATTAAGCAAGTATGAAACAAAATGATCCTAGAAGCTTTCCATGTGTGTCAACTGGCACGTCAAGTGGAGAGTCCTTCTCAAAAACATCATAATCTCGGTGCTGAACATTCTAGAAAGTTACTTAAAGATAACTAGAGATCTTGTTTACATCCCAGTCTCTCTTGTCCTATAATTTCTGGCTCCTACTAGACATCTGATGACATTTTAAAATAACAAGTTTGAAGGAGAGTTAATTAAAGTTAATTGACTAACAAAATAGTAAGTAAATAAATAATTGGTATTAAATACCCAACAACTATACCTTACCTGGAGACGTATATCGGTTTTTATTTGTTTGTTTGTTTTGCTTTTCCATCAGCATTTACTGTAATCCTGTTCCATTCTATGTGATTGGATGTGGGAAGCTATCCTTATCACATCATTGCCATTAACAAGTCTGTGTGCATGCGCTGGAAGGTTTTCCCGCCTTGATTAATCTGACAGTTGGAACACGTCATATGGCCTGAGGCAACAGGAGCCCATCAGAGACTGCCACGTCCCAGGCGAGCTTAGCTCTCTATATAAGGGAAGGGTTTTAGGCCCTTGGGGTCCCTCCTCGTTTGTGAAGCTTATGCTCTCCCTCTCAAGATGCATTAAAGCTTATACTGCAGAAGGATCCTGAGTGTGCCGCGTCTTTCCTGCTGGCGGGAGGTTGCGCGGGTTAATTGGACATACTGTGTACTGTACACATATGTGGTTAACATCACCACCCACACAGCAAAGTAACCTAGCTCTAGACAAGTGGTTCTCAGCCTTCCTAATGCTGTGACCTTTTAATACAGTTTCTCGTGCTGTGGTGACCCACGACCATAAGATTGTTTTTGTTGTTGCTTCATAATTATAATTTTGCTACTGTTATGAATCACAATATAAACACTTTTGGAGAGAGGGGTTAGTGAGAGGGGCTGTGACCCACAGGTTGAGAACCACTGCTCTAGCCAGAAGCCTGATTTGGTCAAACACTGTCTCATCTTTGTTATTCAGGGATCAATCTCCCAAGAAGTAGCCAATAGATAACTATCTCTACCTTCCAGTCTCCCTAATAAAACTTCAGAAATGTTTATTATCCCATCATTACATCTCAAATACTCACTCCCATCTCACAGATGTGTGGCAGGGATGACTACCTGATAGACAAGCAGCCTGCTGGCCACACCAAGCCCACACAATTGGCTTGATGCTCTGTTCTTTCCTTCATGAAATTCTTTGTAATCTGTTGGGCAATATGGCCATTTTTCACTGGCCCCTGAAAGCTCTGATATTCCCAATGATTACAGAAAAATAAAAAACCCAGGTTCATTAAACTAGGCTCAGATATTAGATTGCTTATATACAAATTGCCAGCTGTGGTGCATATATTAAACCAGAGACCTATAAACACTTCCATGATGCCTCTAAATCCTGAGATTTTTAAATAGGCAGACTCTTGAACCTCACATACTACAGCTTCTGTCTTTGTATTAGATAGTGTTCATTTTATTAAATTGTCACAGGTCACTCAATGACTTTGGGAAATGCCAGGATTTTCTCATTAGAACTGAAGTCAGGAAAAACCAAGATTATATCCTTTATATATCCCTTAATACATGGCAACTTCACTCTGGACTCCTTTCAAAATACCTTTCCCAGGAGCCTAAGGAAAGGGCTTTAAGAAAGAAACATGAAAGAAAAGGCTTTTGAAAGCCAGAGGCCTTTTAGTCAGATGATACTGATAGCTAAGATTAAAAGGTAGGAACTTTTGAGCTCTTCTCCTCGTCCTCCTTCCACTCCTCTTTTTTCTCTCCTCCTCTTCTTCTTTCTCCTCTCCTCCTCCTTCTCCTCTTCCTCTTCTTCTCTCACCAAAGGATTTCAAGAGACTGTGAAGGGTTCTCCAAAAGACCCTAAAGTATTACAACTTCTTATTGTGCTTATTGTCAACTTGAAACAACCTAGAGTCATCTGAGAAGAGGGAACTTCACCTGAGGAATTGCCTCTATCAGCATGCCCTAACTGATAACTGATATGGGAGGGTCTAGCCTACTGTGGGTAGCACTATTCCTATAATGGTGGGCCTGGGCTTGCCGAGAAGGAGCCAGAGAGTGAGCAGTAAGAAGCTTTCTCCATGGTTTCTGCTTTAGTTTCTTCTCTGACTTCCCTCATTGAAGGACTATGACCCAGAAGTGTAGTCTTCAAAAAAATTCTTTTCTCTCCAGGTTGCTTTGGTCTGCATATTTTATCACAGTCATAGAAAACAACCTGGAACAAGAGAAAATGTGGAGCTGAAAAGGTACAGGGACAACTGCATGCCCTGGGGGAGTCCCTGGAAATGCTTCAAGCAATAACTGAGCTTAAGGTCAGATCATGAGTGTGGTAACATTATCGTCAGCTGAAAATACAAATGACAACCTGGCCTTGCATACCTGTCCGTCACCATTGGGAGCAGTGTCCTCCTCTTCGCCGGTACTCACTGCCATTCCCAATGAACATAAGAAGAGTTAGCCCAAAAGCTCACAATGTCCATGATACAACCCACAGACCATATGGAACATAGAAGGAAAGAAGACCATGGTATGGATGCTTCAGTTCTTCATTGAAGGGGGAACAGGACGACTGTGGGAGGTGGAGGGAGAGGGGGACCTGGAAGGGAGAGAGGAGAGGAAGGAAGTAAGAAGGGCAGTACCAGGAACTGGAGGAGATGTCAGAGAGGTATAGAGGGGTCAGGAAATCAAACAAAAGTATGTAGCAGTGAAAGATGAGGAACTGGGGATAGCCAGTGGAGGGTCCCAGACACCAGGGAAACATGAGGCTCCCAGGACCCAACAGGGATGACTTTAGCCAAAATGCGCAGAGAACAGGGAGACAGAACCTGTGGAAATCACCTCCAGTAGATAGGCACGGCCAAGGGATGGAGCCACCTACACATTTCAAAGTTTTTAATCCAGAAATGTTCCTGTCCAAAGGAAGAACAGGGACAGAAAATGGAGCAGAGACTGAAGGAAGGGCCAACCAGGGACTGCCCCACCTGGGGATCCATCATATCTGCAAACACCAAACCCAACACTGTTGCTGTGGTCAAGAGGCACTTGATAATAGGAATCTAGTGTGACGGTTCCTTGGGAGGTCTGGCCAGCAACTGACCGATGCAGATGTGGATGCTGGGAGCCAACCATCAGACTGAGCTCAGGGAACCTGGTTAGGGAGCTTGTGGAAGGACTGGAGGAGCAGAGGCGGATTGCAAACCCATTGGAAGAACAACACAGACTGGCCTGACCACCCAGTTCTCCCAGAATCTAGACCACCAACCAAGGAGTGTACCTGGAGGGATCAATGGCTCCAGATACATATGTAGCAGAGGATGGCCTTGCCTGACATCAATAGGAGGGGAGGCCCTTGGTCCTGGGGAGGTTTGATGCCCCAGAGTAGGAGGATGCTGGAGTGGTATGGCAGGGAAAGTATGGATGGGTGGGGAAGCACACTCATGCAGACAAACAGGAGGGAGGAGGGAGGGCAGATGTGGGATGAGGGGTTGGTGGAGGGGTAACGGGGGAAGTGGGATATCATGGGATGGGAAGTTGGTGGGAGGGGCTGGGGGGTAACTGGGAAGTAAGATATCATTTGAGATGTAAATGAATGGAATGATTAATAAAAGAAGAAGGAGAAGAAAAGTTCTTCCCTCTGTTGTTCCTGGAGTCAGGCCCCGCTTAGTGGAGACATCGTTCCATATTTTCAAAGCACTATATTTTTTATTTATTTATTTATTTATTTGGTTTTTCGAGACAGGGTTTCTCTGTGTAGCCCTGGCTGTCCTGGAACTCACTTTGTAGACCAGGCTGGCCTTGAACTCAGAAATCCGCCTGTCTCTGCCTCCCAAGTGCTAGGATTAAAGGCGTGCGCCGCCACCGACCGGCATATTTTATCTTCAAATCTATTTTATATGTTATCATTTTTCTGTGTGTCTGTTTCTGGTATTGGATAGGCTTCTATTTGTTAGCTAGGTATTTAGCGACTAGCAAGCACATCACTGCTTTATCCTAAAGAAAAAGAAAAGAAAATTCATCTTGTAGCACTGTCATTTCCTAAATGAAAGAAAGAGGCCCTCTATGCTAAGAAACTTTGAAATGCTCTCTGAATTCAGAGTGGAAGCATTCCACTAGCCTCCCAAGGTCAGCTGGGGTCATGAGAATTGCCAGAGTAGAAATGTCGCCACCCGCTGTATATTGATTCTGGCTCAGGAGTGAGCTCACTCCCATTAACCTGGGCCATGCAACTGGGAAGCAAGAAGACTCCACACTCCCATTAACCAGGACTGTGTGCTGGGAAGTGTGAAGATGTCACACTTCAAAGACATTCTATAGCTCATCTTTCCACAGATCAACATTCAAATCCAGACAGGAAGTATGAAGTGTCTTCCAGAGATGTGGAGCCAGAGACACTTCCGGTTTCCATTTTCCTTCCCTCACCACCAACACCCATATAAGGACAGCCTGGCTCTAAGCCTAAAGGACTCAGACCCACAGAGTTAACACAGGAAAGGATGACCAGTGTCTCCTGTCCCATGGTTCCTTTCACTTTAGCTTTAGCATGAATTAAAAAGAGGTCCACTCCAGGTCAGATGGACACATGGTGGATGTCCAAGCTCCTACCTCATTCTCTCCCCAGACCTAATGTCCCTTCACCTGGGAAGCAGCCAGAAGAGTCCAGCAGCTGTCTAAAGAGGATGCTCTGCTACTTCAATGGTTGCCAAGGGCAATGGGCTTTGGAGGTGTGGCCATCAAGGCATTCAGAGGAGTCTTCAAAGGTCAGAAGCTTCTCCTCTTAGTTGAGAGGCCATGGAGGAGCCATGATTAGAAGAGAGAGATCCTTCCAATCTCCTTTCTGGAGTCTATTTGTGTCATACAATTTTTTGGTGTCCACTGAACCAATGGAAATCTGAATAGATAAGACATTAATAAAAAGGAAGATTAAGTTCAGAATAGTGACATATTGTGGTAGAGTTTCCAAACTCCAAGAAGAGGGTTGGAGAAGTTAGAGTCTTTGAAATTCAGAGAGACACTAGATATAGTCTGCACCTGGGAATCAAATGGGGTTAAAATGGGAGAGTCTTTATTGAAGATCATTAAGTAATGGTCTTTATTAAGAAAAATTACATCCACGTGTCTGTACCCTAACTACCCACAAAGGTTCAAGGCTGAGGACAGTGGCACTAGAGAGAAGCAAATAGAATCCAAGCCCCTGAATATCTCACATGCCCAGAGATAATCCATTAGCACAGCTGTGCAAACTCTAGCTAGTAATTGTCATCTTCCCAAAGAATGGTCAGTGCTTTTAAAGCTACATAAGAGTTAAGATCCTGGAGATGGTGAAAGAATCACACAGAGGGGACATCAGGGCAGTAAGACACAGAAATATAAATATAAATATAGAGGGGACATCTGTGGTTTAGTTTAAGGAGTAAAGATAAGCTACTGTTTAAAATGTCGTCCAATAGAAATACAGCACCAGAACTGACAGGAAGAGAAGGAACTGATCCAAGTAATATAGTCTCCGGAAATAAATAACACCTAATGGTTTTTGAGTCACACGGTTGCCTTGTGATTCAGAGAGGATTTCTCTGAGAATTAAAACCAGAATCAGAGAGTGGTCAGAGGGGACTATCGCTCTTCATGAAATCTTTGATATTGTATCATTGATTCCACGGCCTCCTCGGGCAGCTTTAGGCACTTCTTTCTAACTTTCCCAAGAGTCTGCTTCCTCATTTATAAGATAGGACTAGGGGCAATGCTAACCTCCTATTGCTGAAAGAATTACACCAGAGACTGTCCATGCCGCTCTACACAAGGCCTGAGCAGAGGAAATTCTCAGTAATCCCCATTCCCATATTCACTTAATATGTCATCAACAACTCCAGAAATGAAGACACACAGCTCTAACCCAACCATCTATAGCTCCGTTAGAGCCAGGACTTCTGATCAGAATTATACAGCCTTTTATCTGTCAAGATTCAGACAAGCCTTTCATCTAAACCCCATGGCCTCTCAAGCCCAGCACCACCAATAGTTCGTGTGTATCATTCATTGCTATAAAAGGATTTTAATGGCTGCATTTAAGGAAGCTTATTCAGCAGCATTGCAACCTGGACCACTAAATATTCCACCATCCTCGGTGTCTAACAACCAGAAAGTCTCTAGGCATCAACCTTGGAAGGGCAGTTGACATTCACATACCTAAAACCCATTCTAAAGACTTAATTGACACCCACAACTGCCATGTTTCCTCTCATGGGAATCATTCAGGAGCTAGCTCCAGAAGACACAAAGCAACTCAACTCTGAAGTATTTTATGTATTTATCTGAAAGTCAGGATCAGAAACACATTTTTCCTTGGTGAGAAAGAGAGAGAGGAGGGAGGGAGAAGGAGGGAGGGAGGGAGGGAGGGAGGGAGGGAGGGAGGGAGGGAGAGAGAGAGAGAGAGAGAGAGAGAGAGAGAGAGAGACTGAGACTACTGACTACTTTTGGAAAGAAACAAGCAATGAGCATTATTCAAGTAACTATACTGTGATGGTGTGAATGAAAAAAACAGGCCCCAGAGGTTCACAGGAAGTGGCACTATTAGGAGGTGTGGCTTAGATGGAGTAATCGTGGCCTCATTTGAAGATGTGGTGGCGGTGTTGGGGGATAGGTTTTGAGGTTTCAGAAGCTCAAGCCAGACCCAGTGGTTCACTTGCTCTTCTTGTATCTTCAGATGGAGATGTGAAACTCTCAGCTCTTCCAGCACCATGTCTGTCTGCCGGTACACTGCCATGCGTCCTTCCTGCCATGATGACAATTGACTAAACTTCTGAACTATAAGCTGTCCCACAATTAAATGTTTTCCCTCATAAGACTGCTTTTCTTATATGCTGTGATCATAGTGTCTCTTCACAGCAATAGGAACCCTAACTAAGACACATGCTAACCTATTTGATAAATACACCAATGGAAAAACTATTGATACGATATTACCCATGTTCTTGAACTCTGTCATGCAGCTGAGCATGATTTTATGAAGTGAAATCAGTTCCATACAACCAGTGACGTTAGGGTTAAATAACCATGACTCTACCATAGGTTTTCTCCTTAAGTGACACCATTAGCCCTACTGTTGAACATGCAGCCTCAAGGAGGCCATGCCTACAGCCTGGCAAAGCACAAGGCCACAGTAAAGCCACACCCACTCAGAATTCATCTTCGCCTCTGGAAGTCAGCGAACGGATGCAGGCAGGCCCCCATCATTACAAATAGCATTTCAGCTTAGAGTTCTGTTGAGCAACACTATTTCCGTGTCTTTGGGGATGGCTTATAAGAATGATACTTTGGCAGTATGGTTTCAGAAAATTACGTGAAATGAAAAACGCTGTCGAACAGATGCGTTCTCAAGTCCCTGTCCACACAGCAGTCGATCTACTTAATGAAAACACTGCTATGGTTCAGAATTAGTGCTGTCTGTGGCTACAGTATTGTTATGTTAGTGTCTCCAAGGAGGGAAGAGGGTTGGGAAGGAATTCGAGCAAGGAAATTGCCAGAACTTGGGGTCAGGGAGAGAATATCTCAAAGGCAGGTACCTCAAGGTGCTAAAGAACAAAGGGAAGACTAAAATTAAATGTTGCTTATGAAAAAAATAATAACCAAACCAGGACATAGACATGGAAAGTCTGTTTTGTTTAGATAAATTCAATCAAGTAAATAACACCTCCTCTCTGTTCTACTTAATAAGGTTCCATTTCGACATAATTGGAATGTAGCAAAGCCGCACCTCTCTCCCCTGATTTCATTAAAATGAAGTCTTACCAGCATTCAAGAGCTGTCTTTCCCCCACCGTTGCCTTGATACCTGAGGGAACTTGGGAGGGTGGGAGTGGCGGATAAGGGCAGGGGTGGGGGGTGGGGGGGAGACTTGAGGTTGTCCTCAGCCGTTACTGATGCAATTCTGTGTGGTTCTTTTGTCTTCAACTTCATTTGTCAGAACTGATTACTGGTGGCAAAACTGATCACAGCCCTGTCTGCCTTCTCTCCACAACCAGGAAGAGTGCACCTGAGGATCTGCAGCAAGGGCATCCTTGAGACACTTTCTGGAGTTTTCACACCTAATTGAAACCACCCATGGTGATTTTTGTCCAAGGGAGTTTCACTTCCAATCTCACATAGCCCAAATCCCACCTGAAAACCACAAAGAAGGCCCATTTTCTCCATTAACGTTAGCCCAATTTTATTTTATTTTTGAATATTTATTTGTTTATTTATGTGTATGGTACCTGCATGAATTCATGTGTTCAACATATGGGTTGGTGTCCTCAGATTCCTTGGACCTGGAGTTCCTGGTGGTCGTGAGCCTTCTCCGCAGCCTCATAAGTCAATTTTAGATGTATTTGTCTTTATTTTATATGTTACGTTTTGTCTGGTTGTATATCATGCATGTCTGCTCACCAAGGCCAGCAGAGAGGGGTCATATCTCCTGGAGCCACAGTAACGGAAGGCTGTGAGCTGCCATGGGGTGTTAGGAACTGAACCAGAACCTTCTGCAAGAGCAGCAAGTGTACCTAGCCACTGACCAGTCTCTCCAGTCGCCGGGACTAAGTCAATCTTAAACAAAGCCAACAGTTTAATATTGGATGGTAAAAGAGATGTCTAGTAAAAATAAAATTAACCTTGAAAAGATATATTGGCAGCTGTAAAGGCCATAAAGCAGGAGGGTATAAATCCAGCTTGTTCTTGAATGCTAACTCTGACTGCGAGCCTCCAGAGTGCTGATTGTTGACAAATAACAGGCCTCTTCACAGACATGTGACCTGTGCAATTCCGGTTAGAGTGTTTGAGTTCTCTTTTCTTCCTTTTTTAAGTATAGAAAGTTTACATTATAATAGGAAAAAATGCTTCACATTAGAAGGGATATAAAAACAAATATTTTAATAAAATCTAGCCCCTGAGACATTTCTGTGGTGATGCTGACTGTGTACTTTAGTTCGAATTAAAATGAATTTACATTATTCTGCAGATCTCCAAGCCCATCTTTGATGGCAGCTAAACTATTAGCTGCTTTCCAGCTCTTGTTGTAAAAATAAGTAAATAGCAAATGTCTTCTCTGAACGTGCTGACGTGGGCAGTAATTCGGCTCTTTATATTTAAACAGGAAGGTTCTGCTCAATTCATCTTTCCAGTGGCTTTATTCAGAGATTAATATATGCACTGTTCTTTTACACTTTTAATGCACATACATTATTTAAAGTCTCCAACATGTCTGCGGGGTGTTTGGTAATATTGCCAGCCCTAGTGTTCAGTGAAGCCATAGGCTAATAGGGAGGATTTCCTAAATACCACACAACTGAAATGTGTGATACAACTGACTTTGGCAGAACTAATGGATTTCCATAGGGTACATCTTTATTCCATGCAAATGAAGAAAAGTGGCTCCCCTAAAGGAAACCCCAAATGCCCAGAGAAATGTATTCCTTCATAGACTCACTCTGGTTGACAATAAGATCAGCCAAGTGCTCTTATCCTCTGAGCCATCTCTCCAGCACCATACTAATGCTTTCCTTGCTTCTTACTCTCCCTCTCCCTCTCTCCCTCTCTCCCTCTCTCCCTCTCCCTCTCTCTCTCCCTCTCTCTCATTTTCTAAGGTTTTGAGAGTTCAGGAAACTGCAGCCCATGGATCAAATATGGCCTGCTGCTTATTTTTGTTTTTAAATGACTAAAAGAAAACAATCAAAAGAAGAATAATATTTGACAATGCTAGAATTGATGTGAACTATGTCAGTGTCTGTAAGTAAAGTGTACGAGGAATCCAGTAGTGCCTCTTCCCTCTGGTGGTGTATGGGTCACCTTTTACACTATAAGACTGATTTGGGTGGGTTGTGTTATAGAGTCTAAAACACTCACTATTTAACTCTTAGGAAAATAAAAAGTCCAATCTATAATGTTGCTAATTGATACATGTTCTGTAAAATGAAATAATGCATCAAGCAGAAAGATGGTACATGGACTGGCTAACCTCTGTCAGTTTCATGGGGATTTAGAAACTCCGTGAAGACATATTTCTGGATGTGTCTATGAGTGAGTTTCCAGAAAGGTCTAACAGAACAGAGGAGACCCAAGCGCAATTAGGTGATACCCCAGACCCCTGGCTGGAATCCCAGACTGAAGCCAAGGGAGAGAGGAACTGAGCCTAAGAGTGCATTGTTCTCTCCTTCCTGGCTGCCAACACAGCAAGGTGGACCAGCCGCCTCATGTGCCTGCCACTTGACTTTCCCCGACAGACAATTGCACCTTCTAATTGTGAACTCTTATTTCCCTAAGTTACTCTTGTTAGGAGTTTTTCACTATAAATGAGAAAAATAACTGAAAGAAAAAATCATATTGAAAAAAAAACACACACAAAATAAAACTCAATTGCCCCAAATTATTCCTTCCAATTGGTTCTAGAAAGATTTGATGAAGCCGAGTGAAATCACAGATGAGGGCTGACTAGCCAGCTCAGTGGGTAGAGCCTGATGACCTCAGCTCAATCTCTGGAAACCATTGGTAGAAAAGAACAAGGTCCCACAGGGTGTCCTTGGACATCCTGTGCTGTGGCGTGTGTGTGTGCACACACGCTTAATAAATAAATAAAACCTTAAAAAATTAGTAAAGAAATTACAGACGAGGGCTGGAGAGACAGCTCAGCGGTGAAGAGCACTGTCTGCTCTTCCAGAAGACCAGGGTTCCATTCCTCCCACTCATACAGTGTCTCACAACCATCCAACCCAAGCTCCTCTACCGGCCTCCATGAGCACCAGACACACACGTGTTGCACATAAATACGTGCAAGCAAAACACCTGTGCACATAAAATTAAAAATAATAAATACAAAGGTTTAGACTAAGCTAAATCTGATAACGTTCTATGAGATTTGTTTATTCATAATAATCAAGAATTCTCCCCATTCGTGCCAATAATGCTCAGTTTTGTGGTAAAGATTTCATATAGCATCTAAGTATGCACAAGAGGCGCTTGTCCAACCTCTCTGTTCACTGTTAGCTTAAGCACGTCTTTCCCTCAGTTAATATACTGCAGTTTATTTCTTCTTCTAAGTCATAGTTTTAAAACTTAAAGACTAGCCATGAAGTGAGTTTACACAGCTCATCCACTTGCTCATACGTCTCTACAGTTTGCTTTTCCCCTGGGGAGGATTTCTTCTTTCTCCTCCCAACAGCCATAACCTTACACACAGTATACTCTCAGTTATTTTATGATATGTTACTAAAATAATCATATTTCTAAAAATGGCTCCTCTTGCAAGTGTATGCAGTTGTGACAGCTTTGGTTACATCTTGACCAGGTGAGCAGTAGGATCTGGGGGCCCTAATTTTGTTACACTCCCAGCAGGATGGAGAAGAGGCACAGAAAGCCCATCAGTAAGATACAAAGTCTCAAGGAGATAGCTTTTCCTTGTTGTATAACTGTGTGTGGGCTTGCTATTTGCCCACAGTCCTTATAACCATCAGCTTTCTCCATAGGAAACACTTTCTAATATGGAATGAGACCTTTTTTTCCCCTAATTCTCTATTGAGAATAGGCACTCTATTTTTTTAAGTATTCATTTGAATTCTAACTTCCAAGTTCTTCACCATGAGATTAGGTTTCAAATCCACCCATCTGTGTGTGGCTGCTGTAGTCACTATGACCACAGAGGAAACAATGGCACCTTACAGGTGACTCTTTAGTACACACAAATCTACCAGGCATTGGTGAAGATACTTCCCAGAGGTTCAGAATATTCATCAGTAAAAGCCTAGGACATATCATATCATATCTCTCTTAAAAATCTAAATCCTAATGTATTTGGTAGAATAAGGAAAAGTATCCATGTTATCTCATCCTAGCTAAGCCATGCCTCTAGGCAGCCATTTTCCCTATGCCATTATGTGAAGAGATGCAGATACTGAACTATAGATGTATCTGCTAATCAATCCCTGTTCTTATTGACACAGGACATATTGCACCTATTTTTCTGAAACAGACAATGTTTCATCTCCTCTTATATCTTGGACTTCATTTCATTTGGCTACATATAAAACTATGAACTGAATTAGTTTTCAACAATCCTTCTATTACCAGTTACTAATGGTGTATTATAGGTCATACCCATTTTACTTAATCTTCCATATAAATGTCATATATTTATCTTTGTGAATAAATGTAAGGGGTCTATATGATAGAAAATTTAGATTAAAATAAGTATTTTAAATTAAGGCATAAATATCCAAAATGTCCCTCAGAGATCTTTTCATTTGTATGTCTATGGATAAAGTAGCAAATATTCATTTCCAGTATTCAATAGAGAATATTATTTTTGTCATCTATTGTATGAAAAATCCTCACTCTACTTTCATTTTAATTTTCATTTGGTGCATAGTTAGCTTTCTAATTTATTACTTTCCCTTGAGCTATGGACATGTCTTGCTTTGTCAATGCCTATTTTTCTATTGGACAATTTGCTTTATTGGTTAGAAAGTGTCCATATGCTATAGAAATTAATATTTTGTTCATTATGCTTATGTTTATTGTTTTTCCAGTTAACTGCTTGCCTTTTAGCTCAGTTCATAGTTGAATTTAAAGTTGTGAAAAGCTATACATCCTACTGCAATTTGTCCCTAGGAAAATGCTCCTTGCTTAAGGATGGTTTGCACGTCCTGTGTGTCTTTGTCATGATTGTTATAGTCTTTTTGAACGTCTTCACCTCATATGGAATTTCTTTACACATAAGATGTGAGATACGCCACAATTTTTACAAATAGAGCTGTCCACATGTGACTCCTGTAGTAGTAAATTTACAAGTTCTTGACTTCAATACACATGACTCTGTGGCCTTTCATGTTATTGCATTTATTTTATTTTTCTATTTCAGTGTAAGAAAAATCTGTTATATTTGCTGTCTTTTTATGGAAATGTCTACTCTGATAACTGTTGTAGAAACTCTCTGTCTCTCTCTGTCTCTGTCTCTGTCTCTGTCTCTCTCTCTCTCTCTCTCTCTCTCTCTCTCTCTCTCTCTCTCTCT
>NW_021620926.1:3853619-3901117 GCF_004785775.1 Grammomys surdaster
TCTCTCTCTCTCTCTCTCTCTCTCTCTCTCTCTCTCTCTCTCTCTCTCTTTCCCTGTATGATAATATGGGGTGGGTTTGGTTTTCTGATTTGTTTTGGTTTTTCTTTATTGTTTCTTTTTCATATGTTTTCATTTTGAGAAAATCAGAAGAATTTTTACTGATATAACAACGAATTTAACAATTAACTCTGGAAGCTATGATTTACAGTTCTGTCTTCTCACCCAGAACCAGCATATATTTGTCACAGTTCATTACATCATACATATTGCAGTAGAGTATCCTTTTTTTAAAACACAATCTTTTATTGGATATTTTCTTTATTTATATTTCAAATGTTATCCCCTTTCCCGGTCCCCCCAAACCCCTACCCCCTCCCCTCCCCCTGTTTCTATGAGGGTGTTCCCTATCCCACTCACCCACTCCTGCCTTCCCAACCTTGTTCCCTTACACTGGGGAATCAAGCCTTCCCAGGACCAAGAGCCTCTCCTCCCATTGATGTCCAACAAAGTCATCCTCTGTTACATATGTGGCTGGAGCCATGGGTCCCTCCATGTGTACTCTTTGGTTGGTGGTTTAGTCCCTGAGAGCTCTGAGGGGTCTGGTTGGTTGATATTGTTGTTCTTCCTATGGGGTTGCAAACCCCTTCAGTTCCTTCAGTCCTTTCTCTAACTCCTCCATTGGGGACCCCATGCTCAGTCCAATGGTTGGCTGTGAGCATCCGTCTCTGTATTTGTCAGGCTCTGGCAGAACCTCTCAGGAGACAACTATATCAGGCTCCTGTCAGCATGCACTTCTTGGCATCCACGACAGTGTCTAGGTTTGGTGACTGTATATGGATTGGATCCCCAGGTGGGGCAGTTTCTGGATGGCCTTTCCTCCAGCCTCTGCTCCACACTTTGTCTCCATATTTGCTTCCATGAGTATTTTGTTCCCCCTTCTAAGTAGGACCAAAGCACCCACACTTTGGTCTTCCTTCTTCTTGAGCTTTATGTGGTCTGTGAATTGTATCTTGGCTATTCCGAGCTTTGGGGCTAATATCCACTTATCAGTGAGTACACACCATGAATGTTCTTTTGTGACTGGGTTACTTCACTCAGGATGATATTTTCTAGTTCCATTCATTTGCCTAAGAAGTTCATGAAGTCATTGTTTTTAATAGCTGAGTAGTAATGTATCCATTCTTCTGTTGAAGGGCATCTGGGTTCTTTCCAGCTTCTGGCTATTATAAATAAGGCTGCTATGAACATAGTGGAACATGTGTCCTTGTTATATGTTGAAAAATCTTTTGGGTATATGCCCAGGAGTGGTATAGATGGATCCTCAGGTAATACTATGTCCAATTTTCTGAGGAACCACCAGACTAAATTTCTAGAGTGGTTGTACCAGCTTGCAATCCCACCAACAGTGGAGGAGTGTTCCTCTTTCTACACATCCTCGCCAGCATCTGCTGTCACCTGAGTTTTTGATCTTAGCCATTTTGACTGGTGTGAGGTGGAATCTCACGGTTGTTTTGATTTGCAGCAATAGAGTATCTTAATATGTGTTTTGTACACTACTGATTAGATTTCTCCCTGGCCATCCTGTGTTCTAACATTACTGTTATGAACAGCATCTATGTATGGTCCTGCTGGGTGACAGTAAATTTGTGATGTTGGGTGTTCATCCTGATATTTAGCTGATTCACTGAATTTTTCTACTAGTTCAAAGAGACTTTAAGTTCACCTTTGGTTTTCTAGGCAGAACATGACACCATTTACCAAGGATGGTGTTTGCATCTTTCTGCACCAGGGTTTCCACCCGGCTACCCTTGTCTTAAGTTAGTGGCTGGTTTATTCTCACTACTGCAATGCTTGTGATTACCTATGGTTACAATGTTTCTGTTCCTATCAGAAATGAGTGCTGCGTTCTATCTGCTCCCATCTGAACCTAGCAAAATAATCACATAAGTTTTCACTTTCCTTGCCTAATACAGTGAACAGCGTTCACGTATCTCCTAGTGTCAAGACAAGCTCTCAATCCTGAAATAAACTATTTAATCTTCATACATTGTTCTTTTTTAGTATCATCAGGCTTAACATTCGAGTACTTTAATTAATTTTACATACTTAATGTTATTTTAACCTTTGACTCCACTTCCATAAGTAAAATTAGCCTGCATTTACTTTGTGTTAACCAGTGTTCTTCAGTATTGAAAGGAGGGTTGAAAGCCATCACTGAATAACACTGTTAGCAAAAGAAAAAAACACAAGAAAACGTTTTCTGAGGACTGAAGATTAAAACTGTATTTCTATGAGAGCCTACCACAGCAACTGATTACAGGCAACCAAGACTTCTGAATTTCTATAATTTGCTGTTGTAAATTATAGTTGTCAAACAGATATGAAATAGGTGAGGCTGGAGGGGACACTCGCTGAACATCTTTATCTTTTTTTCTCCCCTGCTATCCCAAAACATTGTAAAGTGCTACTTTTCTTTGCCTTGAGCTGCCATCCAACCTTTGCTCCAGGTCATCCTTCCTGGATCCCATAGGAGATCTGTGCACTCAGGTTATTAACTGGTTTCACATAGCATCATATACTGATGTATATAAGCAGCAAACTCCATGCCTCATTTCCAGAAGATTGGAGGAAGGGCACCTTGAGCCCCCAACCCCCAGCCCAGCTGAAGCTTCGGATTCCCCCCCGCAATGGAGCTGAAGAAGGCATGGGAGTGAGGGCACAGTGTGGTCCAGCTTCACTTCTGGCTGATGTTTGATGCCGGCTCTACTGAGAATTGATTTGGTGCATCTTTGGACCTCTTGCCGTTAGCTGCCTTTATGAAGGTAAATGTATCTTTTTCCTAAGAGCTTAGGCTCATTCCTTCTGTACCTGAGTGACACATATGAAAGCCCTTCCTTCCTCTTCGTCTTACTTGCTCCTCTGAGAGGACCTCTTGATTGTTGCCTAGAAAGTCTATCAGCTAACACCCTGGCATGTGACTTTCATCTGGCTGCCAAATGAAAGGACCTCTTTACCAACTGTGAGAGGGGATACATGGCTTCCTGACTCAGCTGTATCCTCAGCACCACAGCCATCCTTTCCCCCAGGATGCCCTCAAAGATACCCACCATAAACTGCAGAGCTCTCAGCTTAAGATGAGCTCACAAGCCCCGACAACCCTGAGGGAGGGAGGCCACTCCACATGGAGAGGTGAGGTGCAGGAATGGGAGGTGACACTAGGGTGAATGGTGGCATCAGCATCCAGACTTTCTCAAACAGATCATGTCTGAAATCTTCAGGTTCCTTCCAGAACTCAGCCCTCCTCCCACCCTGAGACAGGTGTCAGAGACAGAAGCAAGAGGCTCTGCCTGTCTTCTTGGTGGATGACAGAAAGCCTTGCCTCTTCCTAGGACTATGGTTGAGACTTATCTGGAGATCTCTACCAAATATCAGAATATACAAATAATAACAAAAAGTAAATTATCTATCCAGAATACTTGTATTCACTTTTAAGATGTGTGTGTGTGTGTGTGTGTGTGTCTATACTTAAGCATGTTACCACTGAAATGTCATCTAGCCTACCTTTGATTTTTTTAATCTCAAAAGGGATACCAGAAGCCAGGCATGGTGGCACAACCCCATTGTCCCAGCACATAGAAAATAGAGGCAGGAGGATTATGAATCTAAAACCAGCATGGACTACATAGTGAGACCTATCTTAAAGGGAAAAAATTAAAAGATGAATAGCCAAAATAGAAGATTAATCTTCTCACTCATAGGGTCTCTAGTTTGATCAGAATTCAAAATCCTTACTCTGGGAAATAAATTATGCAACAGCCCACTTAAGTATGTTCGTAAAGTGAGCTAACTAAAGCAAACACCTTTGATGTGCAGCTAGAAGCTGGGCCCATGATGACATCCTAATCTCATTTTTCTTTCAGTCTCTGGGCCTTTGTCTTTCCCTTTGATCCACCCTGAATAAAGCTATTGGCAAATGTATCCAGATTTTGATCTTATAAACTGTACATAAGTTCACACACCCTCGTGCTTGCCTCGTAATAGAGACAGCGAGCTGTAAACGATGACACAGCAATGATTCAGGAGTTTGAAACCCTCTCAACAGCCGCCTCACCCCTTTATATGGGGATTCATCCAAAACTCTCCCCTGGGAAGCCTCCTTGATGTTGGGGGGGGGGTTTACTACACAAGCAGACACTCTGTTCCCACTCCCAAATGCTAGAAGGCTGTCTTTCAAGGACAGTGTCTATCATGTGCAAGAAGAAAAGTAACTTTTAGAAATAAAGAAACAACAGTTCCAAATACCAAACTGAACATTGACCCACGAGGTGGATAGCTGGTGTGAGGAGCCAGGGCCCAGTAGGCAGACATTTCTACACCATCCCTACACTTCTTCAACTGTAGAGGCACAAAGAAAAAAACAATTAAAATGCTGGGGTTCTAATTAGTTTGGGGTAGCTGTGTACAATTTATGTTGATCGTCTTGGAGTAGCAATCCTGCCCACACACATCAGGGCCTGCCTGAAGATCACTCCCTAACGCTTCTCTAGGGAACTCCCACCATGGCCTCTTCTCACACCGTTCGTATACTAACAATAATTTGTGTTTTCATGCGAGTTTTATTTTGTCGTGTTTTGTGGTACTGGGGATTGAGCTCAGAGCCTCAATGCGTGTTAGGCGTGTGCTCTACCACCGAGTTGTAAACTCTTTGCCTTAATTTATGTTAAGCAGATGATATGAATCAAAAGAAAAACTATTATCACATGCTATGAGAACAGTATATGTCATTCACCTAGCAACATCTGTAGCTCCTTCGTCATGGAGGTCAATGTTCCCCATGGGTGCTTGCATCCTTACAATGACAGAGTGGGTCAGGAGTCATGGTGAGCACAGGGCACAGTGGGCAGGGATCATGGTGAGCACAGGGCACAGAATGAGGCCTGGGCTACAGGAGGGACCTTAGAGAGTACAAAGGATACACAGACCTTTAAGTCTTGACTCAGTAGCCCTTGACAAGAAAAAGATGGTCACATTGACTCTTGTAGCACTAAAGAACGCTATGAGAGAAAGGAGGTTGTGTCCACAGGGACAGTGGGAGATATCCCCAAGTCAACACTGGTACATCTGCCTTTCACGGTTTTTTTGTTTGTTTGTTTGTTTGTTTGTTTGTTTGTTTAATCAAAACCAATGAGACACAGCATGAGTAGCTTCAGATAATCCAGAGGAGGTAGAAGAGGTATGAAGAGGAAGTTGTCTGGGTGTGTTTCGCATATAAACTGTCTAAAAGTTCACCTCTTTGGACTTCCGGTGAGCCAAAGTAGTTGGTCCAAATAGTCTGTGCATTGTTCCAGGACAAGATGTTCTGAATCTCTATTGCTGCTCTCCTTTAGGACTTCTTCAAAGTCTTGCTGTTATCCATTCAAAGGACATTATGAAAATAAATTAAAAGTCATGCTTAGAAGCCTAGAACTATCTAGACTATGCAGAATAGGTGGAGTACTGAGTTTAATCCTTAGCACCCACCACATAAAAAAAATAAATTCATCCACTTGTTTAACTTAATTTAAATTGGGCTGCAAACATGAATTCAGAGTCAGGTGTGGTGGTGGCACATCCTCCTCGTCATGATAGCACTGGGGAGGCTAATGCCGTGGGACTACAGAAGACAAATAGCATGTGCTTTGGTATAGTTAGTATTGAACTGAAAGGTCTCAACAATACTGCCTATCTATCTCCACATGGTTTCTTCCAAAGGCTTTTCAGGAGTACATCATTCAGCAAGGAGCTCATATGGTGGGTTGGCTACAAACCCATAATTATCATTAGAACATAGGCTTCCAATGAAACTGTAAGTTGCCCCAATTAAATAGAAAATCCCTGGGGGGGAGAATGCACGCCAGCGTCTGTTCACCTCAAAGAGCCTAGCACTAGTAACCTGCCACTGTAAACACGTATTGAATAAACGTTCTATTTATTCAGGGAGCTCACTTTGTTATTACCTATTGCAATTGTGTGTCAATTATCAACATAATTCTGGGCTGTTGATACATTTTAATATGGTTATATTATCTTAAATAAGCATTTGCATACATGCGTCAGTATGCATCCATAAGGAACCCTATGTAACAAATGGAATACGGTAGATACACTGCCTGCCCCTAAAGCCCAGCATGGGGATTTGTGTCCCACGGATAGAAGTAATATCTAGTCACTTAATGGGAATCTGTTATATGAAGTGAGCATTGTGAAAACAGTTGCCCAAAATGATAAATAAATAGAACCCATTTCATAAATATCCATGAAGCTAAAAAAATAAATAAATAAACTCCTTAGGAAGCAACATGGTCTTTAACTGCAAGTCTGGGTGAACATTTGGGAATAAGCCAAACCAAAGGCTGCCGTTCCTGAAGCGATGGTGGAAATATTTTCTGGATAACCCTCCATGAGAAGTTATTATTTTTCCCTCCTAAAGCGAAGAAAATTTATAGGCTGTCTCTCCTCACAGCATGGATTCACAGACAACCTCAGCCAAAATGTCTCCGGAAATCCTTAGCAGAGCCTACTGCATGAGAAACGTGTGCTTCTGGAGGGAAGCTTGTACCATGGGAACTCATGTAGAATGTGCGACTCACCACAGAGCATAAAGCATTACTATCAGAGCCAAAGTGGCCTGAGGTCTCTGTGCTTCAGATGCTTGACTGGAGACCACCACGTACATTAGTTGACACAAGCTCTTCCTCACCAGAGCACAGACAACTTTCTGGTACGGTTAAAAAGAGGCACTGGATAGAAAGATTACAGAGAATAGAATCTTTAAATTTTTTTTAACCAAGATGAATGCATACATTATTAATAAACTCGTATATGTAACTGAAAGAAAGCTCTCTGGACTGATATATTATCGCCAGTATTTTCTGTTCTATTTCTATAGCCCACCTCTCCTATCTTGCCCTGACCTGCCCTGTTATAGCCTGGTCCAGCCCAGCCCAGTCCTTTCAACAGTGAAAGCTGCCACAAGAAATCATCTCATCACCAGAAATTATCTACTTCCTGAAGTTTGGAAAGTATAGCTTTGGACAACGCTTCCCTTCCAGACTTTAATTTGCACATTAACATGGTGTTTATTTAAACAAAGAAACTATGTCATGGCACAACAGAATTTTATTTAGCCACAAAGAGGAATGAACTCATGACCTTTGCAGAGAAATAGATAGCTACAGAGTGTTATGGTATGGGAAATAGCCCAGACTCAGAAAGACAAATACTGTATATTTTCATTCATGGATGGATCCTATATTTTATGGTTATATGTAGTGTGTGTGTGTGTGTGTGTGTGTGTCTGTATGTATGTCTTTGTGTGTGTGTGTATACGTCTGTGTGTATGTTTGTGTGTATCTGCGTGTGTCTGTGTCTCTGTGTGTATATATATATGTGTGTGTACATGTGTGTGTATATGCATGTCTGTGTGTATATGTGTGTTTCTATGTGTGTCTGTGTATGTCTGTGTGTATCTGTGTCTCTGTGTGTGTATGTGTGTTTGTCTATGTGTGTGTGTCTGCATGTGTGTCTGTGTGTATGTCTGTGCATGTCTGTATATGTATGTGTGTCTGTGTGTCTGCCAGTATCTGTGTATGTGTGTCTGTGTTATGTCTGTGTGTGTATCTGTGTGAGTCTCTCTGTGTGTATCTGTTTGTCTGTGTGTGTGTATGTTTGCATCTGTGTGTGTGTCTGCTGTGTGTGTGTATGTTTGTATCTGTGTGTGTGTCTGCATCTCTGTGTTTGTATGTGTATGTAAGTATGTATGTATATGCATGCATTTGTGTGTGTCTGTGGGTGTGTCTGTGTGTGTGTGTCTGAGGATATGTGTCTGTGTGTGTCTATGTATATATGTTTGTGTGTGCCTATGTGTGTCTATGTATATCTGTTTGTGTGTGTGTGTGTGTGTGTGTGTGTGTATCTGTGAGTCTATGTATGCCTGTGTATGTATGGGATATTGATCATCAAACTAGAAAAAGTTCCCACGATAAATTTTAAAAAGTAATCGTAATGGCTATGGAACAAGGAAAAGCAGGGGGCTAAAGTTCATGTGTCATCAAAGTAGAAGGACAAATAATAGCTGAGGGAGGGGAGCAGCAGAGAGCGGGCATGGGGGAAGGGAAGAGAAAAGAGTCAACAGAAACAGAACACATACAAAAGTGTTACACCAAAGAGCCCCACTCATTTGAGTACTATTTTTTTAAAACTTAATAAAAGATCATTTTACATAAAGGAAGCATTGGGCTAAACAATATCTACTAATCTTTGGAGTTGGTGTCCTAGGATCCAGTATAATTACAGTCAGTAAGATCCTGTGTCATACAAACTGACTCTGGTAATTTGAAGACAGAGGCAATTTATTAGAAAGACGTGGGGTAGACGACCGGATTCAGGCAAGGGTTGGTCAACAAAGCACAGAAAAGAACCCAGCACCTCAGCTAAAACCTATCAATAAAAACCAACCCACTGCAGACCCCACCTGCTGTTTTAGAAGGACTGCTGACCCTAGAGAGAATTCTCAAGTGTTCTCTGCCTCTTTGTACACTGCCCCAAAGCTAAAGTCCAGACTGAGCTTAGGTCAAATATCCATTGCCTAGCTATATGAAAGCAGGATCTTAAAGAAAAAGACAAAACTGGAAACTGAGGCCCCTTCGTGGAAACCAGGCCCTACTTCCATTAATCATGGGCAGTCTCCAAAATAGAGGGGTTTCAGATGCTGAACTGTTGTCCCTTTGAGATGTACCTCCCCTTTCTCGGAGCTGGCTACATCCTTAGGGGATAAATAAAACCATACAATGAAGTATTCATCTATGACCCACATACGATCACTCTTGAGTAGTCAATGCGGTTTCATGAGAACATGGCAGCCTCATTTGCCTGTGCTTTTCTAGCTTATTTGGAGTCTGCAATGACAGGGAGGTCAACTCAGGTTCCTTCCATTCCACCTTCATTGAAATGATGGAGGTACGCTGTTCCCTAAAAGTAAGGGACTGCAGGATGGCAAGGGCCTGGTGAAAGCAGGAAGCACTAAGGCTCACCCCAGCTGCAAAGGCCCACTGAGATGTGTGGAGATCTTTGCTTTGACTCTCCAGTAAGAAGTAAGAGGCCAGGACCTAGAGAAACTTCAACAATGAGACAAGCCCAGGCTTCATTTCCTGGCCAACTCCTAAACCAGCATGATGTCATCCAAAGTTAAAGCTTTTACCTTGGGATACAAAAATCCCAGCATCATGTCCGCTTCCATGAAGAACACCTCAGACTCCAGTTCATCCCAATGTGGCCACACTTTATCTTTCTCATATTTGAAAAGAAACTCAAACTTTTTTGAGGACCAGTAACTTTTGTGTGCTCCATTACTTAGCTGGGGTTATGAAATACTAGCAATTCCAATAGGTATTTTACAACAGGAATGGATTTATCTGCAATTACTTTAAATGTAGACATTCATCACATAGCACAGATAAAACCATGCCCGTTGTAACTTACCTTCTAAGTACTGCCACTGTATCACTGAAGGACACTCATTACAACTCTCCATCTGCCTTTGTTAGATGCATTTCATAGCACTTTTAAGTGTGGCTGCCACCCGGGAGAATGAAGGGTAGCAGATAATTCTTACTGCTCTGCAAAGCTAAAGGTCCCCAATCCTCTACAGGAGTTGGTGAGCTGATGCTGATGGGCTGAGCGCAGCCCAAGATCAAGTCTGCCCTTTGTCTGCTTTGCCCTCCAGTCTCCTGTTACCAGGGCCCAGAGAGTAAGACTTGAGTCTGCAGGGACTGAGAGTGGAGAAGACCACACTCACTCAGCCAGGTTGGGGAAGGAATTCAGCACCCCACTCCAGAAGGCAAGCATACTAAGACAGGCTTCTGAGGCTTGGCAAAGGCGTCCTGTAATTAGGCACTATCACCTAATAAGGGCTAAGTGAACATCATTGCAAAGCACTTTGCAAACTGAGAAGACTGTAAGGATAACCGTCATTAATAACAATCACGTTCCAGCAGTCACAGTATTCAGGAAGCAGCTTGGATACAGGCAGCCTCTGCAGGGAAACCACTAATGTACCACAGGTTGAACGTAAACTTTTCAAATGCCTGCCCTGGCTGGAAGGCTGCCCAGAGAGGATGACTCCCCGAGAGCTCCCCTGAAGAAGAGAACACTGCAAGGCAAACCATTACAGTTTCTTATAGAATACATGTTTGGAGGAGCCTTTTCTGGGCAAGACTTGGCTTCCCTCAGAGCCCCCAGAAGAAGCAGAATCTGTAAAATTTTAAAGATGATACAAAGAACCCACCACTCCTTCGGGCCACCTTTCTAGTCACAAGGTGCCCAAATGAGGTTCCAAGGAAAATGTCAAATGGTAGGTGTGACCTCTAGAAAAAGTTCCAGAAGAAGCCAATTCATTTATAGTGCCTGGGGGTGTTGCTTGGTCATTTTTGCAGAGCTGAGATCTGAACTCAGGTTCTTACGTGTACAGGCAACTACCCTGCCACTGAGCTGAATCTCACATCCTCTTTCAGTGCTTATTTGAGACAGGCTGGTCTTGAACTTACCCTGTAGCCCAAGATGTCCTTGAACTTACAACCTTGTCTTTGGCCTCACAGATACCTGTTACAGGCCTGTCCCATCAAGCCATGTAGTTCTTTATATGTGGTGAGAAAGGTGTGTGTGTGTGTGTGTGTAGTATGTGCTGTGTGTGTGTGTACTGTGTGCTGTATGTATGGTGTGTTGTATGTGTGTATGAATGTATGCTGCATGTATGTGTGTACATATATGTATGTACATATGTGTATGGTATGTGCAGTATTTGTGTGGTATGTACATATGTATATGGATTGTGTATGTGCTGTGTATACAGTATGTGTGTGTGTATGTGTGCTGTGTATGGTATAGTGTGACTGTGCTGTGTGTGGTGTGTATTCATGTGGTGTGTGTGTGTGGTATGCTGTGAATATGTTGTGTGTGTGTATGTGTGTATGTGTGGTATGTGCAGTATGTGTATGCATGCTGTGTATGTGTGGTGTGTGTATATGTGTGCTGTGTATATAGTGTGTATGGTGTTGGGTGTATGTGTGTGGTATGTACAGGTGTGGTGTGTGGTGTATACAGGTGTGGGGTGTGTGTGTGTGTATATGTATGTGTGTGTGTGTGTATGGTGTGTGTGGTGTGTACAGGTGTGGTGTGTGATGTGTGGTATATGGTGTGTGTGTGCTATAGTTTGTATATATGCTTTGCGTGTGGTATGTAGTGTGTGTGTGGTGTTGTGTGTATGTGGGTGGTGTTTATGTGTGTGGTGTGTATGGGTGTGGTGTGTGTGTAGTATGTGTGTGTGGTATGCTGTGTATATGGTGTGTTGTGTGCTGTGTGTATGTGTGTATGGATGTGTGCATATGTGTGTGTTGTATGTGCAGTATGTGTGTGCATGCTGTGTATGTGTAGTGTGTTCATGGTGTGTGTGTATATATGTGTGTGCTGTGTGTGGTATAGTATGTGTATGTGCTGTGTGTGGTATTGTGTGAGTGTGTGTGTACATGTGTGGTATGTGATGTGTAGAATGTGGTGTGTGTATGTGTGTGTGAGCGTGTGCTGTTGGGAAGGAGTTATTCCTGTAGGTATGCCTCTGGGAGGCCAGAGGTCAAGCTAGATGTCCTTCCTCAGGAGCTGTCCACCATATTTAACCCAGGCTGCTCTCCCATAGAGTCAGGATCTCCGTGTCTCTGCTTTTCTAACACGGAGATTATAAGCACCCCTGCAGCTGCCTAGTGATGCACCAGGGATGTAATGTTTGACTTTAAAAGCTCCTTATTCTGAATGTCCAGCAACACACTTAGGTTGTAATATTTAAGTGTAGCCCCATCCAAGCAGAATAAAGTCTTTCAATTGGCTATAGGCTGTCTGGGTGGTCTTTCCTGGTGGTCTCCCTATAACAGAAATGCTTGCATTTTTTCTAATGTAATGTCATTGTTGTATTTTAACATATCATGTCATTAGATGTACAGAATTTTCTTTTCCATTAATCCACTCACTTTGTACAGAGAGGAACCACTGCACTAACCTGCCCTGTCAACCATTCATTTGTTGAGTCTGCAGTCTGAACTTTACACTTTGTGTCTAGAGCTTAGATTTCAACTAAAATGAAATCTAACTCTCAGAAACAATTACTTTATCAGTTACCCCAGTTAGTAAATATCTAGTAAAATGAATTTTTATAAAAACTGATGTAAATCTGAGCTTCAGAGCTTTCTGATGTTCCACAGGAATAGAATTCTGCAGGCTCCTAAGTAGCAGGCAGAGTCTCCTGTCAGTGCACAGACAGCCTTCTACAATCTGCCCACACACTGTCCGTCACAGCCGCATTAAACAATCAGACAAGACAGAAGTAAAAGAATCATCTTCACTTACTCTGTGCCTGCAAGTCCCGCAATCTCCTTTATTCCCCAGTCTCAAATGAAAGTGACATTTAGATTCACTTTTTAAAGTTTGTCATTTCCAAGAAACGACGTGAGGAGAAAGTGAGAAGTGGCTTGGTTTTGACTTGGCAATCAGAAGACCCCTTAAACACAGTCCAGAGATGTTCAATTCTCACCTCAAGCAACAGAGAAAAATGAGGCTTAGCCTTAATGTGCCTACATCAGGGAGAGAGGAATCTGATCCTGGGAATTTCAAACAGCCTGGCCTTTTTTTTTTTTTTTAAACTGAGCTGGACCACAGCCTCTGCCTCCCCAATGACAATTTAATTCTGACTTGCACAGTATATCAGAATAGGTGGGAATTGTTTTTCTAACTGGTTGAAACACAAAATATGTATCTTGGGAATCTACCTCCTGGGGGAAAAAAAAAGCTATGCTGGAGAAGAGGAAGGAAGAGAAGTGACCCAGTAGGAGAGCTCTAACTGAAGCAGTTGGTAGGATGCTCAAAGCTGAGAAGCCCAAAGCCATGCTTCCAACCTAAAGGATCCCTCTGTCCTCAGAGGCAAAATACCTTCACTTTCTGCAGCTAAGGACCCCTGTCGTGGAGTCATGGGATTGACAGAGGGCTTTGCCACGCTCCTTCCTCATCTGACTCAAGGGGGCACCCAGAACCTTCACTTTTAGCCAGTCCCCTTTGTGATTCTGATGAACCCTGCAGTTCCAGAAACAGAGAACTATGGCTTTTCTTTCACTGTGGACCCCAGACCTGTGGATTCTGAATCTCCCCACTCTTGTGTTGTTACAGATGCAAATTATCCCATTCCACCACAGACCCACTGATTGAAAGATTCTTGAAGTTACAGTCTAGCAAGACCAGCAGGAGACTGTGCTGTGTGTTTAAAGTTCAAGAAATGTGATCATCCTGTTTTGTGAATCAACTTTGAAAACACAGTGATGGTCAAAATGTACACAGGAAGAAGTCATCCGGTGACCCTGGGGCAGCATGGAGACCTTATAAGAAAGCCATCTGAGGCAGTGAAAGTATGGGGAAGAATCTGAGGGGAAATGGGAGGGAATTACAGAGGCACAAATACACATCAGTCCTGTCCCAAGGGAAGAACCTTTTCTTAACATGGATACGTGTGGGGAGGGTGTGGGCATATGTGTGTGCAGGTGCACGTATGTGCATGCATGTGTAGATGGTGTGAACTGGAATTCCTAGAAAGAAGCTATCTGTTGAGGGTGACAAACTAATAAAAACTCAGTGACTGTGTAGAGTGAAAAATTATAGATACTGGGTATATAGAATCCTTTTTAGACATATAAAATATTCTTTAGGCTTTCTTTATAAAGACGTAGAAAAACCGAGGCATGAAGCAAGTTAGGAATGTGGAAAGACCAGTCACCATTACTGGAACTGGCCTATCGAAAAGAGAAAGGAAAGAATGCAAGTGAACTAGGTGGAACCAAGCTGGGAACCAAGCTGGGAACCAAGCTGGGAACCAAGCTGGGAACCAAGCTGGGAACCAAGCTGGGAACCGCAGTGACAGGGCAAGGCCGAAGTAACAGGGCAGGACCACATTCTTGAGAAAGATAAGGGTACAGAGAGTTTTCACCTGACCCTGACTCATGTAGGTTGGGTTCCTTTGGAATGTTCCACTATTTTTATGTTATGCCACCCTAACAACTCCTCATCCCCCTCCCCATTCCTTGGTTTGTGGTTTTTCCCCTTAAAAACCCCTCTCAAACTGGCTGTCGGGGTCAATTCAGCTCCTGCATGGGCATACGAATTGACCGGCAGCTAGCTGTCACACCCTAATAAACCTCGCTATTGCTCCGGTACATGGTGTCTCGAGCAGATTACTGGGTGGTCGCGACTTTCTGAGACTTGAGTGAAGGTCTCCCCTCTGCAGAGGTCTTCAACTGGATGGTTTGGAATGTTGTTGATCCATAACCTAATTATAATGTCTTTGAGGCTATCATTTTAATTTAAAATGATTTATTTATTTTTATGTGTATTGTGTATTGGCTCGCATGTATGTCTGTGTGAGGATGTCAGATTCCCTAGAACTGGCGTTACAGTTTTGAGCTGCCATGTGAGTGCTGGGAATTGAACCTGGGTCTTCTGGATGAACAGTGAGTGTTCTTAACGGTTGAGCCATCTCTCCAGCCCCACTATGTACATATATATTTTGATTATGGTTTTCTCCCTCCTCCAACTCTTCCCTAGATCCTCCCCACTTCCCTACCCACCTAACTTCATCTTCTTTCTTTCTCTCTTTCACTCAAAAAAAAAAAAAACCAACAAAATGAAAATCAAAACAAACAGAAAAGCAGAAAGACAAAAAAAAGCCAAAACAAAATGAAAATTCCACAAAAATAGCATTGAGCTTATTCTCTGTTGGCCAACTACTCCCAGGCACAGGGCTGGCCCTGGAGTTTCTTTGGGGCTATCGTTAGCTCCTCAAGAGTCATCCCTTGCCAACCTCTATATCAAACCTAGCATCCTGATAATCAGACTTTAAAACAAACAAACAAACCTTTGGAATGTATTAACAAAGTCCTATTTCCAATCAAGGGAAAAGCTAAGAGTGTTGTTAGGTAGCATCTGAAGTCCATAGCTGAGAATCTTCTGCCTGCTGTGCCTACGTTTCCACCTGTGTATTTTTTTTAAATGCTTTGATTTATAGCTATCCTTGGCTTTAGAATAAACTCTCTCTTATTCCCTTTGAGGTGAGAGGATGAGATTGCCACCCTCACCCTCCCAGCTCCCCTTTCAACCCCCCTCCATCCCCAGAGACAAGTGACATTGGGCATTGGATAGTGCCAGTCCCTGTCCACTTTATATATTGAGAACTAAATTCTTGCTGTACCCACAGTACATAGATTCAGCTGTTCTGGCTGGCCAGCTTGGTCAGTAACACCCTGTGCCAGCCTCCCATCCACTAGGATGCTACGCAGGCCACCACAACAAATGTTTTTCTGTAAATTCTGAGGATCTTAACTCCAATCCTCATGTATGCATAGCAAGTATGTTATCTACTGAGCCGTCTCCTCAAATCTGTAAGCCACCTTTGGGTTATACGGATCCTTGTGAGATATGAATACTTCCCCTGAGATCCGAGAGTGTGGAGCAGCTATAGTGAAGACTGTGGAAGTTCTTTAGTCATTTAAAGAACCTTAAAGAATAATTAGCTGGGAAACATCAAGGCAAAAAGATTGTGTCTAGGAAATGTGATTATGTATTAGTTCACAAAGGGGAATAAAGTGGAGAGGCCAAGCATGGATAATTAGACAGAAATTTTTTTCAATACTGAAGAAATAAGATAATATGGGTCTGGATTGGGGTGTTTGGTACTAAAAGTTAATCTAAAATATAAATAAAAGAGAGAGAAGAAAAATAAAAATGGGCTATTCTTGGTGACTGGGTGGGGTATAGGGAGGCTAAAGGAGGGACAGAGAAAGGGGAAGGACAAGACGGTAAGCCACAAGACTGCGGGATGAGAAGCACACAGGAAGTGCTGAATGGTTCAGAGCCATGCTTTGATGAGAAAGGCTATCATTTGATGAGAAAGGGCTCTGTCAGCCCCTGCTGCCCATACGTAAAGATTCACACTTCTAGCTACTGCTCCAACACCATGCCTGCCTGCCTGCCTATTTGCCTGCCTGCCTGCCTGCCTTCCTGCCTGCCTTCCTGCCTGCCTGCCTGCAAGCCTCCCGCCATACTCCACATTCATAACACATCAGAAAGGTCATAGATTCACCCTCTGAAACTATAAAGCACATGCTCATTTAAATATTTTCTTCTATAACTTGCTTCGGTTTGGTGTCTCTTCACAATAATAGACAAGTAACTCAGACATGCAGGTTTGGTGACTGAGCCTTGCCTGTCCCCAGCATCTCCATGGGTCACATCTCTTTCAGTTCCTAGAACGAGCCATTCTGCTGAGTAGATGAAGATCTCAGTTCTACAAGAGGCACGGCCACTTTACCAAAGGCCCCTCACATTTAAAGCTGCTTCCCAAATATTTTTGCTTCTTCATCTGGAAAGCAACTTCAATCTGTATCCTTACTGTCTTCAAGGAAATTCCTGTAGAGAACTGGAGAGGCTGTTAGTCAGGAGGAGACTAAAGATGCTGAAGTTGACCTGTGCGGACATCTAACTCCCAAAAATGTAGATCTCCTCGCAGAACATTATTCTCTAACTTCCCTTTGCATGAGAACATTCCAAATAAGGAGACCAAGTGAGGAGTAGCCCAAAGGGGTGTTTGCTTCTGTTGGCTGCCTTCACTGTTATAAAGGCACATTGCTAAAACGTATAGAAATCTAAGGGCATTGAGTACATCCTGCTTGAGTGTGTCCTCTTCTGGCAAACATCCTGAACTACACTTCTAAACTCCTGGGGATGCTTGTAGGCGGCAGAATCATTCAAGAAGGATAAAGCACTGAAGGTCGCTTTCAAGTTTCTGATTTGGAGGTTACTGGGAACCAAGCAAACACACCAAAGGCCTTGAGCCCTGAAGGAAGTGCACACATGAAGTGAGTGTGCTGGTTAGCTTCCGTGCCTGTAATGAAATATCTGAGGTAATCAAACTAAAGGACAGGTTTGCTTTGGGTCACAGTTTGGGAGGTCTCTGTCCATGGTCACTTGGTCATAATGCTTTGGGCCTCTGGTAGCACCACATTATCATGGGAAGCACGTGGAAGAAGCACTCTTTTGCCTCATGGAAGCTGGGCAGCGGAGAAAGGGTGAGAAGAAAGGGCTGAGGTTTTAACATCACTTTCAAGGGCCTGGCCCTTCCTTCCACCAGGCTCCACCTCCAAAAGGTTCTATTTCCTCCTAATAGCACCACAGGCTGTGGACCAAGTCTGGGTCTTTGAGGCATTTAACATACTCCAAAGTCAAGGTACTCCAAAGGACAGGACCAGCCACATAGCCCAGGGTGAAAGATGGGGATGACAGTTAAAATGTACTGCTGCCAATGAAAGCACCCCCAGTGAATATTGCTGGAACGATGGAGCGTTAACGTTATTGATACAGAGCTGGATTCTAGAGCAAAGTATGGAGGAAATGTCCATAACTCCTTCTTAACTGTGTTCATCTCCTACAGCTGCTACAAGACGAGACACCCCACAAACTTAACACCTTAAATTGGGTTTAATCTCATAGTTTTGAAGGCAGAAGTCTGAATCTATGTCGGCTGCACTGCACTGACTCTGAGACTCTAGAGGAAAGCCCAATCTTCCCTCCTTCACTTCTGGAGGCTACAGATGTCCCTTGGTTTTTAGTTGCATCACTCCAAGCTCTGCCTCCATTTTCCTCATCTCTTTGTGTCTTCTCCCTTTCTGGCTCTAGAATGGATACTTTCATAATATTTTGGGCAATTTAGGGTGACCTCATCTTTGAGATTTTTGTTACATTTACAATGACTTCTTCCCCAAATTAGTTCACATTCACAAACCATGTAAGTTGTGATATGAAGAAAACAAGCATGCGGGTTCATACCTCTAATCACAGAATTTGGGCAGCAGAGGCAAGAAGATTCAAAGTCAGCCTGGTCTATATGGAGATTTTCATACCAAGTGGGTCTACATGATGAGATCTTATCTCAAAAATGTAGAAGAAAGGAAGGAAGGGAGGAAGGGAGGGAGGAAGGAAGGAAGGAAGGAAGGAAGGAAGGAAGGAAGGAAGGAGAAAAGAAGAGGATATGTGTGTAATGATATGGACATGTCTTTTGGAGAAACTATCATTCAATTCACTACATTGATATAAATGAATGACTGAATTCATAGATATATAAATTAAGGAGTATATACTAATCCCCGTGCAAAGGAATGCTATTGTGAGTAAGATGGCTCAGTGGATAAAGATACTCATCACTAAGTCTGTCATCCTGATTTAGTTTGCCACAGGATGGAAGAAAAAAAAACATATAAACGGTCGGTTGACCTCCAAACAGAACAATCAACACACACACACACACACACATACACGCACACACACAGATGTTTCAAAAGAATTCCAGAACCCAAAGAGATGGTTCACCATTAAAAGCATACACTGCTCTCACAGACGACCCAAGTTCAATTCCCAGCACCTGTATCAGGCAGCTCAAAGCCACCTATAACTCCAGGATATCTGACACCCTCTTCAGAACTCTATGTCCACCTGTAAGAATATACCCAGACATAGACATAGACATATAATTTTTTAAATAATAAAAATAAATCTTTTTAAAAATCCAAAAGAAGAATGTATTTAGCATCTTCCCACTCAAGGAAGTAGAGAGAAAGTGCCCAACTCCCTGAGTACAGAACTTCCTTCTGGGGGTACAGTATAGGAGGTGAGTGAAGCAAAATCTTCTGCACTGCAGTGAAGACTGACACACTCTCAGTCAGGTGACCAAGGTTAGCAACAGCAGTGAAAACTCATTTTAACAGTTTGTGTGCCTGACACGACATGAACAGACTGACATTTCCCTCCCAATTGTTTTACTTATAAAAACCAAATAACTCAAACTTAAAAAAAAAAAATCAGATAAGCCTAAATTGGAAAACACATTCCAAAACTCCTCCAAACTTATCAAGACCATCGCAGACAAACTCAGAACAAATGTCATCATCTAAAGGAGGCCTAGGAACCAGGGTGGCCCAACGTGAGTAGCATGCATTCCTGGGCCAGAAAAACAAAACAACAACAACAACATTCTGTGAAAACTAAGAGAGTCCAAAAAGTATGGACTTGGGTTGCTATCGAAGCATCAACTGAAATTACTCCCTGTGATAAACCACCCTGCAGTAAGGTAAGGACAACAGGCATGGGTGTTCCAAAATGCCCTTGTAACTCTTCTACAAATCTGAGACTAGTTTAGAATTTTAAGTGTTTCCCAAATCTGAATTTCCATATTCCTGGAATAAAAGGAATACAGAACACTCCAGGGCTTCACACTCTTGACTTTGCAGGGATCAGGGAGTAGACCTGAACACTGAAGGATGTTTATTGAACATCATGTTGCCTTTTGTCCCTAGAGCTAATAGAATACTTCCTCTCCCATTATACACAACTATTTATGTCTCCTGACATTACCAACTGTTACCTAAGACTTGGGCAGAATCATATCTGAAGACCACTGGCTTCATGTAAGGCACAGAGGTCATAATACAAGATTCAAGTTCAAGTATCGGCTACACCACTTACCAGCTATATAACCTCAGCTAACTGACTTCACATCACTGAGTCCTACATTTCTCTTCTTTAAACTGAGGATAGTCAGAGTTCATACATGGGCTACTGAGATGGCTCTGTAGGTAAGGGATGCTTGCTGCATCAACATGGGTGATGTAAGTTTTATCCTAGAGACCCATGAGGTAGAAGGAGAAAACAAACTCCTAGAGCTTGTCCTCTGACCTCAACACATACACATACCACACACATACAAATAAATATCCTCAGAATGAATTAATGAAGAACTAAACATAATGAAAACATTTGAAAGTTGTAAGGATTAAGACAGGATTTTTAACACACCGCCTAAATATAGTTAATCAAACACAGAATATAATCATTATTTTTTATAACTACAGTTCACTTATCCTTTCTTCTGAGAAAAGAGCAACACTGACCTCCAAGTGCTATAGCACAAGGAGCATCTGAATTTGAACTCAGACCCTTGATGGTAGAGGCAGATCCAGGAGAGAAATGCACCGTGTATTAATATCTTGGCCCAGATGTCTTTGTGGCTTGTCAAGTCACCAGCTTCCTGAACTGCTGACCTCCATGAGGTTCAACTCGAAACAAGTTTGATTGGTTTCCGTCTTTACCCATGAAGGCATCCTAGATAGATAATGGAGCTCTCTGGTTCATCATGATAAGGCAAGCTTCTTACAAATGACTCTTGCAAACATGGCTTACTAAGGCAATTTAAGCTTAAATCTCAAGCCCATGTCAAAATCTGAGATGGCCCTTCAGCAAGTTAGGCATGGGAACAGAGCAACCCTGAGCTACACCCCTTCTATTCCTGTCTTGCTCCCAGAGTTGGGCAGTGAGGAGCAGAGCTCAGGGCCATCCTTCAGGGCCTAGGGATTGCTCATGGGACTATCCCCTTGGGGTACACAGAATGGCTTTCAAATTTCTACAAGAAACATTGTACTGGTAGTTCGCTTTGAAGTTTTCTGTGGTGGCCATTTGTTTAAATACTTAGGCACCAAGGAATGAAATTCTTTGATAAGAAGGATAAGGGTGTGGCCCCGTCAGAGGAGATGCATCACCAAGGGTGGGCTTTGAGGTTTTGTAAGCCTGCCAGGTCCTTCCTCCCACCCCCACCCTCCCTCTCTCTCTCTCTCTCTCTCTCCTCTCTCTCCTCTCTCTCTCTCTCTCTCTCTCTCTCTCTCTCTCTCTCTCTCTCTCTCAGTATGTGTGTCTCTCTGTGTCTATCTGTCTCTGTGTGTCTCCTCTATCTATCTATCTATCTATCTATCTATCTATCTATCTATCTATCTACCTACCTATCTTCTCTCTGCTTATGGATGAGGATCTAATACTCAGACACTTTTCCAATAATGTGACTGTCTGCTGCCATGCTCCCTGCCATGATGACAATGGAGTAGCCCCTGAAACTAATAAGCAAGCCCTCAGTTAAAAGCTCTCTTTTACAAACCTTGCCTTGGGTGTGGTGTCTCTTCACGGAAACAGAATATTGACTAGCACAGTATCAGGTGATACACCAGAGAGCCCTCTACTCATAGAAATTCACACACGTGTACATTGCCAGCATTGCCCCATCTGCATTCCGTATTTCCCTACATCACTCACCATTCTATTGGCCTTTTCCCTGGGTAAACCTATGTGTGTACCAAGTCCAGGAAACGTGTATCACCTTCTCTCTAAAGGCCTTCAATTCTACATGGAAATGAGTCTTTTAATTTCTTCAGCTGAGTAGGCTTGCAAACAGTTCATGCATATATTTGGGCTCTGAGCGGTGACAGAGCACACAGCTTTCCTCCCTCAGGCTCCCTGCCCCCTGTTCAATAAGAGATTCAATGGTTTAGCATCTTCTCTGAATTCCTTTATGTCAATTCTCCCTTCAGAAAGATTCTCCTAAAACTTCAAGTCTTCTGGTCACTTACTGTGAATAGCAGAATAACTCATCTTATTTTAGTAAGACATTTGAAAGTAGGATTTCCTACTTTCTAGAATTCTCTTCAAAATGTAAAACTACCTTTAGCTTCTTATCCTCTCAGCTTGGGGCCTTTAGCTGAAAGTACTTAGAAGGGGAAAGTCATTTTCAGAATCCTGTTAATCTGTGACTATATTAGAAATAGTAGCACTTAAACTCTTGACAGCCTAAGATGCTAGCCAGGTTGGTTAAAGCTAGACATTTCTGCACAAACTAGAACTCACCTAGCTGGTGATTATGAAAGACTACACGAACACTGGGCAATGAATGCAGAAAGACGCCTCCTATGCACAAGCATCATAAAGACTCTTTCAGGATCCCACCACTCTTGTCCATCCCAGAGCAACAGGAGGAAACAAAGAGCATCTTACTTTTCAAAGATGGAGAGAGTTAGGGGAGTAATCACCTCAGGAAGATGGAAACATATCCCAACTCACATGGAAAAGAAGGCAACAGAGATCCCCCAATCCAACTCAACGACCTAACACTGTGTTCCGAGTAAGCCCCGCCCACCATCTTGCCGGCCAGGAGATCCAGGCCTGCACTCACTGGGACATACCTGTATTCCGAGTCCTGGCGTGGTCTCTGAGAACTCCTGAGGTCCACCGTGGTTCACCTCCATAGGGATCCTTCTTGATGCTCAGCACCAATCAATCAGGACATGTCCCCCGTCGGATAGAGCTACGGTTCAGTAAAAGGAGGATATTCGACTGTATAAGGAGTGTCTATCACCAAAACAGCACTTAGCAGATTGGGGAGTAAACCTGAGACTATCTAAGAATGAATGTAAGCCCTAAGTATATGCCTAGAGTTTTCTACCTCTGCATAATTCAAATTAAAAAAAAAATTAAACTCACTGTGAAAGTTTCATATCCACTATGGTGATAATGTTTTATTTTTAAAAAAAAAAGTATCACTATGTAGCAACCGTGATGAAATGACATGCATACTTTGTTATTAACTGAAACCACCTTTTCACAAAACAATTTTTCTAGATTCGTTCAGACAGGTAGTAGTACCTTTTGATACAAATGTTCTATTTCATGGATTGTACAAGAAAGTAATTCATCTGTATTGCCTGTAGCTTTTTTGCTACCCCACCTAAGCTCCAGGAACAGGATCAGGCTACCAGCCCCCCACCCAGAGAATATTGGATCCGTGGATGAAAAACACAGACACACACACTTGTTCAATTTCAACTTGCCTTACTGACACCATTTCTGGATGCCCCCAATCTACCTCAGCTAGCTAGTGTACCCTTCCCAGAACTCCCAGCTCAGCACCCTAAATCTGCACTCAACTTCAGTTGCTCTGCCACCTTCGGTCTCAGCTCAACACTCCAACCTCCTGCCTGTAGAAGTGGCCTGTAGTGGCGCCGCCCAAGATCTCACATGGCTGGTTGGCTTTTTTCTCTCCATAGCCTGTCAAACTTTCCCTTCCTCCCTCTCCTGCATCTGCCAGCTTACCTGCGGGGACCAGGAAGACCCACCTATTCCTTCCGCCCAGCAATTGGCCCATGGCTTCTTTATTGATAGATCAAGAACCAATTAGGGAACAGGATCTTAGCATCAGAACCACCCCTACACATCAGAACGTAAAACGACAAGCACACCAAGATGTTCAATGAAAGCTATTTACAATGAAAGAGAATTTAACAAAGAAAAAATTAAATAAACACATCAGAAAAATAGAGGAGAGAGAGAGAGAGAGAGAGAGAGAGAGAGAGAGAGAGAGAGAGAGAGAGAGAGAGAGAGAGAAGATCTGGGAGAGAGTATCAAACAGAACAGCCTAAAAGCCATTCCATGGCTCCTGAAGAGGAGAAGGGAAATGAGAATCAGGACAGCTTCCAAACTTGCTGATAAAAATGCCAGATTTACCCAACTCAAGCCTACCACCACTTATAAGTCACAAAGAGAAAGAGAAAACTTTAAACATCCACATCAGTAGTAAGGAGTTTTTAGCTTCAGGATCATTAAAATGAGAAAGAATAGAAGGGTCAGGAAAATAGAATAATTAAGTGGCTCCTGGGATGAGAGCACCACCTTGGAGCGGTCTTTTAGCTGACCCCATGCCTCCTGGCAGGCCCACACGCTCCCACTCAACTCAAAAGCAATCTGATAAATTGTAAAGATTCTGCTCTCTCTTGTTTAGCTGCTTTCCCTCAGTGGGAGTGAATGGTAATTTACCACCAGTATGAGCAAGAGGGGAAAGTGCATACAATCTGCATACTAAACACTGGAATACTAATAAAGACAAATGGGCCTCCTTTCGAATATGGCCTGCACCAAGACCCTTCCTTCTGCTCTGCTTGGAGCAGAGTATAGTGAAAACTCCAATAAAATTCGTTTTTTAATGAGAGAAAAGAAAGACCTCTACTCTGGAGTGCCCCAACCTTGTATATTTTTGCTATGAACTTCAGTAGATGTTCTTATCTTTTAAAGAAGACATCCATCCTTTGGTACCCTTGAGGGATAGGATTCAGGACATGCTGGAGTCTGTTAGATCAAGTGGCAAGTTCCTAACAGAACCTGTGCATTGCCTGCCATAGGCTGTCAATCATCTCCAGATTACCTGTGCTCAGTATAAAGCAAGAACCATGAAAATACTCATTATCTTGTGTTTTATTTCTAGAATAACAACAATAAATGTATATAGATGTTCAGTGCCAATTTCCTTTCTCAGATAATTTTGATACATGGTTAGTTGACTCTGTAGATATGGAATTCATGGGAACAGCCAGCCAGCTGTACTGTGTGTACATTGGAAAAGTCTCATGCTTAAAACCGCCTTTTCTATGAGCTGGACATTAGAATCTTCCTGGATGCAAAGGAGAATGAAGTTCTCTGCGCTTGACAGTGTGAGCGGCCACTGGCTGTGAGTCGGCTGGAGCTGCACTGGAAATTCAGCTCAGAAGCTCACTGGGTCATGCCACCTCTATTCTTGGTTTACATAATGTTGCAAATAACTCTCCTATTAAAACTCATGATTAAATTAAATCATTCATGTGCCAGGTGTTTAACAGGCCTTTGGTCTATGCCAGCGCTTTGGGTCATGTGTTGAAGGCTTGGTCCCCATCTGGTGCCGATATTGCAGGATGACTCTATCACTAGAACGCTCACTTCATCAGAGCACTAACCCATTGAATGTCTTGCTGAACAGGCTACTGGGAAATAGAAGAAACTGGAAGACGAGTATTGAAAGGAACATGTCACTAGGGTGTGACTTTAAAGAGGATATCTCGTCCCCTGTCTTTTCTGACTTCTTTCTCTGCTTCCTAGCTGACAGGAAGAGCCACGCTCCACTATCATCCTGCCGCCATGATATTCTGCCTCGTGATGGGCCCACCAACAGCAGGGCCTGCCAGCACTCAAACCACTGACATTTTCTCTCGGTAACATAAAGTCTGACTAAAACACCCGACATACTTGGCCCAGAACAAACAACAACAAAAATACTTGGGATGACTTTTTCAAAATGAAATTCTAACTTTAAAGTACTTTGTTTTTAATGTAGCTGGGTTTAGAGTACAGCTTCCATGGGAAATAAGAAAGATGAGTTTTTGTTTGATTTAGCTGTAGGCCAGGCCCCATGTGAAGACAGGATGAGTGAAGAAAAAATGATGGCCGTTCTGGTTCCTAGGAGTTGTACCATCTAGGGCAAACAGTCTTACAGTGGTGACACTTGGGTACACAGGCTCCAAAAAAGGCATGTGCACAGAATCAAGAGACTACTGGCCATGGTAGGTACCCTCTTAGCGAAGACCAACATCCTGAGACTGCAGAGGGGGTTCAATGGGGAACCAGAGACTCAGCACAGCAGCTGGGGAACCAGGGACAGAGTCAGCAACAATGGCTCAAGGTATCCAATTCAGACAGAAAGGAACCTGAGGCTGAGGAAATAGCTTAGACAGTAAACTGCTTGTCGGAAGAGAATGAGGACCCGAGGGCCTAAACTCCATCCCTAGGACACATAAGCAAAGTGGGGTAGTGACCTGCGCCTGGAACCCAGTGCTTAGAAAATGAAAACAAAATTATCCAGGGCTTGTTGACCTGTCAGTCCAGCCAAACCAGCTCTAGGTTCAATGAGAGACTCTGTCTCAAAAAAATATAGAGAAATAATTGAACTAGGCTCTCCTCTCTCTCTCTCTCTCTCTCTCTCTCTCTCTCTCTCTCTCTCTCTCGTTGCTCTCTCCCTCTCGCTCTCACCTACTTTCTTATGCTCTCGCTTCACTCTCTCACTCTCTCACTCTCACACTCTCATGTTCTTGCTCTCTCTCTCTCTCTCTCTCTCTCACACACACACAGACATATATACATACTCACACACACACATATGAATGCATGCATACATACACACAAAAAAAAAAAGAGAGCAAGAAAGAAAGGAAAGGAAAAAAAACAGAAAACACATGAAAGCTGTTGTATTGCCTACCAGCTGAGGGACCCGAAAGGACGCTTCCGTCTTATGTATTTAATAAAGACTCTGAAGGTCCTAATTCAACACATTCAGGGTTGTTCACCAGGAACTGAAAGCCTTCAAATCATCTTCTTACCCTGCCCTTGAACATTTTTTCCTCAGGATTCTTCTCCCTGTGCATCTTCACGTTTTTCTCATGCTTTCTGGCTCTGTTTTATATTAAGGTTTACTTGCTGGTGTTTCTTCCCAAGATAGCCATCCCTAGAAAGACCACATAAACTCTCATGGTCGAAGCTTGCATAGGAGACTCCTTGGACACCACTGCCCTTGGAAAATCAACATAAATCAGTGCTTCACTGCTGAGAGTTTGGGACATTATCACAGGTCCCTAATTGCCAGAAAGGAAGAGCTAGGATGGACTGAGAGTTCAATGTAAGACAAAATATGGGAATTGAGAGGAAAAGCTCCGAGGCATACAGCCCCCAAGTTTCCAGAAAGGAGAGTAAATGCCTGCACGTACTGAGGAGGCTAGGACATTAGCCCACAGAGGATGACCAGGAGCCCTAGAAAGAAACCTCCAAGAGAATGCTGGAATGAATTCTTCCTCAGAGGGTCTGGGAAACCTGCTGTGTTCTGACCCTCTTCTGGGTTTTACTCTGACTATCCTCTGCTCTCTATGATTTTCTTCTGCAAGCCACAGAACTGAACTTGTCTCAGGGATGAGCAGATTCCATGGCTGGAACATTTGCCCATCTGATAGTGTCACCTAATGGAGTCTGATTGATGCTAAAGTTGTCTCGGCATAACAGGTGACACTGTGGGACTTGGCTGCCCTTCCCATCAACACAGGCACACGTAAGAGCAGGAACATGTCTTTGTAGCCCACCTAGTGTCTTGCACCTGTGATTCTTGGTGACTTCTCACTCACTCCTAGGCTCGCTGGCAGAGGCTTGGGCTGCTGATGACTGGGATTCCCCTCTTCACGGTGCCACCTCCTCGTGCTTATCTCTGAGTCAGGGGGAGGAAGGGAGGACACAGGCACCTCCACTGTCACTTCCAACAGGAATAACTGCCAGGGTTTGGACCAGGCAGGGCCCTCGCTGGGAAACATCTGCTCAAGAAGCATCCCCATGCTCTTCTCACCTTGGGATCTCATTTGGCATGTGTTCTTAGACCAAATGACGTATGCTCCAAGCAGATACCTCTGGGTGAGATCGTTAAAAGGGGGTGAAAGACTCTTTAAGTCCAAGTCTTCCAGGAAAATAATTTGGAGCTAATTAAAAATAACTTAGACATAGGTAAGGTTTTCAGGGCAAAATTCATCCCTTCTGATGCCAAAGGTTGGAAGTATTACAGTTTTTTAAAAAGGTACCATATGGTTTTCCTCTAGATTCCTGCAGAAAACAAACTGTCGTTCGTCCTTTCCAAAAGTCTCACCCAACAGCACCGGCCAAAGCACAGGCACAGCACCATCAGGGTGCCCTTGGGCCATCCTTGGTAACATCTCTCTCATGGTACAATTTATTACTCCGAATATGAGTATAGTTAGGAGCTTCTCTTAAAAGTCTAAAACTGATAGTGTGAGCACAACACAAATTGAATATCTTTCTCCCTGGTCCTTAAAATCAAAGAGAAGATGTGCAAGTGAGTGGAATATACTTATATTGTTAAATTATCAAGTACTATTTACATTGAAAGCAAACTCTGGGGAAAAAGGTTCTCCCATCTCAGACCCCAGTATGTTGACATCAAGGGTCCTCTAAACATACAGTCCTAACTGAGGCTCTGTAACAAAGGAGAAAGGGAAGAAGAACAAGCAGCTAAGGGTGTTAATAAAAACAAACAAACAAACAAAAACAAAAAATACTGTGTTCTTGGGAACAGCTGGAAGATAAACCATTTCTGACACACACTACTATCTGTTATCCCATAGCATAAAAATGCTTGAACAGAAACAGGAGGCAGGAAGCTGTCAGTCAGGATCCGGCTGACTTCCTCAATGAGGCTTCCGGGGTCTGTTTCTGCTGGACGTGGTAAACCCCCAGCTGGATGGTGGATGGTGTTACCTCTGTTCGCTCAGCTCTCCAGCTGCTGTTGTAAACATTTGATTTGATAATATGTTGCAAGCTTTCTCCAGCTTCTCGTTGCCGCCTACTTGCTTTCTGTTCTCCTTTGCTTTCTACATACTTAGCAGACTCACTGGTGCCAGGGATGTGCTTAGTTGGTAGAGTGCTCGCCTAGCATGCACGATTCCTTGGGTTTGATCCCCAACACTGCACAACAGGGTGTGGTAGTATGTGTTCACCACATAGTGAGATGCAGGACAGCCTGGCTCTCAGGAGTCCCATCTCAAAATCAAACCAAGAAATTCATTCATTCTAAGGCAGGATTGTGGTTATCACAGATCACGATCTGGATCTCATAGAACAGTACAGCCCTGTACTTCAGTACTAACCTAAGTATCTTATTTCATGATAGACAGACTACTAATTGCAGGTGTCAGAAGTAATAACACTTAGCAATTACCTGGTACTTACCATGCTTCTACTACTGTTTTAAGTACTTATGTGTCTCTAATATAATCTAAATAATACTATAATATAAATTATGATTTTATTCCTCTTTATATTTTAATTAATTTATTTACATCTCAAATGCTGCCCCCTCCCAATCCCCCCTCAAAGAGTTCCTCCCCTTTGCCTCTAAGAGGATGTCCCCCCATATCCCCACACCCTGATGTATCAAGTCTCTGTAGGATTAGGGACGACATCCTCTCCCACTGAGGCCAGGCAAGGCAACCCTTTGACCAATATGTGCCTGGGGCCTCCTTCTAGCCCGAGTATGCTCCTTGGTTGGCAGTTCAGTCTCTGAGATCTCCCAGAGGTCAAGGTTAGTTGACACTGTTGGTCTTCCTGTGGGGTTACCACCACATTCAAGGCTTTCAATCCTTCCCCTAACTCTTTCATAGGGGTCCTCAAGCTTTGTCCAAGGTCTCCATTCATCAGTCTCCATTCAAGGACCATTCTAAAAGACGGCCATAGGCAACAACTCCAGGAATGAACCATCGGTCCCAGGAACTAGTCCATGAGGCACCAGCTCCAGGAACAGACCACAAAATCCAGAAACAAGGTCATAAAACCCCCTACCAAAGATCAGTCTGGGGATAACCACAAGAATGGGAAAATATCTTATCTCAAGATGAGCCATCTGTGCTGGGCAGTCCTATCTCATCCTATGGTTAAATATTTATGACAAGAATACAGACCACTGACCACTTGTGACCCCCTGGAACTCCCCAATGAAATTTTAGATTACCTAATCCTTCTTTAAAAAAATTCCCCTAATTCCCTGTAAGAAGGCCCATGTGACTTTGTCTAGGGTTGCCAGTTCAAAGAATGGTCAACCCTCTGAATGATAGTTGTTTCTGCAGAATAAATGTTCTTTTCTTTGCATACTATTTGAGTCTGGGGTCTTCCTTAAGTGATTTTCAGACTCTTACACTACCAAACCACAAGGACACATGCTACACTAGGTTCATAGTAGCTTTATTCATAATAGCCAGAAATTGGAAGCAATCCAGATGTGCCCCAACCAAAGAATAGATACAGAAAATGTGGTTCATTTACACAATGGAATACCATTCAGCTATTAAAAACAAGGACATTGGGCTGGGGAGATAGCTCAGTGGTTAAGAGCACTGATTGCTCTTCCAGATGTCCTGAGTTCAAGTTCAATTCCCAGCAACCACATGGTGGCTCACGACCACCTGTAATTGGATCTGATGCCCTCTTCTGATGTGTCTGAAGATAGCAACACTGTACTTATATAAAACAGACAAATAAATCTTTAATGTGTGTGTGTGTGTGTGTGTGTGTCATGAATTTTGCAGGCAAATGGACAGAACTAGAAAATACCATCCTGGGTGAGATAACCCAGACACAAAAGGACATGCATGGTATGTACTCACTGATGAGTAGATATTAGTAAAAAAAAAAAAAAAAAAAAAAAAAAAAAAAAAAATACAGGATACCCATAATACACCCCACAGACCCAAAGAAGGAAGGCCCAAGTGAGGATGTTTGAATCCCATTTAGAAGGGGAACAAAATGGTCATGGGAGGCAGAGGGAAGGAGGGATCTAGGTGGGAGGGGGTCAATGGGGGACAGGATTGGACAGGTGGAGAGATAGGAGAGAGGCAGGAGAATGAATGGAAATGTGCATCCCTTTTTAGATGATAAGACAGAAATATGAAAAGATTAAGCAAAGCCCCCTAGTTCACAAAGCTTCTTCAGTATAAGGAAAAGCCTGGGTTCAGAGCCAAGCGTTCTTGGCCTAAAGTCTATGCTGTGATCACCCACACAGAAATGCTCTCTAGATACCTAAATGCACTGGCTGAGTAAAAGAGTTAACTGTTTTCCATATTGAAAAAGGTATTTTGGCTTGTTGTGCTGATCTGAGGGACGTCAGAGAGTCTCCAAACTACATTTGATAATTATCTATCTGTTCCCACTGAGAAGGACTGAGACCATGTGATCTAATCCTTTCTTTGTTTTTTTCCTGGAAAGCTGAGACTGGGGTGATACGGGGGTTTCCTTGAGGGCTAGGATTTAGGTTTTCGCCTAGTTATGAAAAAAGACCAGGAAACAGTTACCTGGTCTGGTCCCAAACATCACTGATTAACCTTGGGTAAATCCTAAACTAGTCTCTTAATGCTAAAATGAAGCTAAAAATAGATTACCCCCCACCCCCAGGGATTTTTCAAGCTGTACCTTCTGGAATGGTAAGTTGAATGAGTTGTTCTGGGTCAAATAGCTTCCTAAGTAAGAAAAACATGGAGAGAGAGCCAAGCCTTACATCTAAGAGGCATGGGGACGATGGGCTGTAGCACTGGGATGAGAATATGAAGCTCTCCCTCTTCCAGGGACTCCTATGAGAGCACAAAAGGAAGACATAAACAAGAGAAGCCCTGGTCAAATTACAGTGGGACCTGAAGAGAAAGGCCCTGGGCAGAGTGACCTCAGGACTCAGTTCCGACCCTTGGTGCATGGACTGAGAGGAGTGACATAACCTGCCTTGGGAGTCTAAATCCATTCTCAAGAGCAGGGAAATAAAATTTCCCCAGGGGAACCTGAGGGCAGAGGGGTGTTAAAGTACACAATGGAGCTGTAAAGAAGCAAGAAACAGCCCAGCATCATGTGATAGGACAAGAAATGCCCATCATTGCCTATTTATAACTGCATGCCCTCCCCCACTGAAGAAAACTGCCCCATGGTTGGTTTAGAAGGAAGAGAGAAAGAAGGAGAGAAGATGAGATGGAAGTCTGTGAGCTGAGGGACTAAGATTTGAGGTGAATGGAAGCAAGACTCTGAGCTTTGGAGCCTTGGAGAACATAATAAACTCACAGACACTGACAAATGTGTTCATAGGGAAATCATACTTCCCTCCACAGAGAGAAACTGATCTCACTATAACTGGGACGCAGGGATCCAAACACAGAGTAACTCTGGGGTGACACTTGGGTTGCACTGAGCAAGTGGCAGCAAAGAGTGTCCCCAACCTGGAACCACTGGGAGAGGATGGTCTTGTCACTACCGACATTTGGAATCGGAGAGTTCTCAGATAGGGGTTGGGGGTGCCGCTCTCTGCATATTTCCAAAGGCTAAACAATTGGATGTCAACAGCATCACAACCTCAAGTTATAATGACTGAGAGATATCCCCAGTTATGTCCCCCAAATCCCCAGCAGGTAAAACCTCGCCCAGCTAAGAAGCACAAGGTAGGATGAAGAGATTAAAGAGTATCTGCTGAAGTGAAAAGGGGGAGGAGGAGTCAAAACCCACACATCAGGTCACTGGGAGGCACTCTAGTTATGTTAATCATGCTGAAGAATCTTGGGTGAGCTCGGATTCAAAGCATCATCACCAATTATTTCGACAAGTATTTTAACAAAGGCCCTCCAGATGCCCATTCTTTCCTCAAGCTTCATTTTTTTTTTAAATCCTCATCCTCTCTCCCTCTGGAGGCTGTCAGTGTCTCCTCAAGTTAAAATCTGGTGGAAGAATTGTTATTTCCTTTTCTTACCGCTTGTCAAAGTTTAATCAGCCTGATTACCAGACTGAAAATGAATGGCTGTTAAGATTCTAGTTTCTAAAAACAAGAGCTCAATTAACACAATTGTGCACACCTGATAAAGGCCCTCCGTCCAAAACACTGAGGCCTCCAGGGGGCGTCAGTGAACACAGATTAATCTTCCCGTCGCAGAAAGAGACTGACCATGCATCCCTCGGTCTAAGTGAGTTGTAATGGCCCCTTCAGAGTCTTTAACCCCCTGGTGTGGTGCTTGAAGGTTCAAGGCAGAGTAAGCATCTTGCCTTATCTGAAGTGATGTGAATTCAATCATGTTCCTGTAGCCTTCATATACTGATGTCTTGGGGTGATAGCTCACTTGCTAAAACACATGCTCAACAAGGATGGGGACCAGGGTTCGATCCAGCACTCACATAAATAACCCCTCCCTCCCTCCCTCCCTAATGCTCAAACCTCCACAGAGTTACTCTAATGAAAGACTTGATGCAGGAACCTTGCATCCCCTTGCCCACTTCAAGGATATAAAAGGTTTGCCAAGGTGGCAAGTTAAAGACTATTTCTTTGGCAAGAGCTGGTGCCAGGCACTAGCTATGCCCACTTTGCTCCCATCCCAAAGGGAATGCTGCCTTCTTCATGGCAACTATGGTGGCTTCTACTTCCAGAATTGACCTCAGCTGGACCTGGTGACGTAGGCCTGTAACCACAGCTATATGGAGACTGAGGGAGAAAGATCAAAGATTCAATGTCTATCTGGGATACAGTGGGAGATGAAGACTAACCTGGACTTGGTGACGTGCTTACCTTTGTGACGTGCTTACCTTTGTGGTGAAGCACAAAGACCTGTGTTTAATCTCCAGATACCACCTTAAAAAATAAATAAATAAAAAGAAGAACCTGACGCAGTAACACAGACTTGTGATCCCTGTGATGGAGAGGTTGAGACAGCTTGGTTTGGGGGCAGCCTAAAATACTTGGTGAATTTCAGTCTAGTATCTCAAAGGTGGACAGCACTAAGGAACAATAGTCAAGTTTGTGTTCTAATACACACACACACACACACACACACACACACACACACACACATGCTTGCACACCTGTACACACACAGGCACACACATGCTTGCACACCTATACACACAGGCACACACATGCTTGCACACCTAGATACACAGGCACACATGCTTGCACACCTGTATACACAGGCACACACATGCTTGCACACCTGTGCACACACACAGGCAGACACATGCTTGCATACCTGTATACACAGGCACACACATGCTTGCACACCTATACATACACAGGCACATTCTCATGCACACACACCCACACATGCACATGTGTGGCAAGTGTGAGTATATACACACAAGAATGTTTCCATCTTACTGCTACTTTGAGGCTAAGATTTTTTTTTCACTTTTATTGGTTATTTTATTTATTTACATTTCAAATGTTATCCCCCTTCTCAGTTTCCCCTCCACAAGCTCCCCATCCCCTTCTCCCCTCCCCTGCCTCTATGCTTCCCCACCCGCGGGGGCACCCACTCACTCCTGCCTCAGTACCCTAGCATTCCCCTATTCTGGGTCATCAGAGGCTAAGATATTCTGAGGCTTCAAAACACCAGGCCTACAAGAAATCAGCTTCATCTTCTTGAATTCTATCCTTTCTACATAAGAGACAATTTAACACAGAATCTATGATCATCTGATCCTAAGCTGTTGCAAAGGAGATGTCAGTTCTTCTGTCTGTGGTCTCTAGGACTTTTTTATCAATTAGGTCAGAGATAACAGGATTTAAAACATAGGCTAACTGGGGGAATTAATTTTTTTCTAAAACGAACTCTGTGGTGCAGAGCTAGATTTTTTTTCCTCTTTATTGAGTCCATCCAGAATCAATACCTTGACAAAATAAAAATTTTAAAGAATAATTAGGAAAGTGGAAAAAAAAGTCTCTATATTGTTCCAGTTGATTCAAGAGCCACAAACAGCTTCTGCTAATAGCTTTTCAATGCTTTGTAAAGTCCTCAATTTTAGCACTCATCTTCCACAATGCTAATGAGTAATTTGCCCCCTGGCACTGGCCCCTAGTGCTCTTGGAGTAGCCCTCTGGTGTTGTGTTATCCAGCTGGGACTGTTACAACAAAGGCAAAGGCTTACAGACCCAGCAACTTCACAGAAATGTATTTCTCACAATCTGGGGGCCAGAAGTCAGAGACCACACTATGTGTGATCTTGTTTCTCCTGGGGTTCCATTTTCTGCTTACAGAGGGACTCTGAGAATCTAGCTGTATGCAAGTATCTTTCTCATGTCCCACCAACCTCTTCTTGTAAGGACTTGAGTCCCTTTTGGTTAGTTAGGACCCCACCCCTGTGGCCTCCTGTATCTTTAATTACTTCTTTAAAGGCACAGTCTACCAAGATGGTCACATGGACCATTATAGGAATTTTTAGCTTCAATATAGGAATTTTGGAAGATAAGATTCCTCCCATAACAAGAATAAAGCTCCTGTGGGATCCCACAATAACTCTCTGCCACTGCCTTGTCTTAGTCAGAAGAGAAAGGCCTCTGTACACTTCTTACCAAGGGCCGATTGAAAGTTCAAAGTGAGAGAAAGAGATGAGCCACTTAACAGACAAGATTCATTTCTCAACAGAACATCCCCATTCAAGTGTCCCAACATTCCAGAAGCATAACAAGTTCAAGGCCAGCCTGGGCTACATAGTTAGCCCTTGCCTTCAAAAGAAAAGGCAAAGACCATTTCACAACCCAAACTGCGGTTCTCTCCAGTGTGATTTCTCCCACCTCCCCCTTCCTTAGTCTGGTTATACTGAAGCACTATTTCTTCCAAAAAAGTTATCAAAGGTCTCATGAATTAATGAACTCTTCAAAGGACAACTGGAGAAAGCCACATGTTAGACAAAATACCCTCAACACACCACCCCTACCACCTCCTTGCCTTGACTGGCAGACTTGCTGTCTTCTCCAGAGTTTTCTTTTAATTCTTATGTTTTCCTTTGGTCTCCTTGGGATTTCATTTTGATGAGTGAGTTCTGCTGTGTGCCCCCTCAGCTCAAGGGCAATGGCAGAGCTGCTGTAGGCAGGACTGTAAATCACGTGTTTCTCTAAGGCACTTGTAAGAGTGTACCAGGGTCCTCTGTCCTGTGCTGGACCCATCTTGTCACTTTCTGCCTTATGTGAGCTCAGACACACCAAACATTTTGTCAGGACCACATAAACCATAATGACATTAGCTCAGCCTTGGAGTGGAGACTTCTCTTTCTCCTTTCCTAAAAAGAGCACAAATTCCTCCTGTCAAATTATACGTTTTGTTCCTAAAAACATCTTCTGTTTCTATGTCCTTAGAAATCTACTGATTTAACACGCCCATCTCCAGGTATCTGTGTACTTGTGCTCTGGGTGATCAATATGTGACTGAGTAATTCCACTCTTGCTGACAATATTTCAGAAACATGGATGATTGTCAGACTATGTCAAATGGTATTTGCAACCAACTAGTGTCTCAAAGTCATACTTAACATGTTGTGCATCTAAAACCCTTCAAAGGAAATAATGCAACCTCTACCCAAGCCCCCCCCCAAAAAGAAGTTTTCTAAATAACTTACACTCCATTTATAAAAATAAGACAAAGTATAGTTCTTAAGTAAAGAAAAAAATATATATATACATGTAAGATGCCAAATATTCATTTTTACAGTATTTATACTCCAGTGTTCACTCATGGTCAGACAATCTTGGACTTTACTAGTTGTACAGATGAACATCATAAATGTTCCTGGTGATACACACTTCCACCTGCCACTGTTAATTAGCTGCTATTAATTTTCAAATCACAGTTAACATCTGGTCACATTTTAAACTGAGTTCTAACTTTCGGTTTCCTTGGAAACATATGTGCTGTTAAGGCTTAAAATAAACTGTCTGAGTCTTTGTTCTTGATATAAAAGTTAGAGAATTGTCCTAACTGTTGAGTAGTACTTTCCTTCTTTCCTCTTTCATTGGCCTGTATGTTTGTCACCTTGCCCTGTAGCTGTAACTGTTATCACTAAAATTTTACATTGTATCAGAAATTCTAGCATGCCTGGTCTACAGCCCCGTGTCTTTCCACCACAGCCCTGTGGTGATCTGTTTGCATTGCTGTAGCAAAATTCCTAAGACTGAAGAGTTTGCAAACAATGGAAGGTTATTCCTCAAAGTTCGCAGAACTGAGAAATCCGAGATCAAAGTTCGGGCACATTCGCTCTGCTCTGTGCTACCAAGGTTACCATCAATGAGCAGAACTGCTGAGTGCTGGGTCATCACCTTCTGGGGAGAGGAGTAGCACAGGGGATACAGATAGTCCCCTCCACCCCCTTCTATCAGGCCACGAATCATATTCATAAAGCAAGAGTTCCCAGGACCAATGCCCTCATGCAAGCAGACCTTCAACACCATCATCTTGGGACATCCATATGAATTCTGGAGGAACACACAGATCCTATGGAGATTCTATTACAATGCCAGTTCTCAAACGGTGCATCGCCTGTCCCTCAGCTCAGTGGCTTATACAAAAACACAATTCAGCTTCATAGTTAAGCATGTCTAATGCTCAGCCACTGTTTAGTTTGGTCAGCATCCCTTCTTTGTAAGACTTTCTTGATGGAGGAATCTGCCTGTTGGTGTACATTCTGGAAGATGCTTCCCACTGATCTAGAACAAATGGTTGTAGGAGGAACAGCCATAGATAAGGTCCATAAGACATTATATTAAAACCCTCCACAGTTACATATTTTGCAAAGGGTTCTTGATCCCTTAACATAGGTTGAGTATGCCTGACAGAAGAAATCAAACGGAAACTACAGGTGTGGGGAGAAGACAGCTCACAACAGTCTTCCCACACGGTAAGATAACAAACTGAAATCATAGAGATGAAAGCGGAATGATAAACTTGTAAGAAAGTAAAACAGCCAGGAACTCACAGGAGAAAGCAAACTCATCTAACAAGTCGCTGGAAAGAGGTCATGTGGAAACTTCCACCCTAAGAGAGAGAAAGATTATTGAACGGTGACGTTGAGTATAAAACCATTGCCAGGAGCAAAACCGAGAACAAAAGGAAGCTGGCTGCTCAGGGATTATTACAACCCTTTTATTGTTCCACATTAGACGAATGTTTAACCTCCTCATGACCTTTTCCTTATCTGTTAACAGAATAATAATTTTTAAAAAACGTTGTATTCATGAGGCTGGAGAAACAGCTAAGCAGTTCAGAGCATGCACTGCGTTTACAGAAACTAGAGTTCAGCTTCCAGCTCCCACATGAGGTAGTTCACCTCCACAAGTAATTCCAGCTCCAGAGGGATCCAACACCTCTAGCCTCTCTGGGCACCTGTATCCATGTTCACATACTCAGATGCATATACATTATTTAAAATAAATGTTCTTAAATCATATTAATTTCATACTGAGAAGGATGAGTCACATCATTCCAAGGGTCGAGAGCAACATTCAGGACTGATTGCTGCAGCCTTTGCTGAATATCGGCATCATAGTCGTCGTCACTATTGTCGTCATCACCACCATCATCACCATCATCATCATCATCACCACCACCATTACCATCATCACCATAATCATCGCTGTCATCATCAACATCACCATCATCACTATCATCATCATCACCACCGTCATCGTTGTTATCATCAGCATCTCCATCATCATCATATGAGGCACCATTTCTGTAGCATGCTAACTTTGTGTTCACTCCTTGAGACCTTTGACACCCCTTGGTTCAAAGATCCCACACTGCATGAGAAAAAGAGCAAAGAAAATAAACTAAGCTTGGAAACATGCTAATTGCTTGCAATCGTGAACAAAAGCAGAAAGAAAAATGACCAGTGAGGATGGCCACAGATAGACCATCTCTGAGACGGGGAGAAAACCAGGTCAAACCGGCCCCAGAGAAAACGCTTTGTCCAATTAGAACAAAATGGAGCTGTTGGCTGGGGAAGAGAAAGAGGTGGTCAGATTTGAGAACCAAGAGGCCTTCCATGGGACTCTTAGAAGTTTCGTATGGTTATTGAAAGCAGAAACCGGGCTATAAGACAGTCAACAGAGAGGAGTTGAATCCGAGATCCCAACCCCGACTGCTCTGGGTTTGCTTCCTGTGGCTGAGTGCGCATGCGCTTGGCCAACTACCTAAATGGCAGCAAGGGCCAGTGCCCTCTTCACTGTGGGTCACTGACATCTTCTGTTTTCTGTCACCTCACGTCCCACCCCTTTACTAATTAGTTTACCTCCACCTCAAACTCTAGAGGCAAAATGAGTCTGACATGAATTCCTAAGCGAGGTAACAAGGAGAATGCTGGGGTCAGCATTTCACCTACAGTGAGAATTTCACAATAAAAGATTTCATACTTCTGGCGGTCATACTCAGTTCATCCGTTGCTGGAACGAGCCAGCCAGTCTGTGAAATATGATACTGACTCCAGAGGAGAGGACAAGCTAAGAAACTATGAAGAGAGGGCTGGAGAGATAGCTCAGTTGCTAAATGCTTACTTTACTAGAAAAAGAACCTGAGTTCATAGCTAGGTGTGGTGGCAGGAACTTGAAATCCCAGCACTGGGGAAGCAGAGATGGGCAGAGCCCAACGGATCACTCAACAGTACAGCCTGGTTGGTGAGTTAGAACCAGTAAGAGACCGGCCTCTAAAGAAAGGTAGACTATGTCTGAGGAACTATCCCCTGGGTCTTCATCTGGCCTCCACATGAATGAGTGTACCATACACATACATGTACAAACACACACAAACACATACATGCACACGCATACACATATACACACATGTACACACACAGACACCTACATGTACACACACACATACACACGTGTACTAACACACAGAGATACACAGACACATACATAGAAACATACACACACCGAAACATATACATATATGCACATGCATGTACAAAGCCCATGTGTACACACACAGACACCACATACAAACACACAGACACATACACGCACATGCACACACATACACACATGTGTACATGAGTGTATCATACACATACATGTACAAACACACAGAGACACATATACGAACATACACATGTGTATATGAATGGGTGTGCCATACACATGTGTACTAACACACACAGACACACAGACACATACATGCACATTCACACACATATATACATGTATACATGGTGGAGGGCAAGGAGATTGAGAGAAGAAAAGAACTCACCCACTGGACCCTGGACCAGATCATTTCTGAAGTACAGTAACATGGATGCCTACTTGGTGTTCTCCTTGTTCAACATTCTCTTGGGTTCATTTTCATGTCTGAAGGACTCTGAGTCAAATCTGTTCCCTGAAACTTAAAATGGCCCTAATGCAAGAACAGAACACATAACATCAGAACCACTGTGGCGGCATGGTTGATGGCACAGTGGCATAGCACTCTTGGAAGACAAATGAAGTAGAAAACCATGAATTCTTCAAACTCCTGTGGAAAAAGATGATGAACACCCGAGCAAGCTGAGCAGACTCAAGTGCGTATGAATTGTCTCTTTCTACAACTCGACCTGAGTTTAGACATGAGCCCCGATCTTACTGGGGTGGCAGAAGCCTCCGTCTTTCTTCCCAGAGTTCTATCAAGGTTCTGCAGTACAATGTTCAGTATTGATTATCATGCTGACAGGGTCTCTCTTATACCCGCAGGAAACTCCTAGATTGAGCAGACTGAGGTGAGAAGACCCATCCAAACTGTAGGTAGCTCCATCCATGAACTGAGGTCTCCAGTTAAGAAGAAGGGAAAGTAAAAATGAACTTAGCACTGTCGCTCTATGCTCCTTGACTGCAGACTCACTATAAACATCCTGTGCCTCACACAGTAACACCTGCACCATGGCGGACTAAATCCTCAAACTAGAACCAAAATAATCCCTCCCTCCCTTCTTTTCTCCCCTCTTTCTTCCCTTTCTTCCATCTCTTCTCCCTCCCTTCCTTCCTTCCCCTCCCTCCCCCTCCCTCTCTCTTCCCTCTCTCCCTCCCTCCCTTCCTTCTTCCCTCTCTCCCCCTTCCTTCCTTCCATCCTTCCTCTCTCTCCCCCTTCCTTCTTCCCTCCCTTTCTTCTTTCCTCCCTTCCTTCCTCTCTCCTTCCCTCCCTCCCTTCCTTTTCTTTCTGCAGTTTCCTCTGTGAACTATTTTGTCAGAATAACACACACATAAGACACTCACAGAGTTTTGACACATGCTTCATCGAAAGCGCTTGGAACTCTAGACTACAGACATCTTCCTGTTTCTGCTGCTTCAGATCCTCTGACTCTTTCTGCCCTTTCCATGCTGTGCCAGTAGCAGAAGGTTTTTCAGCATGGCCATGCCAGGCCTGAAGTAATTCATGCAAGAGTAAAGGTTTCCATTTTCCCTCTGCAGTTTTTCTAGGGAAGCAGACCATGAATCCCTTTCTCTAGGGTTCATGAGGAGTCTGCTCTCACCAGTATCCCGGAAGAACGCTCCAGGTTGGGCAAAGGAAATGAAAGCCTTCCTAACGTATTTCCTCCGTGCACTGGGTCCACACTTTGTCGTCCTCTGTGTCAATCACTTCTCTCATAGTCATGACACAGTGCCAGACAGAATTAAGTTGAAGACGGGAGGATTTATTGTGGCTCACCATTTCAAAGGACATGAATGCACCATGGCAAGGAAGACATAGAAGCAAGACAGGGTAAGCGGAAGCACAGGGGACGACTAGAGGCAGTGATATATATCATCTTTAAGGCCTGCCTACAGCAATCTATTAATACATTAGCTATTAATCCAAAGGTTCAACAACCAGCCAAGATAGTGCATGTGCGGAGCATCCACGTTCAAATTGTGTCACCTCCCTGACTTGAGACCTCAGAATCTTTAAAACCAAAGCCAAAAAGGCCTTCCTTGTCCTGGCCTACCATTGAAACAATAAGCACTGATCCTTCTGGGGTTCAGGTTGGGGAGCAAAGCAAAGGCAGCAAGGGCGGCCAGTGGGGGGCACTGTGAAGCGATATCGCAGAGACGTCCTGTCTCTCCACCAAGGAGGAGAAGCTGTGCACTGTAGAAAAAAAAAAGTCTGGTAAAAGTCCTGTTGGAGGCTGAAGAAGAGTCCACATCCCTACCTGTGCATAGAACCAGACATGCTGAGAGCCACCTCTCACAAAACCCAGAGACACCATTCTGCGCCAACACCCACCTCAAAATCAGATTTGAGCCTCCACCAGCTTTAGAAAAAAATGGGGTTCAGAATCCCTGCAGAAGCCTGAGACTGCCCTCATCAAATATTTGCTGAACTCGGGATTTCCAAAATCTTATGGAAACTGGGAGGAACTCTGTAGTGACAGTCTGGGATCATGGCTGCTCAAACAGTTCCACAAAGAGTCCACACAACCCAAGATCTGCTGTGCGCCTACTGCTGGCTTGTTCTAGAAAGGGTCACTCCGAGTATGCCCACTCAAGGTTTTCCCCTCTTCGTTAGGCAAATTTCATCACTGGTTTTTAAGTTTTGCTATTTACTGAGTAGAATAATACCTTCCACCAGGAGACATTTATTCCGGAGATTAAAGTTCATGGTGTGGTTTTAAAACTGGTGAACTTGCATGCATTTATTATTTTACTATCTCCACTAAAAAAAAACATTATTTTTGCATTTCTGAAGAAATTCAAAGCTTCCTGGGTGCGGGGGGCAGAGGAAGGTCAATGCTGTCTGATGCTGTGACCTTCTCATAGAAGACGATACTTTCCACTTTTCAAATAATAAATGGAACCAAGAGATATCCCCAAAAGAGCAGACATTTAGCTGAGCTCCCCACTCCCGCCTTTTCTTCAGGAGCCCAGCTTCTGATCCCACTTTATCCACACTCACCCCTCGTTCATCACTGTTAACAGTTCATTATCAATGGTGCCTGCCTGCTGAGGTGTCTTCAAAGCACAGTGGTCCCCTTCTCTATGCCACGTTTACATTTGTCTCCTGGGAACTTGAGTAATCGGTCAGGCAGCCTCACCACCTCCTATTTGAAAATCATGCCACAGAGCAGCGGCTAACTAGACCTGAATCAGGCTTGTTAGGATAAACAAGTTTTCGCGTGCTCTCCAGCCTTTCAAGAGAGAAAAAACAATTTTTTTTTAATTAGATTGGCAACCAGTCTAATCTGGATCTCTCTGGAACTCTGTATCAAATGTAAATTTCTGAATTGCTCAAGGGCATAATAGGGAAGTTTCTCAACTCACTTCAAAAGAACACACAGACTCTGTGCCGTGGTGTTCTGTAACATAACAGCCCCGCAACACAACAGTGAACTATAAAATCAGTAAACTCTCTGCAGTACCTCGACTCAGAGCATAAACTGCCTCTATCCCTACCGGGAAAGCTTTAAACCTGAAACTAAAACAAATCTATTTGGTTTCCTTTGGGACATTGTTTCCATTTTGTTGACTTGTCTGTGGAGGTGTCTTACTCCAGTATCATCTATTGCTCCAACTGAATACCTAAGAGGAGAGAATTTATATAGAAGAGAAGTTTATTTGACTTAGGATTATTAGAGGCTGGGAAGTCCCAGGGCACGGTAGCAGCATCTGCTTGGGCATCTGGTCAGGGATGCTTGCCTCATCTTAACATGCCAGAGAGCATCATATGCCAAGACAGAACAAGAAGCCTTCATAGAATCGTCATCTGAAGACCAAAGCCCCACTTCCAAATACCATTTACATGGAATCTGAGGATTGCATTTCTAACACATCAACACAGAAACTTTTTTTTTCTTTTCTCTAGAGCCAGGGTGGCAGGCAGCCTATGCTGGCCTCAATCTTGCTATGAAGCCAAGACCAGTCATTAACTTCTGATCCTCCTGCCTCTACTGCCCAAGTGCTAGCTTTCCCAACCCACTACGCTGCAAACTCAACGTATGCATTCAAACAACAGCAGCAAATGAGTTTTCTACTTCTTCTCCACATCAAATTAGGAACCTGCCTTCATCTGTCTGCAATGCTCCCAGCCTCTTTCCATGACTGTCCTGTAATTCAATCTAAGCACAGAAGAAAACCCTTGTCTTCTCTTGCCCTGTTAGTTCACACATGAAACTCAAAAGAGGAATTGACCTCATAAACAAAGCATACTTCATATTTAACCAGCCAGGGCCAGGTGTTGACAGACAGAAAGGAACCCTAACCTCTGTCACAGCTTGCATAGGTCTAGCCTAGACTATCTCTGTCGTCCATGTCCTGAGGCTACCTTGAAGCCAGTCACACTAGAACAACCATATAGGAGTTAAGTGCTGATGAATGAAGGAGACTCTGTTAACACACCGCCATGTCAGCATTGTATTACTGATGTTTTGACATCTTCAGGCATGGCAGACCCTGGAGGAAATGCCTTTGTCCCTACCACTCCAAGCAAGACATGTCCTGGAAAAAGCAAAGAACCCACCAGAAACATGCCTTTGCAACATTCCAACCACCTCCTTCAGTGGACTGACCTTTATTCTCAAGTCCTAAACACCCAAAGTCAAGGAACTGGACAACTAAAGATATCCCTGCACCCCAGAACCAGCTATACTTAAACTAGCCAGTCCTCACCCTGCTGAGCCTGCCTCATCAGCTCTTTCACAGAGAACCTACAATACACATTCTTTCCTATGTTCCCTCTCTCACTCCATTTCCCAATCCAACCTAGTGCTTCTCTGTGTGGTTCCTGGGGGTGTGGTGTGGCCCCTATTGGCATCTGAGAGTATAACGAATACTCTTCTCAATGGCAATTATCTATCATGTATCGGCTTGTCTATACCTGAATAATACTCATTGATGCTTTAAATTTTACACATCTTATACTCACTGAACCCTAGAATATAACAAATTAAAGTCAGCCAGGACCCAGCAGGTGGCAACAGAGATCAAGTGGCAGAGTACTGTGCTATAGAGAGATTCGATGCTGGCAAGAAGTGGGCACGTTGTCCTTCCTGGAACCTGTGGTCTAGCAAATCCCCAGTGACCCTGACATCCAAGCATCCCTGCAGAGTCCCTGCTTTTGCAACCAAAAAGACCTGTCCAACAGAATACCGTCTGCTCTGTTGGAGCTGTTCCTCTAAGCCTGAAGAACTAGAAGGCAGAGAGGAAATGGTCCAGTCGGTGATGCAAGTCTAACTTAGAAATCTATAATAGTGTCCCTGCAATACATCCCTTACACAGTCCCATCAGGAGGCAATTTCCACCAAGAAAGGATTGCTTCCAGGTAGCTTAAGGTCCACAATGGTCTTTGCAATGTGATGAGTGCACAGGGCACCAACCTTCAGTCTTCAAAGGTCGCAGTAGAGATGTCTGGGGGATTGGAACAAGCTTGGGGGATGCTAAGGTTAGGAGGTGGAGAAGTAGAACAGGACCAGACTGTTTTTTTCTATCTGTGGTTTTCTCCAGGTATTTTTCGGTTCAATACTGTGACAGAAGAGAATTTTTCCCTGCATACTTAAAATACAGTCTCTGCTTATTATAGATCAGTTTGAAGGTAACACGGTCCTCTTTTCATTCCAGATGAAAAATGGAAAAGTGTTAGCTATTCTCAGAATCATATAATCACAATTATTGGCTTGAATTCCGATTGCAACAACTGCAGAGTGATTTATCACCCAACACATCTCGAGGTTTTTAATTGTGTGCACTTGAACGCATTTGCATATTCTCTGCACTCTTCATCTGTTTCTTTCCTGATAAAGCACTTCCATCGAAACCGAGCCCCGGCAGTTCAAAAGTGTATTCTTCCTGCATCTCTCCCTTAGCTGTGGGGAGTTGCTGTCACGCGCTGAGTATTCTTAGAATTACAAGGTAACCTGGATCTTAGAAAATGGTGCCACAACGCTGACTTCAAAAAAATGCTGGTCCAGTTTTATGTCACTCATGGGTGTGCCTTGTATGTTATTTGAGAACCCTGGCTACTGCAAAGGAGGCTTTCCCAAGCCTACCTCACTCCTGCTTTTGTTAGAAGGGAAGAGCTAAGCTTTATTTAAGTGAATTCTTTTCATGTGATATCTGCCTTCATCTGTCCATGCTGACTCAGGGACAAAATAGATTCAGAGTCATGAAGCAATTAGTACACCACACACAAAAAATTGAGATCAATAATACCAACAATAATGTAAACCTAACCCCACCACCACCAACCAACCAACAAATCAGTGATATCTTTCAGGACAGGAGAGGTGGCTCCATAGTTAAGAGGATATGATGCCCTGACCAAAGTTAAATAGTCTATCACTGCTTACAACTCTGGCTCCAGGGACTCCAGCGCCCTCTTCTGGCCTCCACATGCATCTGCATACATGTGCACATACCCACACAGACACAACTGCAGGTCCTGCAGATATTTAGAAGAAAGTAACAACTTTATCCAGTAAGATTGCAACATACATGAGGAAAGGGTAAGAACAGACATTGCTGAGGCTGTGATTGTTTGTATAGAAAATGTCAAGTCAAAGTCCTACTTGAACTCATGCACGTATAAAAAAAATAAGCTATTCCAGTTTTTAATTAACAACTAAACAGCCCCGGGGCATCTGGAGACCCAGTGTGGTTGTAGAAGGAGGTAGGCACTGAGAACAAAGCCAACAAACCCAACTGGGGCCGAACACAGAGGAGCAAAACACAAGAAGAATCTTTTGAGTTTTTGAGCTGGTTTTCTCCCTCCCAAAAGCTAGCACAAAGCCCAAAGCTGTCAAGTGTTGAATAGGAAGGAGACGGTGGAGAGGCTTAAACAAAAAGGCTTCAGAGATGGAAGCTAAGCTGCTCTTTGTATTATCCTAAAGAAAAAGGATTTCTCCCACTTAACAAAGGCCCAAAAATAACTTAATGTGACTTATATAAGGTTTCTTTTTTTTCCATTAGCGCGGACCTAGCAATGGAATCCAGCCACCTCAATACCTGTTGCTGATACAGCCTAGCCAGCTTCCTTACCATCTAGCTATGTAACAGCCACACATACGGAATGGAGACAGGCTTTGTTTCAAATGCTAAGCACTTCAAATAAGGTTTTGTTTCCTTGATTTCACGATTCCCACAGAATTTCCATTCTGAAAACAATAGCTATTATACACAGTAGCCAATGGAAAAAGAAAATAACTCATTTCTAAAACAGTGGACACAAAAAGCTTACCTAGCATGTTCTTGGGTTTCGGGTTAGGGTTAGGATTAGGGTTAGCGTTAAGGTTAGTGTTGGGGTTAGTGTTGAGGTTGGGGTTATGGATATGGTTAGGGTTGGGGTTAGGGTTGGGATTAGGGTTAGGGTTCAGGATGGCATTAGCTACATAATGATGGATATGAGGGTCTGTCAAACATACACTGATGTTCTAAATGAGACTGGCCCCATAAGCTAATATATTTGAATGCTTGGTCCACAGTTAGTGAAACTGTTTGGGAAGGATTAGAATGTATGGCCTTCTAGGAAGAGATGTGTCACTGATGGTAGTCTTTGAGGTTTCAAGAGCCTACACCAGGCCTAGTGTCCCTCTGCCACCTCCAGATCAGGATGTAAAGCTCTCAGCTACTGCTTCAACACCATGCCTTTCCTGTCCCCTCCGTGATGACCACGGACCAACCCTCTAAAACTGTAAGTGTGCCCCCAGTTAAATACTTTTTTTATAAGAATTTCCTTGATCATGGTGTTTCATCACAGCAATAGAACAGTAACTAAGACAAGTAGCCAACTAGGTTTCTGTCGAAATGCAAATAGCATGGTTCAAACAAATGAAGAAAAAGCAGCCAGGATTGCTAAACTACTTTTTGGTTATAAAACCCAAGGGGCTACAATAATGATGTGGCTTAAAAACAAGAGCAGAAAAACTATAGAACATCACATAGGGATGTAAGCCTCAGAACTGCATCAGACGTGCAGTCCACCTTTGCAAATAACACTTGTCCAGAAAGTATTCTTCAAACTTTCCAAATGAAAGGCTTTTTTCTTAAACAGAACACATCTAGATCACCCTGCTCTACCACGTTACAGAGGTTCCCCTAACCTTTCACTTTCTGTCTCTCAACTGACTAAATGGGGTCAGAGATGATGGCCGTTCCTGACTCCCTCAGAGAAATGGTTGCTGAAACACCTGGATAAACATGAAGAGAGCTTCAAGGTGAGAAACCAGGGGGCAGCTGGCATTGCTTTTGCGGAAATTTTCTCAGGATAACTTAAGTGTGTGTGAAAAAAATGATGAGAGGGAGAAAGAGAGGGAGAGGGAGAGAGGGAGAGAGAGGGGGAGGGGGAGGGAAAGGGGGATGGGGAGAGGGAGAGGGAGGGAGAAAGAAAGAAAGAAAGAAAGAAAGAAAGGAAGGAAGGAAGGAAGGAAGGAAGGAAGGAAGGAAGAAA